>NW_023276806.1:259119536-259419536 GCF_003668045.3 Cricetulus griseus
CCAGTGACATTAGTGTTAAGACTACATGATCTCTATAGTCTCTTCTAGTCATATTTTTAACTTATTTCATCCGTGTTTTCAGTATTTTGCATAGAGAGCTGGAGAAGGTGGCTCAGTGGTTAAGAGTGTTTGTTGCTGTCCCACAGGATCTGAGTTTGGTTCCCGGCACCCATATCAAGCAGATTACAACTGCCTGTAACTCCAGTTCCAGAAGACCCAGTACACTCTTCTGGCCTCCTTAGACACCCACATGCTTGTAGTGCACACGCACACACGTATGGGGAGGGGGATAAAAATGAGATGCAAAGCTGAGCCCGCTACGCATGCATGGGTGCACTTATTCAAATACACAGAACCGCACATGTGTATGCAGTCTTCACACAGAAAAACCCCTACGCATGCATGGGTGCACTCATTTAAATACACAGAACCGCACATGTGTATGCAATCCTCACACAGAAAAAGCCAGTAAATATTTGATGTGAACTATGGAGGAGCTTGTTCTGTCATAGTGCTGGGATTTATCAAGTGTGACACAAACTGTTAAAATGCCATGTTAGTATTTGTAACATGTTTATGATTATTTTTTAGTTGGATACACCGGTTATGGCCAAAGGTCCTGTAGAGATTTGGCTTCTGGACTTGCTAAAAGTCCAGATGTCATCGTTACATAATATAATCCGGTCTGCCTTCTATCAGATCAGCGATTCAGGATTTCTCCTGTTACCTTTCCTCCACCACTTCCCAGCGCAGGTGAGGAGGTCACACTGTTTACTGATGATGGGAAGATGTGGGGTGGGGGTGGGGCTGTGCTCAGCCTGGTAGTGTGGAGGCTGCTGAAGTTCTGCTCACCCTCAAGTTTACCCCACCCATACCATGCCAACTCACTTCCTCTCATTTTTCTTTTTTAAGACAGGGTTTCTCTGTGTAGCCCTGGCTGTCCTGGAACTGACCCTGTAGACCAGGCTGGCCTGGATCTCAGAGAGATCTGCTTGCCTTTCCCTCCCGAGTGCTGGGATTGAAGGCGTGAGCCACCTCACTCGGCCTCTCATTTTTAAGGACATATACCAAGACTCAAACAGAAAATGGAAAATTATAGCTTATAGATCAATGTTTCTCAAACTGTGGGTCTTGACCCCTTTGGGAGAGTTGCATATCAGACATTTACATTGTGATTCATAGCAATAGCAAAATTGCTGGGCGGTGGTGGCGCAGGCCTTTAATCCCAGCACTCAGGAAGCAGAGAGAGGCAGATCTCTGTGAGTTCGAGTCCAGCCTGGTCTCCAGAGTGAGTTCCTGGACAGCCTCCAAAGCCGTAGAGAACCCCTGTCTCGAACCCCCCCCCCAAAATAGCAAAATTACAGTTGTAAAGTAGAAACAAAAATAATTTTATCCACAACTTGAAGAACTATATTAAAGGGTCATATGTATTTGGACCTTTTCTTCAGGACAATCGGCTCCCCAATAATGACATGGACACTTCTTATTAATTATGAAAGCTTGGCCGATAGTTTAGGCTTGTTTCTGACTAGTTATTATCACTTAAATGAACCCATTTCTTTTAATCTATGCTCTTTTACATGGCTCTGTCATTACCTTTGCTGCTTGCTCTGCATCCCTGGCATCTCCTTGCAACTCCTCCCTTTTTCTTCCCAGCCTCCTCTCTGCCCTACAAATCCTGCCTAGCTGTTGGCTTTTTATTAAACCAACCCGAGTGACACATCTTCACAGTGTACAAAAAGATTGCTCCACAGCAGTTGCAGCATCACGGGTGGCTGAGAACCACTGTTGTAGGTGTGTGTGTGTGTGTGTGTGTGTGTGTGTGTGTGTGTGTGTGTGTGTCACTTTATAGAGATAGGACATGGGAAGAGTCATAGATGTAGACATGCATAGTGGAAATCCACCATACATTTTCCTGACATGAACCCATCTTGTCAGGGTGGGAATGGGCGTTGTTGCCTACAGTTCTCCTGTCCCATGTCTCTCCAAGCTCCTTGTGATATGTTGAGTACCATTAACCCCCAGTCTAAGGAATAAGGAGCTGACACGTCCATTAAAATCTCACCCAGGATAAATGAAGAGTGGTCTTCAGTCTCTTCATAATAAGTAGCATGAACTAGAAGAGATTCCCAAGGCTGGGGGGGGGGGGACGGACTATGTTTCCTGCCCCAGCCTGAACACCAATTAGTTCCCAAATTAATGAGCACACTTTTGAGACAGCTAAAGATGATTGGACATTATTTATTCAGGCTGTGTATGCACAGACAAGCATCAGCCTCCACTGCAGAGATGATTTTAATGCTGCAGTTTTAATGTTTTGTAGTTGCCTTGAAATTTCCTAATGTTCTTGTTAAAGATTAAAAACAAATTTTCCTTGGTAAGCTGAAAAAAAAATGGGCTTCTTGGGGTTAAGGTGAGACAAGGAAGGCGCAGACCACTGAGTGTCCTCAAGTCTCAAGCAGACTGGGCGTTGGCATTAGGAAGAGCATGAGGAGCTGGTCTGGAGCCGTGCAGGAATTGAACACGACATAATGGAAAGCCTGGGTGGCTTCCCAGATTTCTCTTAGTGTATGTGTATATTATTCCTTTAAAGCAATCTTTTCAAATAACTGAAATCTGTCTGCTATCAAGTTAATTTAAAAAATTGTCTAATACTTCACCTCTGCTTTCCCTTAGGATGTATTTTTAAAGATTATGAATGCAGTGGATCATTGCTATTAAAACCTTGGAAAATTTGAAAACTACAAAAGTAGTGATAAAAATTACTTATATTTATGTGGCTCAGAAATGCTGGCTATATTTTATTGTATTTCCTCCAAGAATATTTTTATGTGTGTGTACACATACACACACACACATAAATTACTACTTAAGGCTTAAAAAAAGCTGGGTGCTGTTGTCGAGTGCCTTTAATCCCAGCATTCAGGAGGCAGAACCAAACTCTGTGAGTTTGAGGCCAGCCTGGTCTCCAGAGAGTACCAGGATAGGCTCCAAAACTACACTGAGAAACCCTGTCTCGAAAAACAAAACAAAACAAACAAAAAACTTAAAAAAAAAACCAACCCTGTTTACTTCATTTGAATAAATGACAACCGAAATTAAGTGCACTTGTGCCCTACTCATGTGTCTGCAGGTTGGGCTTCTGGGAATTCAGATGTTGTGGACACACGACTCAGAAGAGGCTTTAAATAATGCAAAGGATGACAGGAAAATCATGCAGATAACCAATCAGAAATTTCTGGATATCCTAAATACTCTTATCAGTCAGACGACGCACGACCTGACCAAGTTTGACCGAGTGAAGTTTGAGACTTTGATTACCATCCACGTGCACCAGAGAGATATTTTTGATGACTTGGTAAATAATTCCCCACACCCTCCCCTCCCTTGTCATGGGAATTTAGTGTAGTAGCTAACAGTGAGCAGTTAAATGTTATCCAGAATGGCGGACTTACATGAGCTCTCCTGAACTACTTCTATATAGGTAGAAAGACCATTGTGAAGCCATGGAACTTTGCTTAGGTTTTTTATTTTTTATTTTTATTTTCAATTTTTTATGGTTACAACAGACATTTATTTAAATCGAGGCATCTGCAGAGCAACTCTTAGACTCTTAGACTGTGATTCAGGTTGAAACAACTTCATAAAAATATGCTGAGACTGGGCACATACACAGACCTCAACTACAAGACCACTTTTCCTTTCTTGAATAACCTCTTTCAGATAGGGTTCCAGCTAGAATTTGTCCTCCTCAGATTTTGTTCACTGCTCCATGGGCAAGGTCTGATGCCTCATGGTCAGATCCCGGGCTCTCTTAATTCAAAAGATCCTGTTATCATATTCTCAAAAGACTTCTTATGGTTTCTTTCAAAAATTATATTGTCTTTCACTGAATCCAGCTTGTTGAAGCCTGCATCGTTATAATACCATTTTCAAAAACCATCCAGTCACTTGCTTGAAGCTGCAACAGCAGGTCTGCCCGTCATTTTGACCTGAGAGTCTCGCTTAGGGTTTTAAACTTTGACTATCAGTTATGTTCTTTTATGGACTTATCTAACACATATACATACACACACGGAACAAACACTGTCATAATTGAAACCAGGAAAACAATTATCTTTTAGTACAGTGTAGCACTTAGAAAAGAGTTTATGGTAAAGTATTACTAGATGAGGAAAGTCAGAATACAGGCAAAAGGATGCAGGATACACTTGTTGTAAAAGAGAACATAGTTATTTTTTTTTCATGTACTATTTTTGAAAGTCTAGAACCAATTGGTTTCTTCAGAATTAGTGTCTCTATTAAACAAACACCCAAGTGCATGGCTTAGTTGAGTCATGGACAGGTCATGAGCTGTGGTGGGCCAGTTGAGAAAGGAGAACAACTTCTAGTTGAGTGGAAACAAGCCTTAGTGACTGTGCATGACTGTTGTCTGGTTGTCTAGTTGTTAGCATCCAATAGGACTTGGCTGGGAAGAGTCTATAGGGAGGGAGTAGTATGATGAGTGTACTTGTTCCCCTTGGAAATAGGACTTTGATTATGGCTTTGGATCTGGTCTGAGTCTTCTAAAATTGGAACCCCCAGGTTCTCTGTTTCTTTTTCTGTTGCAAATCAAGTTAGTGGAGAGCTCGCTTTGGCTCATGGTTCAAGGCAGGCACAGTCCATCATCCCAAGGACGTCAGGCAGGAGGAGCTCAAGGTAGCTGGTCACATGTCATCCACAAGCAGGAAGCAGAAGACGGTGAATACATGCTGCTGCTTAGCTCCTGTGCTACTTGCTTCTCTGTTGCTGTGACAAAATTTCATGGCTAAGAGCTAAGAGGGTGACGGGGTTTATATCAGCTTACAGTTAGAGTATGTAATGGCAGGGATGGCGTGGCATGGCCGTAGGAGAAGGATGCTAGTTGATCACATCTCGTCCCTAGGCAGGAAGCAGAGAGAGAGAGAGAGAGAGAGAGAGAGAGAGAGAGAGAGAGAGAGAGAGAAGAGGAGAGAGAACAGGGAGTAGGGCAAAGGCTATAAATCGGTAAGCCCTACTCCCAACATAGACTTCCAGCAACGAGTCACCCATTAAGGGTTCCATAGCTTCCTAAAACAGCACCCCAACTGGGGAACAAGCACTAAAATACGTGGTTCTATGGGGGACATCTCTTATTCAAACCAACCACCACAGCTTCCTTTCTCTATGTACACAGTCTTAAGATTCCAGTCAGGGAATGGTGCTATGTGCGGTAGGTGGTCTGTCCCACCTCAATATAATCAAGATTCCCTACCAGGCATGACCAGAGGCCCCTCTCCCAGGTGACTCTAGAGCCTGTCACACTGACAGCACTATCACCACAGGACAGGAGACCTTGGTGGTTTTCTTATCCTGCCTTTTGACGTTCTTGGTCCCAGCTACTGCTCTCTACTCAGTTTGATTCACCTTTAAAGGTAGCGCCCTCCTTCACTGCAGACACATAAGCCAGGCAGCTTGGGGACTTTTGTCAAGAAGTTGATCATAGACCACCTGTTTCAAACTTGTACCCAAAGATCTGCTTATATAAGTCATATACACCCATGATAAAGAGGACGACATTCGACCAGCCCGTTGATCCCCTTACAATCCACACTCTCATTTTTCAAGACATTATATGCTGATAACTTGCATTGGTTCACCTGGAAGCTTACTAGAACACAGAATCTTTAGTTCTGGCCCACCTCTAGCTGCAGGATCAAAGTCAGATTCCTGGGTGATTCTAGAGCATGTAAAGGTATGGGGAAAGGGGCTAGAGAGACAGCTCAGTGGTTAAGAGCACTTGCTGCTCTTTCAGAGGACATGGATGTGGTCCCCAGCACCCACATTAGGAGGCTTGCAACCACCTGGAACTCCAGTTCAAGGAGACTTGATTCTGTAGCCTCTGTGGGCACCTGCAGACACACACACACACACACACACACACACACACACACACACACACACACACACACCCCTGCAATCAGATTTTCTCCAGCTCAGACTAATCATGATTTGGCATTTGTTTTGGCCTCTCACACTCAGGCTGTCATTCAAGGAAATCTTCCCCAGGAATGCTGGTGTGGAATCTGTTTTTGTATCTGCCATGAACACACCCTTGAGAGTGTCTGTACAGCCCTGACTGATGTAGAAGCCCCATGGAAGACATTTATTTTAAAACTCAGTGCCGAGGAAGGCTGCTTTGTTTTCTGTACAGGATGGATTTGTTTTGTTTTAAGGACAAGATAGGAAACCTGGCTGGGCACTAAGCTCAGTGGCAGAATGATCGCTCAGCCTATGGGAATCCCCGGGTTCACTCCCAGCACCACAAACACATAGCCGACCAGAACAGAAGGAAAGTGGGGCACAGTGAGAACTGTGAAACGGTTTGCCTGTGCCCTCACCACAGCCGGCCTCCCAGTCAGTTTGCATCCTAACTAACTGCGGCACGGCCAGTACGTATGCCTCTTACCTGTCTGATTCTTACACTCTATGAAAATACGCCACAAGGACTTGGTGTCTACGCTGGCTGCCCACTCCACCCCATTCTTAGAATCTTAATGGGTTGTCGAACATTCCTGGCTGACTGCATCTCGGTGACTGTGGCTCCTGAATCTGGGGACACTGTCTCTGGGGCTGGATCCAGGCTATGTTATCCAAGAGCAGATGATCTAATGTGGTGAATACAAACAGTTTTGGGAGGGAAATTAGAATCCCAAGCTGGAGGGGAAAGCGTGGTCATGCTACAAAGCAGAAAGACTGTGAATAGCAAGGCTTAGGGATGCCCGGGGCAGAGTGATGCCCCGCCAGGTGGGCATCCAGACACTAGATGTTTTCAGAAGTCCTGTTCTAGTGTCATCTGGAATGACCTGGAATGACCCAGAAGCGACCTCATGGACAGTAAGGCCTAGGCCTCAGCCATACTGGACACTTTTCGGTTACTGAGCATGCTTTCCCTGCCATATTTCTATTGTTTGGACTGGTTTTAGTTCAGATATGTTTTCCTCCAACTACCCTTCTCTGACTTCCTAGACCAGGTTAGGTCCTATTGCTGTATATTTTCCACAGGCCTTGAATTTTTTTTGTGCATGCATGTATGCAAGTGTGTGTGTGTGTGTGTGTGTGTGTGTGTGTGTATGTTGGGAACTGAACCTGAGTCCTTGGCAAGAGCAGCAAGTGCTCTTAATTGTGTAGCAGCCTCCCTTGACTTTCTTTAGCAGTATGGTTTGTATTTCATTGAAATTTCTTGACTTGGCCCCACTCCCACATTTTTGGCAAGCTCCAGAAAGCAGACAATTGTATTTCTCTATGTTCATCCAACGTGGTGTCAGCACAAGAAGGCCAGGGATAAATACTGTTAAATGGAGACTAGCTAGCTCATGAGTGACTTGGAATTACCCATATGCCTATGCTTTAGGTTGTTGCAAGTCAGTTTGTAACTTTCCCTGTTTTGTGTTTTTGAGGTGAAAATGCACATCAAGTCTGTTACTGACTTTGAATGGCTGAAACAGAGCAGGTTCTATTTCAAAGAAGATTTGGATCAGACTGTGGTGTCGATCACAGATGTTGATTTCATTTACCAAAACGAATTTCTGGGATGCACGGATCGCCTCGTGATTACCCCGTTAACAGATAGGTAGGAAACCCCGCACTTGTGGATACACTTGGACATGCTTAGACTGCCTTAAACACACACACACACACACACACACACACACACACACACACTGAAATATAAACTCATGTTTCTGTCATCTTGGGTCTGTGCTGGGTCATTAAAGGTAGCCTAACAATGAAATAACCCTCACTGTTGCTTACATGAACACACACATTAATGTTTTATGAAGTAGAAACAGATGAAAGAATAAAATCAAGATTGAATGTTTGCTTTGAGTAATTTAATAATGATTGTGAGATTGTGGGAGGGAAAAATGCCCTGAAACCATAAAGGAAGTTAATAACATAACAAAAAGGAAAAGCAACTTTGATAATGTTTAATGTAGTCTCCTGTGTTTGGGGTTTTTGTTGGATTTTATTCTTTTATTTATTTTATTATTATTATTATTATTTTGAGACAGGACCTCACTATGTACCCCTGGCTGACCTGACACTTATGTAGACTACACTGACCTGGAACTCACAGTGATCCCCCTGCCTCTGCTTCCAGGGGAGTGAGAGTAAAGAAAGGAAATCACCACACTCTGCTTGTTTTGTTTTGTTTTCTTGAGATAAAGTCTCATGATGCAGCCCTGGTTGGCGTGGAATTTGCTGTGTATCTCAGACTGGTCTTCAACTGGCGTTGATGCCCCTGCTTCTGCCTCCTGAGCATTATAGGAGTGCGTCACCACAGCCTGTCAATCTCTCAGTTCTCAGATGTGGAAACTGAACTTAAAGTTTAGTTTGTTGGCGTAGTCTGTCTCAGTCAATGGTGGGTCATGTCCCCAGGCAAGGTGTGGATCTTTTCCATCTGTATACACCCTACCACACTCAGTTTGGCATGCTATCCCTAGAAAGCACTCAGTAAATGTCTGTAGCACTGACTGAAATTGGATGTTGGGTGACATACGTGTTTCTTGAGTCCACTTCCAGGTAAAATGACAACAGGCCCATTTCATGTTTTCAGCTTCTCCTTGGTGTCTCCTATGTCACTTCTGTTGGGCTGTTCAAGCTCTGTGTTGGACAGACCCTTCTGAGCTACTGGGCCTGTTCTTTCCTGTGTTACAGATGTTACATCACGCTGGCTCAGGCTTTGGGAATGAACATGGGCGGGGCTCCAGCAGGACCGGCCGGGACGGGTAAAACAGAAACCACCAAAGACATGGGCAGGTGCTTGGGGAAGTATGTGGTTGTGTTCAACTGCTCAGATCAGATGGATTTCCGAGGCCTGGGAAGGATTTTCAAAGGTGAGTATCTAATAGTTTTGGTGAATTTAGTTTTTCATTGCCCCTTGACATTTTCTGATGTAAATCTAAAATGACACTATCATCATTAGGCTACGTTGGGTTATAGGATACAGCAATCTTTCTGGATTAGAAGTGACCAGATAGCATAAATTCAGTGTGGCTCAATACTTTTGATCATGTTATTCAATGCTGCGTGCACTGAATGTGTATTGGCATTTGAAGGCAGTCAATTTGTAACGGCCAAGCAGTAGTGAGGAAGAGCTAGTCTTCATAGTAGATCAGTACATACAACTTCCATTTGCTGTGCCAAAGCCCACTCAAGTGAAAGTGATTTTGTTTGCTTGTTTTTAAATCACAGTTATACTAGAAAGCAAGAAGCAGGCTGTCCCTCAGAGATTGGGAGTTCTTGAGAAAAATCTTAGAAGGTAGGTAGGGAAGAGATGATTGCAGATAACACTGAGGAAAAAAAAAACAACACATCCAAGGGTATGTCAGTGTCAGTGCTCAGTCTGGCTTTGTGGCACAGGAACAGGAGTCCTGCCAGAAGACTTCCCCAGATAGGGCCTTGACAAAGGTCAGGTAGCAGGTCCCAAGCCCAGGGGAGCTCTCCTGCCTCTCCTATCCTGTCCTCCAAAGCACCAGAGGCCAGCATCTCAAACAGGAGTTTGCATTTGTGTTAAGACATAATGAAGTAAAAACCCATTAGCTCAACATAACCAGAAGAGCTTAGGATGGTACCAAGAACGATAAACAGGGCTCAGATGAGTGATTGCCTAGCTGGCATGAAGCCCTGGGTGTGATCCTCAGTACCATATAAGCAGTGTGTGGTGGTGCATACCTGTAATCCCAGTACTTAGTGGGTAGAGGCAGAGGGTCAGGAGTTCAAGGCCAGTCTTGGCTACAGAGTGGGCTCAAGTGAGCTCTGGAACTCATGAGGCCTTGTTTCAGAGAAGAATACACCCCCCCACTCCCCCCAGAGAGAGAGAGAGAATGAGAGAGAGAGAGAGCGAGCACATAAAGACTGCTAAGTTGAATTAAAGAGGAAACAGAAGAAAACTCAATAAACTCAGTGAAATTAATAGCTTCCAGAGATCTGAGACTATATTCTTCAGCCTGCTGAAGAAACCAGTCTGTTAGGAAAACATAGCAATCGAGACACAAGGAGAATGGAACTACAATTTACAAGGAAAAAATAATCACCCTCTCGAGTTACAGAAAGATGAGGAGATGGAAGGCTTGACAGAAGAATGTTAAGGGTATAAACATCCCAACATACTTAGAGGGGGAGTCCCCAAGGGGAAGAGGAGAGGACTTGGCAAATAATGATGGCAGAAATAAAGTGTTTCATTCAGCTGCAGGTGATGAAGGCTTCCTCCTTAGAGAATCGGTAAGAACAGTGTTCATGCTCTCCAGGTCCATCTTTGTGCTTGGTTTTGTAACAAAAAATAAAACCCCTCTGGCCTTCTCATCCTGCAGCCTGACATTCCCATCTCACTGTAATAAAAGAAAAACAGAGAGATCGGCCCTGACCGAGAGGAAGCCCATATTCTGCCTTTCCCCCTGGAGACTAGAGAGCCATTCCTCTCCATCCTCACTGAAGGTGGTCTTTACAGATAGGATCTATTTTATCACCTCTTAGGGCATCTGTCTACCATGTCGTATTTATGCTTTCCTTTTGACACTGTACTGTTCTCCCTGTGTTGGGTGATGATATACAAATAATTAAACTTCTTCCACAGCAAGGAGGAAACACGCCTTCATAAACAGCCTGACGTGAAACTTTACATAAATTGTGTTTAGGCATAATTGTTGGGGAACACTTTGGAGAACTGAATGCTATTGAGAAGGTGCCTCAAAAAGTGAAACTTTGCAAATTAAACGTTTCTCATGCCAGGTCTCGCACAGTCGGGTTCCTGGGGTTGCTTTGATGAGTTTAACAGAATTGAATTGCCTGTTTTATCTGTGGCGGCCCAACAAATTTACATAGTTTTGACAGCGAGGAAAGAGAGGAAAAAACAGTTCATTTTCTCAGATGGTGACTGCGTGGATTTAAATCCAGAATTTGGAATCTTCCTGACAATGGTGAGAACACATGCCTAAAATGCAAGTTGAAGAGTTTAATTGTTACAGATATGAATAGATGAGTCTGTGTATTATAGGATAGATTAACCAAAAGTCTCTGACTCTCTCTTAATTTGGATTTTTTTAAAAAAGGGCTTATTTTAAATTAGTTATGTGTGTCTGTGTGTGGATATCTTTTTGTGAGTGTATGTGCCTCTAGAGGCCAGGAGAGGGCGTGGCGAATACCCTGGAGCTGAAGTTTACAGGTTTACAAGAGGCCTGAATTGGGTTCAGGTTCAGGTAACTTAACTCCAGCACAATATAAGAGCAGAGCTTGCAAGTGTGAGTTTCCTAAAACCATGAAGATATCTTTCTTTCTCATGTCTCATGTCTGCTAGGGGTTTCCTAGGGTGGGGCTAAGAGGCCAGGGTCAACTGTGTGCATTCTTCCTGAGGCATTAGACTGATCAGGTGGTCATTGTCTCCATTGTTGTTGGATGGCATAGCACAGAGAAAATGAATAATCATGCCTTGGCTTAGAGTTTCCATCCAGAAGGGACACACACACAGGCCTCATGGGGCAAACTACGTCTACCTTCAAGGGGGTCTAGAGGTGAATGCGATTACATAGGCGGGAGGAGGATGTAACACCAACGACTGTCACATGCCCATTGTCTCATCCTAGAGCTGCAAGGACCTCTGGGTAAATGTCTTGTAGCTGAGGTGTTTTGGGCTCCAGTCACACAGCCAGTAAGAGAAGCTAGCTGCTGTGTGTACTATGTATGCAGGAGCATGTATGTATGCTTGCACATGCGACCATGTATGGGCATGTGGAGGCCAGAGGTCACTGTCAGGAGTCTTTCTGTATTGATCCCCTTTGAAACAGCGTCTCTCACTGGAACTGGAGTTACAGACAGTTGTAAGCCACCATGTGGGGGGTTGGAACCGAACCTGGGTTTTCTACAAGAGCAGCCAGAGCCCCTAACCACTCAGCCATCTCTCTCTCTTTTTTAAAATATTTATTATGTATACAGCATTCTGCTTCCATGTATATCTGCACACCAGAAGAGGGCACCAGATCTCATAACGGATGGTTGTGAGCCACCATGTGGTTGCTGGGAATTGAACTCAGGACCTTTGGAAGAACAGTCAGTGCTCTTAACCTCTGAGCCATCTCTCCAGCCCAGCCCCTCTCTTTTAATAACATACTTTAGATCATAATTACTCAGGTCTATTTATTCAGCTCCGTTTTTCCCTTTCCTATATTTTAAACCAACAGACACATAGATACCTAATTTTTTGCAAAACTGTGTGTAGCTTTAATAATAAATTGAAAATGAATATATTTAAAAAGATATGATATGAAACACTATTAAATATGGATGGCCCAGTATACATTTTTTTGAGAAAGCAAGGATGTTTTATATATTTAATATTTTTGTGCACTGCCTTACAATCTGAGAATGTATTTATACCCAGGAAATAAGAATTGAACCAATAATTTAAAATTAAATATATTTTAACTCTTAGAACCCTGGATATGCTGGTCGCCAGGAACTGCCAGAAAACTTAAAAATCCTGTTTAGAACAGTTGCAATGATGGTTCCTGACAGGCAGGTATGTATCCGGACTTATAAGGGTAATGTACGTTGTTTACTTCTTTCTCCCAGTAAAGCTGCTTTAAAATGTCTCACCGTATCAATCTGCAGATCATTATGCGAGTTAAACTTGCAAGCTGTGGTTTTCTTGAAAACGTTATCTTGGCGCAAAAGTTTTATGTTCTCTATAAACTCTGCGAAGAGCAACTTACTAAACAGGTAACAGCATACTTGCTATTTTCGTAAGTATAGAATTTAAGTTTTTGTTTCACTTTGCATTTTTATCTTATTTTGGTATGTATTTGTATGTGTGGGTATGTGCACATAAATGCTGGTGCCCACAGAGGCCAGAAGGGGCATCAGACCCATCTGAGCTAGAGTTGCAGGTGGCTGGAAGCTGCCAGCTGTGGAGCCTGGAACCTGAACTTGGGTCCTCTGCAAGAGGCTAAGCATTTAAAAGCTATTGTGTGTCTCTCAGACTGCATCTGGCTGTCTTATTCTGAAAAGAGACATGAGGTTTGAACCCTGTCATGTGACCTTGCTTTTTCTGATGAAACAGTTCTTTTCTCACCCAAAGGAAAGGGAGATGAATTGTGTTCCCAGCACTCCATAGCGTAGCCACTCAGCAATGCCAGCAGGGTATCTGTCCACCTGTACAGGGTGATCCTGCATTTGGGATTTTTCAATGAAGTGTCTTTGTTCTTCCTTTCCCATCATAGGTCCACTATGACTTTGGACTGAGAAATATCCTGTCTGTGCTGAGGACCCTTGGATCTCAGAAAAGAGCCCGTCCGGAGGACAGTGAACTAAGCACGGTTATGCGAGGACTAAGAGACATGAACCTTTCCAAATTGGTAATATTCCTGAGCTCTCCCCAAGACCCTTTCTGCTCACCTGTCAAGGGGACTTTGCTCATGTTGAGCTCTGAACACGAATCGTCATGGAGATAATGGGTGCAGTTCGTCAGCACACAATGAAAATGCTTCCCCTTGTTAGTTGCGTATAGTCAATCAGGCCGTTGCAGAGAGGGCTTCTGCTCCAAATTTTCAATCTAGTTTCCTTTAAAATTATTTTTGAATTTTAATTTTCATTTATGATTATAAGGCCATTTTATTGGCCTTATAATTAATGCGTGTATGTTTATGTGTGACCATGTATGTGCAGTGCCCTCAGAGGACCTGGAGTTATAGGTAGTTGTGAGCCACTGTGTGGGCCTCTGCAAGAACAAGTGCTCTTAATCACTGAGCCATTTCTCCTGCCCCCTTAAGAAGCTTAAAAATTACATTAGTGTGGTGTGTGTGTGTGTGTGTGTGTGGTGTGTATGAGGGCATGTGTACAAGTGCATGTATGAAGTGACACATGAGTGTGGAGGTCAGATGACAACTTTTGGGAGTTACTTTTCTTCTACTGTGTGGGTCTCAGTGACTGAATTCAGGTTGTCAGCTTGTCAGCAAGTGCCTTTGCCCACCGTGTCTTTGCACTAGCCCATCAGTGCAGTGTCCACCATTATCCCCCGGGTAAGCCTGAAGCTCTGGATTCACAAGGAACCATGAGAATTATCCTCTCTCTCTCTCTCTCTCTCTCTCTCTCTCTCTCTCTCTCTCTCTCTCTCTCTCTCCCCCCCCTCTGTGTGACTAGCAGAACACAAAATCTCCTCTCTAAACACTAGTTTCTTTCATTTGTCTCTCTCTCTCTCTCTCTCTCTCTCTCTCTCTCTCTCTGTGTGTGTGTCTCTGTGTATGTGTGTGTGTGTGTGTGTGTGTCTGTGTGTGTTTCTGTGTGTCTGTGTGAGTGCATGTGTGCATCTGTGTGTGTATGCCTACAGGGGCCAGAAGAGGGTATCAGATGCTCTGGAGCTGGAGTTGTGGGCAGTTGTGAGCTGGATGATGAGGGTGCTGGGAACCAACCCATGTTCCTTGGAAGAGCAGCGAGTTCTTGTAACTGCTGAGCCATCTCTCTAGTCCTAAACATAAACTTCTTAATTTCCAAATAGATACATGAGGTGTTCATGTGGAAATTAAAGGAGTTTCTAAGCTAACCAAGAGCATCTGTACAGTTCATTGCTTTTGCAAATTCTCCTTGGATGTACTTTTTTTTTGTCGGATCCTCTCAGCATCAGGTTGACCCACTGTAGGGCACACCTGTAGCCAGCCCGGGCGTGGCCAGTCATACCTGTAGCCAGCCCCTAAGCAGGCATGGCTACAACATCCCCTACAACCTACTGTCATTCATTTGGGTGGGGCAACTTGGAGAGGTGACAGGGACTCAGCCTTAAGCTTAGTCAGCCAGTTTTCTGATCTGATGCCAGGTTCTCTGCTCCTTATTCTTGAAACAATCAATAAAGCATCTCTCTCTCTCTCTCTCTCTCTCTCTCTCTCTCTCTCTCTCTCTCTCTGTGTGTGTGTGTGTGTGTGTGTGTGTGTGTGTTGCTCAGTGATTCAGAACACTTGCTGCAAGCAGGGCGATGGCACATGCCTTTAATCTCAGCACTCGGGAAGCAGAGGCAGGAGGATCTCTGTGAGTTCGAGGCCAGCCTGGTCTACAGAGCCAGTGACAGGATAGGCTCCAAAGCTACACAGAGAAACCCTGTCTTGAAAAAAATCAAACAACAAAAAAGACAAAAACAAAAACAAAATACTTGCTGCTCTTCCAGAGAATCTGACTTCAGTTTCTAGCACCCATGGCCTTGGTGGGTCACTGCACTCAGGTGCACATACCCACAGACAGATACAGACACATAAATAAAAATACATCTTAAAACAAAAAGCATCAGGGGAGATTCAGAGGACAGAAGAAATTGAGAAGGGACTGAAAGTTAGGAATTGGCCGATCTGTGTGTTAAAGACACAGCAAACCAAGAATGGGAGTCAGCTTGCTCAAGCTCACTCCTTAGAAGGAAAGGCAGGACATTGCCCGATGGAGGGTAAGGGCTGTTCCCTGCTGTAAGTGAGCTAGTGATACTCTGTTTCCATGGTGGTGGGACTATAAATAGCCTACTTTAAGATTAGCATGAATACAAGCTGGTGGGAGGCAGATAAAGTAATGAGATGAAACACAGGTCGAGGCTGGATTGTAGAACACCCACCAAGGAATTTTGAGTGCCATGTGGGTTCAGTGGTGGCCTGCTTTGGAGTTAGGCCGTGATTCTCTGGGAATAAAGTGGCAAGGACCATGTATATATCCTCCTTAGCTAAGCAGTGCTTGTTGTGGTACTGTATGCCCTTTTAGGTTGATGAAGACGAGCCCCTGTTCCTCAGCTTGATCAACGACCTGTTCCCAGGGTTACAGCTGGACAGTAGCACTTACGCAGAACTGCAAGCTGCGGTGGACAACCAGGTCAACCTGGAAGGTCTGATTAACCACCCACCCTGGAACCTCAAATTAGTGCAGGTAAGGGCCTTTGAACCCCACAGCGAGTACGCAGCACAGGTCATGATGCTGGATAGAGCTTACTCCATATTAAGTGTGGACACTGAATTAAAATGCCGGGTAGCCATCATTACAAGAGGAATCCTCAGGTGATGTTTTTGTTTTAGAAAGAATGGATTTGTTCTATCTTGATGAAATCTGGCAGTCTTTAGCCCTGGTATTACTTAGTCCTCATGAGAAGGTCAATGGTAACCAGATCCTCAGAACGGTTGGGACAGGAGGTGACAGCCCAGCTGGCTTCTTTTAGTCGCTCAGGCAGTAGCGTACACCTCAGGGTTGTTCGTGTGTGTGTGTGTGTGTGTGTGTGTGTGTGTGTGTGTGTGTGTGTGTGTGTGTGTGTGTGTGTGTATGTGTGTGTGTGTGTGTGTGTGTGTGTGTGTGTGTGTGTGTGTGTGTGTGTGTGTGTGTGTGTGTGTGTGTGTGTGTGTGTGTGTGTGTGTGTGTGTGTGTGTGTGTGTGTGTGGTGTGTGTGTGTGTGTGTGTGTATGTGTGTGTGTGTGTGTGTGTGTGTGTGTGTGTGTGTGTGTGTGTGTGTATGTGTGTGTGTGTGTGTGTATGTGTGTGGTGTGTGTGTGGTGTGTGTGTGTGTGTGTGTGTGTGTATGTGTGTGTGTGTGTGTGTGGTGTGTGTGTGAGTGTGTGTGTGTGTGTGTGTGTGTGTGTGTGTGTGGTATGTTGGTGCGTGCACATGTTGTAGTTCACCTATATTAGATGTCTGGCTTAGAACTTCCCAAGTGCTTGAGGATGGTTCTGAACTCATGATCCTCCAGCTGCTGTCTCTAGAGTGCTGGGATCACAGGTGTGCACCACCACTCCCGACACATACTAAGTATCAAAAGCCAAGGGTATGCTAGGTGAGCCCCCTGTGACCGAGCTATGTTCACAGTCCCTTCTCCCATTTCCACGTACCCGGTTTCTGTATGTTTCTGCTCCTAGTAGCAAATGGAAGACTGAAGCCACTTTGTGTGTGGGCACAGGAGCAGGCATTGCCTGGGCACTCATTGCCTCAACTCCCAAGTGCCAGCATCTCCTTAAGGAAGGATGGATGGGCACAGGGAAAGGCCAAGTCCTCTGATTCCAGATGGAGTGTTCCTGGTAGGATCATTCTTGTCTGCCTGTTGGGGGTGTCCTCCACTGCATCTTACTAGGATACCCCATCCCCTGACTGTTAACTCCACACCCTTTTCTATATCCCCTGGGGACACCCCCTAAATATATCACTTAATACTTGAAAAATTCAAGCTGTGCTTCTGGAGGCCCAGAAGGCTTTGCGTTGCTGCTTTCCACCACTTGGGGGCGGCATCACCACACTGCAGGCACACTCAGAGCCCAGGGAGCAGAGAGCTGATCCTGAATTATTTCCAAAACATAATTCAAGTCCCATGCTGTCATTACTTTATCCCTTACGTCGTTTCTAACACGACAGATTGCTTACCAAGTCCAGTAAAACCAACAGCATTTGAATGCTAATTAAAGCCTTTGGAATTTCAGCTAAGTCATAGGAATGCCAGCCATAGTCTCATAACCCTCATATTCTATGTGTCATTTGATGGTGTAGTTGTATGAGACCTCGCTGGTACGGCACGGCCTCATGACTCTTGGGCCCAGTGGTTCCGGGAAGACGGCTGTCATCACAATTCTGATGAAGTCATTAACAGAGTGCGGGAGGCCTCACAGAGAGATGCGGATGAATCCAAAGGCCATCACTGCACCCCAGATGTTTGGTAGACTGGATACAGCCACCAACGACTGGACAGACGGAATCTTTTCCACTCTATGGAGGAAGACACTAAAAGCTAAAAAGGGTACGCATGGGCCTCCCTCTCAGTTTGCTCTTCCTCTGCAAGTCATGGCACAGTGATTGTTTAGTTTCTTGTTTTTAATTATTTGCCAATCAATGAAACATCGATTTATCTCCCCCTCCACTCTCCATCCTTGTTTGCAGGGGAAAACATCTTCCTCATCTTAGATGGCCCCGTGGATGCCATTTGGATTGAGAATTTAAACTCTGTGTTGGACGATAACAAGACACTCACCCTGGCTAACGGGGACCGCATTCCCATGGCCCCTAACTGTAAGCTGCTGTTTGAGGTGCACAACATTGAGAACGCCTCTCCTGCGACAGTGTCAAGGATGGGCATGGTGTATATCAGCAGTTCAGCTCTCAACTGGAGGCCCATATTGCAGGTGGGGACTGGAAATGGGGGGATTGGAAACAGGCAGGAGTCTACATGTCTCCACCATGCTACATTTTGCTTATGTATATGCGTGCGTGCGTGCGTGCGTGGTGTGTGTGTGTGTGTGTGTGTGTGTGTGTGTGTGTGCGCGCGCGCATGCGCGCGTGGGAGCCAGAAGACAGCCTGGGGTGTTTCCCTCAAGCCATCCTGCCATCCACACTTCTTTTATTTTTGAGGCAGTGTCTCTCAATGGCCTGGAATTTGTCAAGTAGGCTAGTATCTGAGGGATCTGCCTGAGGGATCCCCACCTCCCCAGTGCTGGAATCATAAGCATGTGCCATCACCCCTAGCTTTTATTTATTTATTTATTTATTTATTTATTTATTTATTTATTTTAATGTGAGTTCCAGAAATTGAACTCTTGTCTTTGTGCTTGCAAGGCAAAGCCCTTTCTATCAGTCGAGTAAACACAGATACTGCTTTTTGACTCCAGGCATGGTTGAAGAAGCGCACGCAGCAGGAAGCCTCTGTGTTCTTGAGTCTGTATGACAAGGCTTTTGAAGAAACGTACACATACATGAAACTCACCCTCAACCCCAAAATGCAGCTGCTGGAGTGTAACTACATCATGCAGGTAAGACTTGGTTTGTCTGTGCCTCTACTACTTTAAACTCAGCCACTGCCTATGGGCATCTTGAGTAGGAAGTTCCTAGGGTCTAGGAAACCTTTTCATGGTATGGGTATGAGGGCTCTGAGAAGCTGAATTCCCAGAGGAGAAGGGGTGACTTTGTAACCTAGCAATCTAATTCTGGGACCAGAAGCAAGCTTAGGACACATTTAGAGGAGACCCTTTGCCTCTTCAGATTGGGAAAAAGAGACTCAGTAGTAGTAAAACCCACACTTACGGGTCCCCAGTTGGCAGGGATGAGGTAAAACTCACACTTTCGGGTCCCCAGCTCACATCATGTCTTTCGGTCACTCAGCCTGTCTGAAGCCTTGTCTGTCCTCTAACACTGGGGACTGTGAGACAGGCATTAGGCAGTGCCTTGAGCTATTTCTGTTTTTTTTTTTTTTATTTTTCATTCCCCTCCTGATTTTCATTTTCTTCTTTCAAATATTTTAACCCAAAAATTTTAAAATTGAAAAAAAAAAAAAGATCCTATTTGAAATCTCTCGCAGTCTCTCAATCTCCTGGAAGGGTTGATTCCCTCCAAAGAAGAAGGCGGCATCTCATCCATGGATCATCTCCATAAGCTGTTTGTGTTTGGCCTCATGTGGAGTTTGGGAGCCCTTTTAGAACTGGAGAGCAGAGAAAAACTTGAACTCTTTCTACGGGGTCACAAAAGCAAGTTAGACCTGCCAGAAATTCCCAAGGACACCCATCAGACCATGTATGAGTTCTTTGTTTCTGATATTGGTAAGTGCACTGAGTTATAGTTCAAACAATTTAAGATGTAAATTTCTAAGAGTTGAGGACTAAACCAAGTAGGAATATCACTACAAATACCACTGTGAAAATATGTCAGAGATGAGATTTTGTGTATTAGCTGTGCTGGAAGCTGGGACCTTTCTGACTTCTTGAGTTGGAGTGGCCTAAGTAAAATCTGCCTTGAGAAGCAATTCCTGGCACATTGCCTGCTTCCTAATGCTTAGGGAGCAGCATGGAAACACACACAACTGGTGAGTCCTGCAGTCTGTGTGTTGCCGAAGTCAGAATGAAGACAGCGGACCGAGCAGGCTGGGCTGGCTATACTGTGTAGTACGTTCCTCCAGGCTAGGCCAGGCTCACCTTTCCTTTAAGCAAATACCTTCAACTTGATGCTTTTGTCCAGAACCAGGCTTCAATTCTTCTAAGCCCCTGAGAGAACAAAATGATAAACCCTTCCCCCTTGCTTCCTATATTTACCTCTGCTTCCTCCCCAAACCTCCAGAACAGCCAAAGTGTTTTTGTGTTGAATGCATAAACTCAAAAGGATAAATAGAACAGAAGGGAAGCCAAGAATAAAAAAAGTTGTGATAGCAAGAAAGCAGAAGGTATAAGGCTTTTGATTTAGCAGGCAGGATGCAGCTAACTCCTAGTTGAGAAGTAATTTGTTGTACATCTCCTGGGACCTCCAGAGGGCTCAGGAAGTGCTATCAGCGAGGAGGTGGAACTAGTAATCAGAGGGATGGTTCTCAGTCTCTTTAGGAAAAAAGAATTCCTAAGTCCCTCTCCAAAGCTGCTGCTGGGCAGCCACACCCATCCGACACCACAAAGGGCTGAAGGAAGAGCATCTGAGTTCCCTAGGCACCATGTAGAGGTCAGAAGACAACCTGTGAGAGTTGGTTCTCTCCTCCCACTCTGTGGTTCTGGGGACTGAACTCTAATTGTCAGGCTTGGTGGCAAGCTCCTTTAGTGGCTGAGCCCTCTCATTGGCCCCCCGTAGTCTTAACACTCTAAATGGTTAGTGTCGAATGAAGTTTGTATGCTTGAGTGTCACTTGGTGCTCATAAAGGGCTCTTGGTTTGTTACTAGCACATCTTTCAGTGTGTGTGTGTGTGTGTATGTGTGTGTGTGTGTGTGTGTGTGTGTGTGTCTGTCTGTCTGACTGTCTGTCTGTCTGTCTCTGTATATGTGTGTATACATGTTTTTTTTGTGTATGCATTTATGTGCCTGTATGTATATAGGTGGGAGTGTGTGTATGAATGTGTGTGTGTGTGTGTGTGTGTGTGTGTGTGTGTGTGTGTGTGTTCTCATCATCACTGGACATCAGTACTTTTGGAGAAACTCTTTTTCTTAGATCTAGAAGTCCCTGCTTCCAGGCCAGATGAAGTTACAGTCTGGGTTTAGCCTCTAACAGTCATTTAGACACGGGGCAAAAGCAGGAGGAGAACCAAGTCCTGACAGGAGGCTTCTAGCAGGTGTTAGGGAACCCAACCAGTACTGCCAGTCTCATCAAGGCAGGAAGGAACTGATGCAGAGGAGCTGCTGGGTTAGGGCTTTAAGAGTGCCACATCAGAGGGACATGCATAGAGAGGAAGAGCCAGAACAGAGCAGAAACTGAAAGACAAATCACAGACTGTGAAACTGAGCTAGTTGATTCATGGAACAAATTCAGGAGGTAGACAGGTGGTTCGAGGTACGGGCTCCTTGCTTTTGTATCTACCTGACTGTTGCGGAGCAGCCCACTCTCTAACAAACAGAGTTTAATTTCTTTTCAAGAGCAAAGAAACATTTACAGCAATACTCTAGCCTGTAAAACATTCAGGACAGGGAGACTTTGTAGCACTCTGTGTATATCTCAAAAGAATAAAGGTTTCAATTAACCCCAAAGTAAACAGAAAAATGAGTGTTGATTAAAACAGCAATCAATGACATAGAAAGTACAATAGAAAAAAAAAAAATGGAACCAAGAGGCGGTTCATTGTAAAGATCAATAAAAGTGATAAAGCCGTTATTAGAGGTATTAAGAGGTTAAAAACATAAGAAGATATAAATTACCACTGGTGGGCTGGGAGACAACCTCAGCCAGTGAAATATTTACCGTGCCAGTGTGAGGACCTTAGTTCATCCCCAGAACTGATGTAGAAAAGCTGGTGTGGTGTATGTGCATGCAATCCCGACCCCGGGGAAGAGGAGGCAAGAGGATCTTTTGTGCTCACTGCCTGGCCAGCCTTATTGGTGAGCCTTAGGCTAGTGAGATATTCTGTCTAAAAACAATCCAAAATAAACATAAAAATCCATAGTGGATGACACCTGAGGGGAAGTCACTTTGGAGATTATTTCTTGACCTCCGAATTCACACACACACATGAAGAAGCATACATATGCACACATAATGCAAACATACACGAAAGGAATACATGAGTAATAAATAGACGTTGGCAAGAATGAAAAGGGAACATCAGGTAAGTAGGTGTGTCGATGTTTTAGGAAAGCGTTTTAGTGTTTTGCATGATCTAAGTGGTTGTTTCTAATACTTAGCATTTGTATAGCTTTGTGTGACCATTAAAGGACACATTTTGATTAAGATGAAATTCTACCCACCATGTAGGTGATTGGGAACACTGGAACAAGAGACTTCAACCATACTTTTATCCAACGGACAGCATTCCAGAGTATTCTTCCATCTTGGTTCCAAACGTTGACAACATCAGGACCAATTTTTTGATAGACACAATTGCAAAACAACATAAAGTAAGCGTGGTGAACTCTTAGGTGATCCCAAACCATGTAAGATATATTTCCTCACACATAGCACAGATAGAAAAGATGAAACTCAACACAAGGGCCTGGCAGGTGTCACTGGAGAGAGACCTTCTGACAGTGGTTCCAGGTTCCAGAGTGGTCCCTCTCTGTCTCCCCTTAGCTTATGAGGAATGTGGGTGACATCTTTCAGACTAGCTTCTGTACCCCAATGGGCATGTGGATAGGCAACCATACCTCTTTCAGCCCCTCGATATTGGTGTGTGTGCTTTCCATTTCAGTCTTCAGTATCACTGGGAGTGATCTGAATGTAGGTGTGACCGCAGAAAACAATTTTAAAAAATGCATAGACCGGACTCCCAGAATGGCAAGTCATCACACGCAGAGCCATAAGGTGTTTGGTGCTAAACGCACTATTGGCACCTTTCAGCACAGTTCTTCTACAATTGCAGGCTGTTTTGCTCACGGGAGAGCAGGGGACTGCGAAAACTGTGATGGTGAAGGCCTATCTAAAGAAATACGACCCTGAAGTACAGCTATCCAAGAGTCTAAATTTTTCCTCTGCCACAGAACCAATGATGTTTCAGGTAGAACCTGTCATTAGCTGTGGTAATAAGTGGTGGTTCCTGTATAATGAGTGTGCTCTGTTTCCCCAGACAAGTGTTTAGCAGTTGGCATCAACTCAGTTTGCTTTTCTTTCTTTCTTTCTTTCTTTCTTTCTTTCTTTCTTTCTTTCTTTCTCTCTCTCTCTCTCTCTCTCTCTCTCTCTCTTTCTTTCTTCCTTCCTTCCTTCCTTCCTTTCTTTCTTTTTTTTAAAGATTCATTTATTTATTTATTTATTTATTTATTTATTTATTTATTTTTTTTGTGTGTGTGTGTGTGTGAGTTTATGTACCCCATATGCATGCAGGACCCTGAAGAGGCCAGAAGGGGGTGCCAGATCTCCTAGAGCTGGCATTTGTGAGTTTCCATGTGGGTGCTATGATCGTTTGCCAGAGCAGTGAGACTTCTAATTACTCCTCAAATTAGAGACTTCTAACTACTCCTCAAAGACATCTCTCCACACTTAAGTTTGTTCTCTTGTGACTGAATTAGAAGCCAGATCCAAGTAGTGTGTTTTGGCTCAATATCGAATCTGAGGCTGGACTTGGGAACATATCAGTTTTAGTATGCTGATGGCTAATATCCCCACCTCTTGTTTTTTAAAAAACTCAACTGATGCCTATTTAATAATTATGCTTGAACTTAACAGGTTCTAGCAGTAAATTATGTTTTGTTTTGAAAGCATGGTTAGCTTGCAGGACTCAAAACCAGCATACGTGACAAGTCATTTCCCTTTCTTCTCTAGCGAACCATCGAAAGCTACGTGGATAAGAGGATGGGGAGCACCTATGGGCCTCCAGGAGGGAGGAAGATGACTGTGTTTATTGATGACATCAATATGCCAGTGATCAATGAGTGGGGAGATCAGGTATGCCTAAGGACTTTTCTGTAGCTGATATGTAAGTCCCCCGGAGTTACAGGAGATTGTGTGTCATCCAAGGTGGGTCCCTTGAAAGAGGCCTGCTCATCTGCTAAGCCTCCTTTCAGCTGCCTTCCAGCCCAGTGTGTTCCCTTAAATCAGCCACCTGAATATTAAGTCTCATGTGATTTCTCAGACCTTTGGACTCCTCCTTTGTGAACCTGTCTGTGGTTTGATAGGACTCCACATGTCTACTTGGCATCTCAATTTCATGCCCTTTCTGGCTTCTCTGCTTCAGCCCACCACAGGTTTCATCCTTGCTCTCCCTCTCTCATGACCACCTCCTAGCTAAACAATTCCAAACAAAGCACTACACCTCACCCATTCAAGGCACTCTTCCAACTGTAGATTGTGGTCCCAGGTTCCGTCATCTGTCAGTACAAGTCATTTCCCATTAGAGGACATTCCCAATGTGGCCAGTATCCAATATGTTCCTGATTCACTCCCAGTGACACACACAGCTTCATGAGCTCCATCTAGCTGGAGTCCGCCAGGCCTGGCCCTTCATTCCTGTCCCTGCTCTGTAAGTCCCCTTGCTCTAGGATCCACTAGCAGCTCAGTGCCCACCCTGAGAGCCGTCCTCAGGGTTCTTCATGCTTTCTTTTGCTCTACTTCAGGGCTGAAGGACTTCAGTAGTTCTCAAAGGTGGAGATATGTTTATCCCTGGCCTGACTTTATTGTCCTGTCTAAACTCTTGCTCATCTAGAGGTGTCTGCTCAGACTTGAAATAGCCCAAACTTGTTTGGTGATGATCTGTAATTCAGGAATCGACTGCTCCCACATTCAACCTGTCAGGAATCGTGCTGTTCTTCACATTGAGGCACCCCTCCTGGGAGCCCCGTATTTCTTTTCCCTGCTTTATTTTCTCTGAAACATTTATAGTAACACTATTTTATTTGCACATAAGCATACACTGGTGCGTTTTTGTCTCCCACAAGAATGCATGCTTCATGAAGATGGATTTTTGTGTGTGTATAAAGAGAGCCTGGCACACAGTTGAATACTGGTTGGATGAAAGACTGTTCTATTGGGGGTGCTTATGTGTCATCCCCTTGGAGATACCCAAAAGGAATTTGAATACACAGAGTTGGAGCATGGAAGGGAAGCTAACGCCTGAGTAACAGCTTTGCAATTCTTGGGGATGCAGCGTTCCGATGGTGTGGCTGGAATCATGAGAAGTCAGGGTAGCCCTGCAAAACTGTTAAATGGCAGTGTGTGTGGGGGTAAAGCATGGTTAGGGAGTGAGCCAGAGTCATCGGAGGATTCTGGAAAGAATCATGCCTCAGAAACCAAGGCCAGGAATTTTTTTTTTTTCCTCTAAGAAGGAGGACACATTAACAGAGTAAGAGCTGCAGAGAAGAGTCTGAAGCCTCCAAACGAAAATGTTGAGTAGCTCATAGTGTCAAAGGCTCAGGCCCGAGACCACTGTGTGTTCTGATATAAAGTGTGTGTATGAGTGTGGGAGGTGTCTGTAGTCAAACTTGTAACTCTGAGTGCTGTTGCCAGTGCACCAGGGATCTCACAACCTACCTAAACTTACTTGGAAACTTGTTTTATCATTACGGTGAAGGGCACACTGGACTCATACCAGATGTTACCTTGAAGGTGATGGTCAGAATCATAAACACACCTCCATGAAAGGAGTTGACTGTTTTCTGATCATCTAATCTGTCCTATTTTTTTTTTTTTAGGAGTTGTTGACGATTAGTGATGTGTTTAAAGATGTTACTGTATGAAATTTCAGATAACTAATGAGATTGTGCGGCAGATGATGGAAATGGAGGGAATGTATAGCTTGGACAAACCTGGAGACTTCACTACCATCGTCGATGTGCAGCTCATAGCAGCCATGATTCATCCCGGAGGGGGCCGGAACGATATCCCACAGCGCTTAAAAAGACAATTTACCGTGTTTAATTGCACGCTGCCTTCAAATACTTCTATAGACAAGATTTTCGGTATTTGAGTACTCCAGATGCATAATTTTTTATTGCATCACATAATGGATATAAACCATGCAAAAATTTACTTAAGAGCTAAAATGTCTGTCTGGGATGGGGGTTATGTATCTGAAATGAACGGCTAAATACCAACATTAAGATGACTGGTGGTTGTTAGCCTGTTCTAGGATTCAAAGATACTTAGAAAGAACCTTGTAGTGGCATAAGAAGTGAGGGAGGGGTGAAGAGGTGGCTTGGTTGGTGAAATGTTGGCCTGAGTTCAATCCCTCAGAACCCCACTAAGAAAGCCAGATGTGGTAATACAGACTTGCAGTCCCTGTGCTGGGGAGATAGAGGCAGGAGAACCCTGGGATTGGCTAGACAGCCAGCATAGCCATTTTGGCAAGCTCCAGGCCAATGAGAAATTCTGTCTTAGAAAAAGGTGTATAGCATCCGAGGAACAACAACTGAGGTTGTCTTCTGACCTGGCAGTGGGCGCGTGTGCACGTGTGCACACATGTGCGCACGCGCGCACACACACACACACACACACACACACACACACACACACACACGCACGCATGCACGCACGCACGCACGCACGCACGCATATGGGTGTTAAAGGAAGCTCTGTGTTTTGTCCTCATGTGGGCCATCAGGGAAATCTGGGCTGATGAGTGACAGTTCTTTCATACACTCCACAAGTTAACGGTAATAACTAGTACTTTGAAATGTTAACGAAATTAAGACCATTGGTACCAAATTTGGCATCCACAACGTGTACTATGAAAAATTATGAAATGTAGAATATATTAGCATGATTGCTTGATGTGTCAGGCACTAGGAGATAGGAAGGGAAAGGGGGAGAGTTTAAAGTCAACAGAAGCAGGGACAGTAATTTTTATGGGAAAATCATTAAAATTGGGCCCCTATCTCATGCCAGAACGCAACATAAAATATATGTAGACTAGGGTCCCATCTATGGATGGCTGTTGGGAGGATTAAGTACAAGTCAGTGCATAACCTATTGCCACTAAGGATGGCTGGGCCACTCTGACTTACAACGCTAATCCCTGATAGGGAGTCAGTCTTTCAAGGATTTATTCATTAGAATAAGCATGTGCCCCGTGACCTTTTTAAATAAACTGGATGCCTTTCATCTTATTTTCTCCCCAGGAATTATTGGCTGTGGATACTTTGATCCCTGTAGAAAGTTCAAACCTGAAATCTGTGAGATGGTTGGGAATTTAGTCTCCGTGGGCCGAGTGCTGTGGCAGTGGACAAAGGTAACTGTGTGGCTCATTAAAAATGACAAACTCAGGCTGGAGAGATGGCTCAGCAGTGAAGAGCACTCGATGCGCTGGCAGAGGCGCAAGGCTCTGTTCCCAGCACACACACGGCTGTCTGTTGACTCCAGTTACAGAAGACACGATGCCATCTTCTCTTCTGGCCTCTGCTGGCACTTGTACACACATGGTACACAGATATACATGCAGACAAAACGCTTGTACATATAAAATAAAAATAAGAATTTAAACAAAACCCCGACAAACTGCATAAGGTACATTTTCAGTACAGAAAGAGCTTATCTGTGAATAGGTACTAACTCCAGTATTTACTGAGTTAGTTGTGTGGGTTAGCTTCAGACCCATCTGACTTTAATCAGGGCAATCTACAGAAGATACTTGTGGGTGTAGAGACAGCTTAGTCAGTAAATCACATGTTGGGCAAGCATGGGCACCCAAATTTACATGGATTCTGAGCATCTGTGTAAAAAGACAAGCATGATAACATACCTGTAACCCTAGCTCTGGGAGGCAAAGACAATAGGACCATAGGAGCCTGCTGGCCATCGTATCTAGTCTTGTCAAGTCTTTTTTCTCCAAGCACAGTGGTAGACACTGTGTCAAAAATACAGGTGGAAGATGATAGGAAAGATGCCTGGTATCAACCTCTGGCTTCTACACACATGTACATACATGTGTACATACACCTGTATACACAGCAACAACTACATGCACATGCATAAACCACACGCAAGAAACCAGCTATATTTGAATCTAAAGGTAAACAGTTATTATTCCTGCCTGCATGATTACCAGTCCATGTCCAGTTTTTCTTATGATAGATTTTCATGTCTATAAAACTCATTCATTTGTAGCAAATCCATACAATGTATATGGATTTGTCCATTCACTCTTCCATATACGCTAGTAAGGTTAGCCATCATTAGGCATAGTTTCCCCCATAGTTCATGTGGTTCTTGGGAATCATAGGGAAGGGACTTGTTGAGACTGACTGGTGGCAGTACAACAGGAGTTGGAGGCTGTCTCTTGTACATTATTCTTGAATCCATCCTGTCTAAGGGTTCCTGGCTTTAAAATTTTATGTTGCTTATATATGATTTTTTAAAAACTGACATCAATGCTGTGACAGAAATATAAGCTTGGTTTTGATTTATTTACTCACCAGGTCCTGTCTCAAATAGGATACGTGATGGGAGCTGGAGAGGTGGTTAAGATGGCTGGCTGCTCTTGCAGAGGACCTGGGTTTAGTTCCCAGCACCCACGTAATGGCTCACAGCCATCTGTAACTCTAGCCCTGGGGGATCTGATGCCTTCTTCTGTTCTCACTGGGAGCTGACAGACATACATGAAATCAAACATATAGAAAAATAGAAGTGAAGAAAGATACTAAAATAGGGTGCATGAGATAGACTGGCCAAGAAGGTATTTCTACTCTCAGTCTTTATCTGAGAATTAAATTGAGAGTATTAACCTTGTTCCTCATCTCCAGGTGAAGATGCTTCCGACGCCTTCTAAATTTCACTATATCTTCAACCTTCGAGATCTTTCCAGGATTTGGCAAGGGATGTTAACCATAAAAGCTGAAGAGTGTGACTCCATCACCATTCTCATGTCACTCTTCAAGCATGAGTGCCACAGAGTGATCGCGGACAGGTGGGCACTGCAGCCCTGAAGTGTACACATTTGACCTGAGAAGCTAGGCCTAATTAACCTAAACCTTAGATTCATTCTTGCATTACCCACTCAGCCGTGGAATAAGGATGATTGCCTCAAGTTTTTTTTTTTTTTTTTTTTTTTTTTTTTTTTTTTGTGTGTGTGTGTGTGTTGTTTTGTTCTTTTTTGAGTCAAGGTCTCTCACTGAGTCCACAGCTCACTAATTCAGCGAGACTGACCTTCCAGAGAGCCCCAAGGCTCCTCCTGCTTCTGCCTCTCTAGAGCTAGGGTGACAAGGTATATGCTACTGCACCTGGCTTTTACAAAGGTGTTGGCTATCCAGACCCAAGGCCTCATGTTCATTCAGTAGCACTGTACCCACCGAGCCATCTCCTTGGCCTGTATGCCAGTTTTCAGTAAGGCTTGAGAAGTAATAATAGTGTTTCCTACTGGTCAGTCAATTTAAGAAAGTTCTCTGTCAGTTCACCCCACACTACTTCAACAGCTCTTCTTCCTGGGCCTCCTCACCACCAGAGAGTTGATACAATTTAGCAGTGATTTTCAGCTGTGTATTTTCTAAAAAAAAAAAAAAAATGGTGATCATTGCATTTGTTGCCCCAGTTAAAGTTCAGTCGTCTCTCCAAGCTGCACTTTCCTCATCTGTGATGTGTACATGATGTCACCAGGCTCATGAAGCTGTAAAGTGGGAACTGCACCATTCTAACACATAGGTAGAACTCTTGAGCTGTAAGCAGCCCTCTGTCTTTCCTCTGTGGCACGGCAAGTCTGACACCATGCGCTTGCCCCCCACTCGCCCTGCAAGTCATAGGGACCTGTTGGCTTCATCTAAGCCACAGGGCGGTGTCTGTCTCCGAATAGAGGGTGTAGTGTTTACTGTCGTGAGGTAAGGAAGGTGCAGGGTTAGGTAGAGATGTTGCCTCTGTCTTCTGTCTTCTTTTCAGTGTCCTGTCCTTTCAGGTTTATAACTCCTGAAGACGAACAGTGGTTCGATGCACAGCTCATTCGGGCTATTGAAGAAAACATCAGCCCAGACATTGCGTCAGTTCTTCTCCCTGAACCATACTTTGTGGATTTTCTTCGTGACATGCCTGAAATCACTGGTGACGAACCTGAAGACACTGCGTTTGAAGTGCCTAAAATCTATGAATTGGTACTTATTTTTTTTAATCTCTTAGAGGTTTCAGCATGGATGGTGAGGGGCTCACGAAGTCCTGTGTCAACTAAGGAGCTATTGACAATTGATGGCTACTGGAAGAGCGGGAGTCACTTTTCCCATGTTCTACCCATGTTCTAGGAGCTACCCATGTTCTAGGAGACTGTCCAACACCCATGCACACACAGGGCAGCACTAAGTAAACTTAGTGGGTATTAAATTGAGAGATATATAGATATAGATGGATGGATGGATGGATGGATAGATAGATAAATAATAAATACCATGTAAGCTATATGAAATTGAAATTTCCAAGTTCTAGATAAAGTTTTATTGAAATAGATCACATACAATTGTTTATATTTTGTCTGTGGCTGCTTTGCAAGAGCAGAGTGGAGCAGTTGCAATAGATATGGCAAGGATCACAAGCTAAAATATCTACTAATTTAGCCATTATAGAAGTTGAGCTAGCCTTTGCCAACAGTACCAAGATAGGAAATGTGACTTTGAAAGTGTTTTGTTCATCATCCTGGATAAAATACTGGGGCATTGATGTGATAAAACTCAAGTGAATTAAGTAGAGACATGCTGTTTCACTACATTAATAGATTTGGCACTGGAGAGATGGCTCAGCAGTTGAAAGCACTGACTGCTCTTGTAGAGAACCTGGGTTCAGTTTCCAGGACCCACAAAGCAGTTTACAACTCTCTGTGGTTCCAGGACCAGGGGATTTGAAACCTCTGGCCTCCAAGGGCATCTGCATACATATGGTTTACAAAAGCTCAATCAGGATCACACATAAATACAAAATAAGCAAAAAGAGGTAGATTGAATGAAATGAAAGCAAGATTTCAAATGAATTTGGGGGAGGGAAGAAGATTGAATGTCACCATGATTATAAAGTATGGAGTGAGCTGGAGAACAGAGTGAAAACACAGTAGGCAAGGCTTTGCCTTAGAGCTACAAAGTTGTGGATTTGGCCACATAAATAGCAGAAAATTTCTGTGTGTTTTCAAAAAGCCAAACTACCAAAAACACAGACTAGAATCAGATAAAAATACTTGCTACATCAAAAAGTTTGGATCTTAAATATTAGGTTTTTTTTTTTTCTCTCCTACAGGTGCCAACCTTTGAGTATCTGTCTGAAAAACTCCAGTTTTATCAGAAACAGTTCAATGAGATCATCAGAGGGACAACTCTTGACCTGGTGTTTTTTAAAGATGCAATGACTCACCTGATTAAGGTTCTGTTGACTATTTCCTGGGCAATGCAAATGTTGTTAAAACTTAGTTTCTTAGGTAAATGTACTTACTGCAAGAGCATCCACCTTTCCAGGCAGCATCGAGAAGAGCAGCCATGGTTGAGTCAGCTCCCTGCTTCTGAGAACAGTGGATTATTAAAGACCACTTACACAGCAGCATGTTTTCCAAGGGCAGATGGTTTTATGCCCAGAGCTTCTTGGCATTCTGACTTCGAGTGCTCCCCATTCTTGGAGGAAGATCAAACACCCCTTGAAGAAATGCCCCTTCTTGGAATTATGCTTATTGTGTATATAGGCGTGTGTGCCCATGCTCACAAAGAGGCCAGAGGAGGATGTCAGGTGTCCTGCTCTGCCATTCTCCACTTTACTTCCTTGACACAGGGTCTCTCACTGAAACTGGATCTCTGGCAGCCAACCATCTCTGTGTCATCTCTATGAGAGGCAGACACAGAACCTCCTGTGCCTGACCCTCATAATGTTAGGGGTGTGTGGTCATTCCTTGCTTTTTATGTAGGTTCTGTGATTGAACTCAGATCCCATAATTGCATAGCAAGGACTGTTTGTTTGTTTGCTTGCTTGTTTGAGACAGGGTTTCTCTGTGTAGCCCTGGTTCCTGGAACTCTGTAGCTTAGGCTGGCTTCAAATACAGAGGTCTACCTGCCTCTGCCTGAGTGCTGGTATTAAAGGCATGTGTCACTACTGCCAGGCACACAGCAAGGACTCTTACCTGCTGAGCTATCTCCACAGCCCTGTTGTAGGAATCTTGTTGCCCAGGGGTGGAAAGACAATTTACAAAGTGTCCCCTTTGTGGCTGGAGAGCAGATTGTGGGCAGACTGATGGGGAAGGGAAAGACAGGTGCACAGGACTGATGAGGGGAAGGGAAAGACAGGTGCACAGGACTGATGAGGGGAAGGGAAAGACAGGTACACAGGACTGATGGGGGAGGGGAAAGACAGGTGCACAGGACTGATGGGGAGAAAAGAGCTATTTAGAGGTAACATGGTGTGATCCATTGATAAAAAACTGGCCAACAGGTTATTCACTTATGTGATTGGGTGATGGAAGAGGAATTCTTCCCAGCAGTGATGACATCATGAGGTGATACAGCCTCAAAGTTGGTGGAATTAATTTTTAATGTCTCAAGGTTTCCACAAGATACATCCAACACATTAGTTACTAAATTCCCACCATGACATCGACTCAGGGGCGTTGAGACCCTCATCTAGGTGCAAAAATACATAAGTGATGAATATGCTTCAAAATGTGATGCAATCCATCCATAATCAATGTGCCATTACTGATTTGTCATCATATATATCATATGTTTTAAAAATAGTTGCTTGTAGGGCCTGGAGCAATGGCTCCCTGGTTAAGATCACAGGCAGCTCTTCCAGAGGAGGCGGGTCTGGTTCTCAGCATCCACACAGTATCTCACAACCATCAGTAACTCCAGCTCCAGGGCATCCATCACCTTCTTCTGGCCTCCTTGGGCACTGCATACATGTGGTACATAGATAACATGCAAACAAAACATGTACACACAAAATAAAATCTTTTAAAATAGATCAGTGATCCATCTACATTCTTCTTAGTTGTTGGCATTTACATAAAAGACTGGAAGACGGCTTTGTGTGTGTGTGTGTGTGTGTGTGTGTGTGTGTGTGTGTGTGTGTGTGTGTGGTGTCTTCACATGGCCTTCATAAGCTTTAAGCCTCCATTTGCCTGTTAGCCTCACTGTGGGAATCAGTCCAGAAAAGCCAGATGGAAGGCTTGCTCCCTCAGGCTTTTCCCAACAGTGTCCCTTTACTCTTGCTAATCACAGAATTTTGATACTCTGTGAAAAGAGATGGTAGGGCCAGTGTTCCTTGTAGATAGGTGTGTGTATGATTCATTGTAACAGACGGTGTGCACAGTACACAATTGACTTTAACCCTTTCTTATACTTTGTGTATCCTCATCATTCATTAAGTCTCAGAGAAATTAAATGAGGGCTTGGGGGGATGGCTCAGAGGTTAAGAGCACATGCTGCTCTTCCAGAGGATCTGGGGTTTGGTTCCTATGACCCACAATGGACAGCTCACAACTGCCGACAGCTCTAGTTCCAGCAGATCTGATATCCTTTTCTGGCCTTCTTGGGTACCTGTGCAACCCCTCCCCACCACATACACACAAAAATAAGTCTTAAAAAAATAAGAATGAGTAATGACAGGTTCACATAACCACACAGAAGGAACAGCTGTGAAGCAGAAGAGAGTAAAACCAACTTGCTCCTTTTTATGATGCAGATACAGGTGGGCAGAGGAAACTGAAGGGGTTGCAGAGACAGCTTAGGAGCTAAGAACTCTCACTGCCTTTGCAGAGGACTTGAGTTTAGCTCCCATCACCCATGTGGGATGATTTATCTGTAACTCCAACTCCAGAGGACCTAGCACCCTCTTCTCACCTCTGCTCCCCGCCATATGTGACACATAGATGTAGATTGAAAAAATAAGTTGAATTAAGTAAAGCAATGTAGCTTGTTGAAACAACAGCAACAAAACCTAAGATGTAGCATTATTAGGAAAGACTTTAAAGTAGTCTGGAAACATGTGGTCAGTCTGGTCAGTCGTTGGACCCGTTGGTGCAAGAAAATGTAGATATTTGCACCCATTTTTCTGATATATACTCTTATTTCAAAACTAGATCTCCCGGATAATTCGAACTTCCTGTGGGAATGCATTGCTGGTGGGTGTCGGCGGCTCAGGGAAGCAGAGCCTTTCAAGGCTGGCCTCTTTTATTGCTGGGTACCAAATATTTCAGATAACGTTAACAAGGTAAGGTGGATAACACCCAGTGATGTGTTATCCTGCAGTTAAATGTTTATGTTTAAAAACAGAATTCTTGGGTGCATTGCTTTACCTCTGTTTTTTTTTTTTCTCCTTGCGTCTGTATTATTTATCGTGTGCATGTGTGTATACATGTAGACATGCCAGAGCATTCAGGGGTCTGTTTTCTTCTCTCACCGTGTGGGTCCAGATTATGGGTCCAGAGCATTCAGGGGTCTGTTTTCTTCTCTCACCGTTTGGGTCCTGAGGGATTGAGTTCACATCGGCAGGCTTGATAGCAGGTATCCTTATTCGCTGAGCCATCTTTCTGGCCCCCTATTTTTTAAAAGATTTGTTTATTATGTATACAGTGTTCTGACAGTGCTCTTAACCCCTGAGCCATCTCTCCAGCCTATGACCCCCTATCTCTAAGTAAAATTTAATATATATATATTTACATATATACATTCATATATATGTACACACACACACACACACACACACACACACACACATACATATATATATATATATATATATATATGAATGAAGATATACACAGATTATGGATAAGTAGTCAAAGACCTGCATGATGACAGCACCAGTCAACGTACCAATGTGGACGGGGGCAGTTCGTAAGACCCCACCCATAGATGAAGAGCGAGTGATAGGCAACCAGTGGCTGCAGAGAGAGGGAGAATCAGTTTTTTACCAGGGATGGACCTCCAGAGTTATAAGAAAGCTTATAGTGGTCAGCCTGAAACGCACTTATGTGAGAGTAACACTAAATGGCAGGTCGTGTGTGTGTGTGTGTTGGGGGGGGGGCGGAGAGAGAGGGAGAGGGAGAGTGTGTGTGTGCTTAAGGTAGAGGGAATAGAGAATGATGATTATAGTGGAGAGATAAGAAATTGAGAGTGCATGGAGGACGTGGGAGGAGGAGAGAGAGGTAGAAGTGATGTGAATACAGTATCAATGTATGAAATTCTCAATAAATAATTAAATAACACAAATTTATGTTAGAAGTTAGTTAAAATGTGTTAATAGAAATTAGTTAAAAATTGGAAGGTTTAACATCTTAAAAGATACACTCCTGACTTCTCTTGGATAATTGGAAAAGCTGCCATCACGGTCTCCCTTCAGTGTCTGGCTGAGCCATGGCTCTCTCCTTGAGTGGAACCACAGAGTCTCCCTTCAGTGTCTGGCTGAGTCATGGCTTTCTCCTTAGTGGGATCATGGAGTCTCCCTTCAGTGTCTGGCTGAGCCATGCCTCTCTCCTTGAGTGGGATCATGGAGTCTCCCTTCAGTGTCTGGCTGAGCCATGGCTCTCTCCTTGAGTGGAACCACAGATTCTCCCTTCAGTGTCTGGCTGAGCCATGCCTCTCTCCTTGAGTGGGATCATGGAGTCTCCCTTCAGTGTCTGTCTGAGCCATGCCTCTCTCCTTGAGTGGAACCACGGAGTCTCCCTTCAGTGTCTGGCTGAGTCATGGCTCTCTCCTTGAGTGGAACCACGGAGTCTCCCTTCAGTGTCTGGCTGAGTCATGGCTTTCTCCTTAGTGGGATCATGGAGTCTCCCTTCAGTGTCTGGCTGAGCCATGCCTCTCTCCTTGAGTGGGATCATGGAGTCTCCCTTCAGTGTCTGGCTGAGCCATGGCTCTCTCCTTGAGTGGGATCACGGAGTCTCCCTTCAGTGGCTGGCTGAGCCATGCCTCTCTCCTTGAGTGGAACCATGGAGTCTCCCTTCAGTGTCTGGTTGAGCCGGTAGAGACTCCAGCCCCCAGCACTTCTTCCCTTGTTGATATTGAGCCAGATTCCTGGATGTATCTGAATCCATGATCCCAGTAGGTGGCCTTGTTGCTTGCACCAAGATACCGTCTTCATGTGACATTTCTTCACTATACTTGTCATCAATTTACTCATTGGATACAACACTTCAGAAAAGGTCTGTTGTATTATTATATATCAAAACTGCTTCTGGTGGCACTTATAGCTACCAGGAAACAGGGTGGATAGAAAAAAAAGCCCAGTATCTTCCCGTTTCATAATTAGTAACCCTCTCACTACGGTATTTCAGCCACTTAGGCCAAACTGCATAATATATCTGTAGGCTCCCTCTGTCATTAGCCGCTTAGTGGGCTGTGCTCATGATTGTGATATATAATTTGTCACTAATTTTATTCATAAGTTATTGTGACTTCCCCACCCCCCAAAACCAAACTCATCCAGATTTCAGATTAGTTTTAGATATTAGATGCATGAGTCAACAATATCTGCTTATTAGAATGCCTGGATAGGGGCTTATATTCCTTTTCCTTCTCCGTTATTATTTCTGGGTCACTTCTGTTAAGTTCTCCAATTCTCTGTTCTTGATGTGTATATAACAAGCTTGTTTTGGATGGTAAAACTCAGTTCTTTATCTTTACTCCCTGTGTTTTCTGGCAGACACTCTTACTCAATATGTGTTGGAGCCAGTGCAGATTTTTGCTTTAATTAATCATGGAAACTGTGTCTTGAGATAAACTGTGACTATATAGGTTAACATGTTACTTTTAAATGTACGTGTACGTGTGTGCCTACTCATCTGTATGCTCAAGACATGTACCCACAGAGGCCAGGAGAGGGCACCATGCCCCCTGGAACTGGAGTTAGAGGCAGTTTTGAGTTACCCAGTGTGGCAGTTGGGAACCAAACTTGTGTCCTCTGTTAGAGCTCTCATAACTGCTGAGCCATAGCTCCAACTTCATTAAAATCTTTGACAAATCATTTGCTTCTCTTCTAGGTCTTACAATGTGGCCAATCTAATAGATGACTTAAAGAATTTGTACAAAGTTGCTGGAGCTGAGGGCAAAGGCATCACCTTCATCTTTACAGACAATGAAATAAAAGACGAGGCATTCCTAGAATACCTCAATAACTTGCTGTCCTCAGGGGAGGTGGGTCTTGGAGAGAGGGGCAGCTCACAGTGAGAAAGTGTGCATCGTGTGTGTGTGTGTGTATGTGTGTGTGTGTGTGTGTGTGCCCACACCCAGGTGAATGTATGTGTGTGGACATATGTGCTCATGTGTGAATTTGCATGTGGAAGTTCCAAGTCATCCATGGCTGTCATTCCTCTCAGTCACCATCCACCGTTTGTTTGTTTGTTTTGGGCAAGAGATTTTCTGATGTGCTGGGACTCTGGCTGGTCATTGAGCCCCAGGGCTCTCCTTGTCTCCATCTCCCCAGTGCTGGAATTGAAAACATGTGCCACTGTGCATGACATTGTTTTTTCTATGCATGACTTTTTACATAGGTGCTGGGGCTTGAACCATGTACTGGGGTACTTGGATTATATGACCCTGACTTTTGCTAGTTTTTAAAATGTGGGTTCTGGAGACTGAATTTAAGTCCTAATACATTTTTTTCCAGCTGAACCATCTCCCCAGCCCCTAAATTCAAATCTCATTTGTGTAGGAAGAACGGGAGCTTTACCAAAGCCAGACTGTTTTGCATACATTCTTGACTTGAGAAACGAGTTTTAGGCACACAGGATGTAGTAGGTTACTTCATTTTATTTTTGTATTTGTGTGAAATGAATGCTGCCTACCTCCATATTTATTTTGTATGTTTTATTCCATCTTAAACACAGTTCCTGGCCTATCTTTTATCTTCAGCTTGGTCCTGTGCCTTATTTTATTGTTCTGCCTACTTACCAGTTGGGAGTGTAGAATGGTTGAATGAATTTTTGTTTGCTGGAAGTGGGTGCGGTGGGTTCTTTCATTACTGTTTCCCATGGCCACCCACCTTTAATACTTTGTTAGAAGGTCACCAGCACTCAGCATGTAGTTGTACTAATGTCTGAGACTTATAGTAAGGATGCCCAACTGGGTCATAAGTAGGAGATATCCTGGACTGTGGGGAAGGTTTGGTCGGTAAAATGCTTGCTTGAGGTTGATCTCCAGAACATACATACATACATACATATATACATACATACATACATGCAAGTTCTTTGAATCCCACTACTGTGGAGATGTGGAGATGAAGATGGATGGGTCCTTGGGGTTCCCTGTCCAGCCAACATAGCCTACTCTGTGAGTATTAAGTCAGTGAGAGACCATGTCTCAAAAATCGAGGTGGATGCTCTCTGAAGAATGACACTGAGATTGTCCTCTGGCCTCCACATGCATGTGCACGCACACCAGCACACATAATGTGCACACCCCACATGTGTGAACATGTACACACACATATATACACACACAGGTGCACACATACACACACACACACACACACACACACACACACACACACACACACACACACACACACACACACACACCACATGTAGCCTTGAGGAACCAATGTCCAGGTATCCTATGCTTTCCCTGAGGGGCCATAACATGCCTTCCCTTCAGGAAGAGGTGCTGACCTGTGTATCTCCTGCTGCTTACACCACATTTCCGCTCAGGGAAGCCTGTGTGGGATTCTGAGTCAGAAGATCTTGTTAGGGCCACCCACAACTGTGGAAGTTATGGATTCCCAGGGAAAAAGCAGGCCTTTACCATATATGGACAGTGCTTGTATGAATAGTTTAAGCTCAGGGGAAACACCTTGCCAGTTAGTAATGGAAGAGAGATCCCCAAAGCCAAGGTCTCAGATACCAGCCAATGGGAAGCTCCAAAAGCACTCCCTTCTCAAGGTCACTGTTGACTTGGCCAGCATACTGGTGATTGCTGATGCTTGATGGGACCAGGGTGAAGCAAAACATCTTGAGAGTAGAGTTGAGAAGACCAGTCAATCACTGGCTACTTGAAATCATTGATTGGAGGGGTGGAGAGGGACATGTCTTCGGGTGACAGCTTCTTTATGGGGGATGGAGGCACTGTGAATTGCTCTTGATAACTAACTGTGTTCAATAAAAGAGCCATGCTCTTGATAATGTCTGGCAAACTTGGCAGGTAGCTGAGGAGCAGCAGGAAGGAAGTAGTGGTGGTGGTGGTGGTGGTGGTGGTGGTGTGTGTGTGTGTGTGTGTGTGTGTGTGTGTGTGAGAGAGAGAGAGAGAGAGAGAGAGAGAGAGAGAGAGAGAGAGAGAGAGAGAGGAGAGAGAGAGATCCCTAGAGTCCAAGGGAGGGGAGTGGCTAACCAGACTTTCAGCAGTGGGAAATTTAATCATTTAAAACACACATCACTTTTTCACTTTCTTGTATGTTCCTCAAAGATCTCCAATCTGTTTGCTCGAGATGAGATGGATGAGATCACCCAAGGCCTGATATCGGTGATGAAGAGGGAGCTGCCTCGCCACCCTCCCACCTTTGATAACCTGTATGAATACTTCATCTCCAGATCCAGGAGGAATTTACACGTTGTTCTCTGCTTTTCCCCAGTGAGTCTTCATTCGTTATGTAGGTGGAATCATTCATCTAATAGGCAACCTTCTCTGATGAGACATTTGATCAGAAACTAACCTTTCTTTCATGAGACAAAAATGAATCCTTTCCTATCACCTGTGTAGCCATGTAAGAATATATAAATTATTTGAGGTTCACAAATTAACAAGAGACATTCATTATTTGAATCATGAAGAATTTAGTGATGCATCTCACCTATCTACATATCCAATATAGACATAACATCTAGAATATTCTTGATGGATTTTCCAACTTTGAGTATCTCTGACTCACTGTGCTTGCCTATCTAGCAGTGTGGCTACTTAAATTTTGATTAGTTAAAATTATGTAAAAATAAAAGTCCAGTTCCTGGGTCCTGGTCATCCCATTTCCAGTGTTCACTGGTCCTGGGTAGCCAATGTCTACCATGCTGGGAAACCCTGCTAGAATATGTTCACGTAGGACAATGACATGCTCTCGAGAGGTTTTACTGCATAGCTCTGCCCTGCCTCTGAGGGTCTTGTACCTCCATAGGGTGGAGACAGCCTGATCATCAGAACTCTTCCCTATACTCAGTTGAGTTTTCTCTCTCTGTGCTTTTCTCTGCGTCAGCCTTGTAAAAATAAACCCAGTTCTTCTCAGACACTTGGAGCATCCCAGACACTTGGAGGAGTCTCTTGAGCTCCCTAACTTCTTCCCTAGAGGGACCACCTGTTCCTTAAGCTGCCTGTGTTACTTGATGTTAGGGTCAGAACCTAAGACCCCAGCTGCTCAAGAGGCCAGCCTTGGCCACTGGTACTCAACGAGCCCATTAAAGAGACAAATGAACAGTGAAAAACAGAACAGGGAAATTTATTCAGTGTAGTCACATTGGGAGGAAGAACAAAGGGGCCCAATGACATGCCCTTTCACTGCCCCAAGTCCATCTTCCAGGTTCTGTCCTGAGGTTTGAGTTTAGGTAGAAGGCAAGAGCTGGGCAGAGCAATGTAGCCCTCTGTCACGGTGTGGTCCTGCCATCGTCACTGGGCTCCAGTCTGCCTTGCAAGGTGATCTGACAATTTGTCAGGATTGTGTGAGGTCTCTTCCTGGAGACAAGATCCTCCCCTAACTGGCTCCAGGCTTCAGCCTTTTCCTTCACGTAGCAAGCATGGCATTCTCGGGGAATTCTGATTTCTTGGAGTCCACCCGGGGCTGTCACATTTGTACTCACCCTAGTGCCCAGCCCCCCTCCCCCCCCCAGTCCTCTTGCCAAGAGGTCTCATTGTTACTATGTCACTTTCCTCTTAGAAGGTAGCTCCTAGACTTGAACCCAATATGGCAGCCATTTCTCCAGGACAGGGAAGAGATTATTAATACCACACCTTCCTCCAGTTAAACCCCAGCTTGGTATTCTGCTGCAGCCCAAGGAGGTGTTTTTCAACCTTTAGTGTTGGCCTTCCTCCCTCTGTGTTTCTCATGCCTTCTGACTGTGTTCTCTACAGGTTGGTGAGAAGTTCCGGGCCCGGTCCCTGAAGTTTCCTGGCTTGATTTCTGGCTGCACCATGGACTGGTTCAGCCGCTGGCCCAAGGAGGCTCTGATAGCCGTAGCCTCCTACTTCCTTTTAGAGTACAACATTGTCTGTTCCACTGAGATCAAGAAGCAGGTGGTGGAAACCATGGGGCTCTTTCACGACATGGTTTCTGAGAGCTGTGAGAATTATTTCCAAAGGTACGTGGGATTACAGAATGTCAGCAGCTGGGAGAATCATTTCCAAAGGGAAGTGAGATTGCATAAGATCTGTAGCTGCTGGAACTGGAACCATCAAGTTCTCTCCAAAGAGGAATTAATTGTAACGACCAGTAAGCAACTCTTTGCATAGTCTGGTCATGCAGGTCCAGCCACAGCACATTTTTTCTTGCATTGATTTTCTAGTGATTAAGCAATGAAAAGATGCCAGATAAATGAGATTTAAAAAATTAACTAGGGGCCATACTTTTAAATACCTCCAGGACTCCAAGTAGCAGATGCTTAATGAATCACGGTTTCATTTGCTTAATTTTGTTTTGAAAATGACCTAAATAATTCCTTATAAATGGTTTAAAATGAGCTTTCTCATCCCAATGCATTATTTATTCTGATTAAAGAAGGACACTGTTTTTAGTCTCTTGATTGCCTCATGTTGAGGGAACATTCAAGGTTTGGCGCTTGCATAGCCAAGTCTTATCAAAGCTTTTCTGGCAATTAACTATGAAGCAGGACTTTAATTGGTTGCAGGAGAACCACTCCGTAAAAGCAGTCATGGTGTGTGCATTCCATGCAAGCTAGCCACAGAGCTTAAAAAATACTGTAGGGTTTCCTTGCCCCACCATGCGTGGGAGCCATGGGTAAGGATGCCAGGTCAGACCAAAGTAGATTCTACAGGGGCCTCCAGAATACTGAGCTCTCTGCTTGGGGTGAGTGGGTGGGCTTTCGAGGCTCAGAACCTGATTGAAGAGCTATGGCTGTGTTTCGGGTGATACTGGGACTGTTGAGGGAGGCCTGTGCCATGAAGTGTTTGCTTATGACAAACACTTGTTTGTGCTAGGACCATGCTTAGACCATCCCTCTTACCCAGTTGCCAGGTGTTTCAGACTCTCTGGAGTTAGTGGGCACGAATCCTCACAACTAGGCGGACGTTGTTTCTTCTACTTCTATCATCCGGCAACATCAATTTCCTTTTAGTTTTCACATGACCTCAAAATGTATTTCTTCTTGAGTTTTGAAAGTGTCGCTACATCTTTCAAACTTTTCTTATTAAGTTGAAGAATGGTTTCTGCAGAATGATTTTTACAAAGTGAATGTCTTCACAAAATGCTCTAGTGGTAGTTACTTACATGTCAATTCTAAACAAAGACAAAAACAAAACAATCAAAAGAAACTTTGAAAATGTTAAAAAACCCTCAGAACTCCATAGATAAGCCATTAAGTCAGAAATGTAAGATTGTAGCGTCTAGACTTGGACCTTAGTTTCCCTGATGTAAAATCACCCCGTTTTGTTTATTTTGGTGGTTACTATGATGACTGAAGGGTAAAGCCCACAGTGAGTTAAACCCTGAGTCCAGTGTGGCTATTTGGACTTCAAGGCCAATTCAGCTAGACAGGGAGAGACTGGTCTTATAATGAGCAGCAAACAGCAGCTAAGTGACAATGAGTTACAAAGCACACTGGCATCAGTTCCACTGTCCCCACGCCCGTCCAGAAATGTCCTATTGACAGAGCATGCTTATGTGTTCTAATTCATTTAATCTTCACAAAACCCTGATGGGTTATACAACATCCTCCCCCCAACTTCCTATATGCTACAGTAGGGCAAGAGTCAGGTCAAGGACCCCATGACGGCAAAGCCACAGACAGATCTGTCCTGTCTTTCCCCATGGCCCTCGGGATGCCAGGTACTGCCCATAGCTGTCACCGTAGCTACAGCGTATGAGGCACTCTATCGATGGTAGAGGGACTGAGGGGGCTATTTTTATATTCCATTTTCAGATACCGCCGAAGAGCCCATGTGACTCCCAAATCATATCTCTCATTTATAAATGGTTATAAAAACATCTACACTGAAAAGGTGAAGTATATCAATGAGCAAGCCGAGCGGATGAATATCGGTAAGAGGAATGGCCAGTTTTGTCTTTTTTGGGGTTTGTTTGATGGTGAACCCTGTTATTCTTTTGTTTAAAAAGAAGAAAAGAGAAATATTGAGATGGACATATTGACTATAAGCTTATTATAAGGCCCGGTAGAATGGGGAGACTAAGAAGAGGAACAGGGTAATGGCTGACCGCCATGGCCGGTCACCATAGAGAGACAGAGCGGGGAACAGAGAGACGGGGGAGCACACAGAGAGAGAGAGAGAGACAGGGGGAGAGAGAGAGAGACAGACAGAGAGAGTAAAGGGGCAGAGAGAGCGTAAAGGTGCAGGGGCCTATCTTTTAAAGGGGTCCTCTGCACCTGCGTGCAGACTTCTTTCCCATGGAACCTTGGGCTGACCAGGGTATTGCCTGAGTGGATTCCACCAGGTAACAGGGGCAGGCCAGTATAATGCCTGAACCTTTCAAACCCAACATTTTATTATGTCACTGTGTTTGAAAATCATTTTTTGGGGGGGATTTAAAAATTATTCATGTATGTGACTGTGAGTATGTGGCTATGTGTGTGTATATGACTCTGTGTGTGTATGTGACTCTGTGTGTGTGTATGTGACTCTGTGTGTGTGTGTGTATGTGTGTGTGTGAGTATGTGACTCTGTGTGTGTGTGTGTGTGTGTATGTGTGTGTGTGAGTATGTGACTCTGTGTGTGTGTGTGTGTGTATGCGTGTGTGTATGGCTATGAGTATGTGACTGTATTGAGTAAGTGGCTGTGTGTGTATGGTATGTGACTATGTGTGTGTGTGTGTGTGTGACTCTGTGTGTGTGTATGTGATTGTATGTATGTATGTATGTATGTGACTGTGTGTGAGTATGTGACTGTGTGTGAGTATGTGACTGTGTGTGTGTGTGACTCTGTATGTGTGTGTGTATGTGTGTGTGTGTGAGAGTATGTGACTCTGTGTGTGTGTGTGTATGTGTGTGTGTATGGCTATGAGTATGTGACTGTATTGAGTAAGTGGCTGTGTGTGTATAGTATGTGACTGTGTGTGTGTGTGTGTGTGTGAGACTCTGTGTGTGTATATGTGATTGTATGTATGTATGTATGTATGTATGTGACTGTGTGTTAGTATGTGACTGTGTGTGTGTGTATGTATGCAACTGTGTGTATAAATGTGGCTATGTGTGAGTATGTGACTGTGTTTATGGCTGTATGTGATTATGTGTGAGTATGTGACTCTGTGTGTGTGTATGTGATTGTATGTATGTGATTGTGTGTGTGTGTGTGTGTGTATGTGATTGTATGTATGTATGTGGCTATGTGTGAGTGACTGTGTATATATGTGGCTATGTGTGAGTATGTGACTCTGTGTGTGGGGCTGTGTGTATATGTGACTGTGTGTGTGTGTATATATGTGTGTGTGTGTATGTGTGTTGCATATGAAGGCAGGTGCATATGGAGATCAGAAGAGGGAACTGAATCCCTTGGAGCTGGGGTTACAGGAATTTGTGAGCTGCCTTACATGGGTGCTGGGAATGAACTTGGGTTCTTTGCAAGAACAGTATGGATTCTTAGCCCCTAAGTACAAATTTTTAATAGTTGTTTTGGTATATTGAGACAGTGTCTCCTATAGTGTACATTGGCCTCCAACTCTATATATAGTCCAGGATGACCTTGAACTCCTGAGTGTTTGTTCAATCCAAATATTAATTTGATTGTTAAAAGTAGATCATCTTACCAAATGCCCCTTGACCTGCTAAAAACTAGGTAGCTGTGAACAGAGAGTCCTTTCTTTCTCTAGAATTATGGATAATAGCTCTTTTAGCCCCAGGTTCATGGTGTCAGGTGTGAGTCACAGTCCCTGAGCGCAGCTTGCTGACCAGGAAAACACATGTTGTGGGAAAAAGCAAAACTGTAACAAGACAAAACCAGGGCTGGGGAGATGGCTCAGTGGGTAAAGTGTTTGTTGTACAAGCATGAGGTCCTGGGTTCCGATCCCTAGCACCCACGAGAAAAGCTGGGCAAGTCAGCAAAGTGATCTGTCTTGTTCTAAAGACAGGTATATTTCTGTCTGTAATGAGCCATGCTGTCTTTGGTATGCATGTCATCCACTGTGCCTGCCTTGTACATAGTCAGTAGTGAATACATACCTGATGTGAGACTGTGCCTTAACCAGCAAGGGCCTGTGTGTTGGTAAAGGTCTGGACAAGCTGATGGAGGCCAGCGAATCTGTCGCTAAACTCTCACAGGATCTCGCCGTCAAGGAGAAGGAACTGGCCGTGGCTTCCGTGAAAGCAGATGAAGTGAGTTTTCACGTACCCTGTCCCTACCAACAAGGAATGACTCCCCATGTTTAAAAGACATTTTTACATTGCATGTAACTCTCAAATAGTTGATTAAAATTACTTGTAAAATCTTTTTTTTTAAACTTTATTAAAATAAACAGAACCTAAACCTACAACCTAGGTGTGGTAAGACAATTAGCCTTACAGGGACATCCTCTGCCTGGTCTAGAATATTTCTTTCTCTCTCTACTTAAACTCTTGCTCTCACTCATCTTTTTGTGGACTTTCTCCTTAACTGTGAGTTACATTAAGTCGTACTTTAAGGTCCCTTTATAGTCTAGTTTTCTAGAGGAGTCAAGGCTCATCAAAAAACATTTTTTTTTTCTGAGTAAGAAAATGACTAGCATTGGTGGAGTAAAAAAAGATCAACAACCAAAAGGCCTCGCTCCCCAGGTGATAGGATGCCTGTGTGGCTCACTTGTGTCCAATCATTTTTCAAAGTCAGCCGAGAATCAGTTAGGAAGTGGAGACCTGAGCCTGGACCACAGCCAGTTGTGGAATTGAATGGCACTCTAGGCAAGCATTGTCCCAGCATGTGCCAAACAATCAACAGATGTTAACTGTTTTTATTATTACAGGAGACTCAATATGGCTTCTTACTTTAACCCATTGTACTTGAATTGTTTTAATTATTCAGAAGGTCAGAGACCAGAAATACCATGTTTTGTTTTTGTTTTTGTTTTATGAAATCTTACATTTGTTTATATATACCCTTAAGTGTAAGGATAGCTCAGAAAATGGAGTATTACACGATACCGCTCAGAGGAACTGTGTTTTTTTTCAGAACCATCTCATTTTTATTTATTATTTTTATATATTTGAATTACAAACAAGATTGAATTACATGACAATCTCAGTTCCCTTCTCCCTCCCTTCCTCTTCTACCACCCCCCAACTAAAATCCTACCTGACATATGTCCTATTTTCTAATCTACACCTGACTCAAAATTTCTGCTTCCTCATGACCCCTGCATCCTTCCTTTTCTTCCCTTCTCACTCTCGTAGCTTCCTCCCCCCTCTTCCCATGTTCTCAATTTGCTCAGGGGATGATGACCCTTTCCCCTTCTCTAGGGGACAAGAACTGTGTTTTAAAGAGTTTATTTATTTATTTATTTATTTATTATTTTTATTTTTTTGGTTTTTCGAGACAGAGTTTCCCTGTGGCTTTGGAGGCTGTCCTGGAACTAGCTCTTGCAGACTAGGCTGGTCTCGAACTCACAGAGATCTGCCTGCCTCTGCCTCCCGAGTGCTGGGATTAAAGGTGTGCGCCACCAACGCCCGGCTAAAGAGTTTATTTTTAATCATGTGTATATACATGTGTGTGTATGTTCACAGGCATGCAGTATCCATGGTGGCCAGTAGATGGTAGTCTAATCTTGTGGAGCTGGAGTGACTGATGCGGGTGTGTTGGAACTGAATTCAGGTCCTGTGAGAGAGTAGTCAGTGCTCCTAACTGCTGAGCCATCACTTCAGCTCCCTTTCAATACGCATTAAAATATAGGTGACTTAGGTGGAGAGCTTTGTTCTTACTTTCTCATTTTATACTTTGCTAAATAAGGACACAAATCTGTATGTTTTGCTTTAAAGACTTTGGGGTACTCTCTTTATCAGGTACTGGCAGAAGTCACAGTGAGTGCCCAGGCTTCAGCCAAGGTGAAAAATGAAGTCCAGGAGGTAAAAGACAAAGCCCAGAAGATCGTGGATGAAATTGACAGTGAGAAGGTGAAAGCAGAGAGCAAACTGGAGGCAGCCAAACCTGCACTGGAAGAAGCAGAGGCCGCCCTGAATGTGAGCACCGCCCCCTTCTCTATGCTGGGGGAAATCCTACAGTGCTCACTTCCCTTATGTGGCATCAACCCCAGGACTTTGTAATCAGGAAGCGGAGTGGGGTTCTTAGCTCTGTTCATAACCTCATCTGGAGATGTATGTCTCCATTGGCTTGGTTTCCTCAGCTGCAGGGTTTAGTATGTGCTTGTTTCTTGTAACCTGTTGCCCCCCCCCTCCGAACCAACCTTCTCTGGGAACCAGGAAACAGCTGGTGAACAGTGGCCTAACCTGGGCTGTCCAGTCTTTTTGACATTGAGACATAACATTGTCGTCTACTGATGTGTTGGGCTGCACTCAAAGCTGTCCTGGGACACATGTGGCTGGGGACCCTCAGGTCGGACATGCCTCCTAAGAGCATGATAGATTCAGATTATGTAGACAGTCTTATCCTAGATGCTGTCCTCCCAAAGACCCTCTTGTGGTGCTCACTTCTCTAAGGACACAGTTCCAAGCTGGATGTCCATAGCTGTGAGGCAAGAAGGGCACCTTTTTTCCTTCTTCCTTTGCTTCTTCTTCCCCATTTTCCTTCCCTCCTCCCCTCTCATCTTCCTTCCCCCTCTCCCTCCCTCCCTCCCTTTCCTTTTTTCTTCTTTCAAAAGAGGGAGTGGCCCTACTATGTTGCCCAGGCTGGCCTCCAGCCATCCTCCTGCCTCAGCCTACCAAGCAACTTAAAGTGCACGCATGTACCACAGTGCATACAAACAGCTGCATAGCTCTGCAGGCAGGAGTTGGCCTTTCCTTCTCATGGTCACCAATTTTATTCATATAATCTGGAGTCAATGTACTTAATGTTATAGGTCTCCACAGATATTGTAATCCCTCATGGATTCTTGCAGTTTCATGTAGACTTTAGAAATAACACAATTTGTTGGGCACATTGATAGTGTTCTATTATTTATCTAGTATCTGTGTAATATTTATAACTATTTATTCACATATCTATATATCAATCATCTATCTATCTATCATCATCATCATTTGTTACGACAAATCTTCCCGCCAAAAGCCGCCGGAGCCCCACCGCCACGTGGGTGCTCTACGCCAGCCGCCCGCCTGAGTTAGGGCCCCAATTAATGCGCTTGTATTAGGTACAAATGCTTAGGTACAAATGCTTAGGTACAAATGCTAAGACTTGTATTAGGTACAAATGCTGCTTGGCCAATGACTAGGATTTCTCATCTGCTAGCTCAGTCTTAATTATCATAAATCTATATATGTTATAAGACTTATCTTTATAGAGGATGCCTTTTGCTGGCACCCTCTCTTGCCAGTGGCTCACATGGTGCCATTGGAGGAGGCGAAAGGGGGAAGGGGAGCACGACCCTTCCTCTTTCTCCTTGCTTCAATGAATCTCCTTGCTATGCCACTTCCTGCCTGGATCATCACTTCTCTACTACATTTCCCAGAATCCTCTTTGACTCCTAGTCCTCCTCTCTAACTTGCTGTCTCATTGGCCAAACAAATACTTTATTCAATAATCAATAAGATAAACATACACAGTACATTCCCCATCATCTCCTCTTTTCTGTCTAAATAAAAAGAAGGCTAACTTATCTTTTATAATAACTGAAGAAAACTATAACCATAACTATCTGTCTTCAACTCTATCAAAGACCACAGGAGGATAATATATAAACTCTAGAATTGACAGAGACATCTGGCTACCTGGACAGTCACCCAAAGTTCCTCTGTAACGTTGGGGCATCCATCTTCAGCCCATAGGCCATAGTGTGTCTGGCACACTTCTCCATTTCAACAGGAACCCTTCAGTACTGTCTTGTTTTGTGAGTTCAGCAGTCACTTTCTTGTGGGTCCTGGATGTCCAGTTTATACAGCAACAAACAGTCCAGGCAAGAGCAGTTTCTTGCCCAAATGGCTAATCTTGCCATGTTGAAAGCAAACTTCATAATGAGTTTCTTCGATGCCCATTCTCCTTTCTGACGTAATTGGTGTGTCAGGAGCAGTTGTGTCTCACTGCCAAGAAAAACCCTAAACTATTTAAATGCCATATTTCTGTAGGTCTTTGAAAGGTTTGAAGAATACCTATCCATCTCAAATACATCTCTGTATATCTAGAAAACCTAACTAACCTAATTATAAGTTATGACTATTATAGGTAACTATATAATCTGTTTTTAATTATGCATATCATTTTAAAAGATCTGTATAAACACAATACCTAAACAAAAGGAGACATATACATATCACAAAATTGACCTTAAAGTTGTATTAATAAATGAAAGTCTATACCAATGTAAAGTATTCATTCCTATATCCTATTCCCCCTTTTTTTTCTTTAAAAAGAGATTGACTATGCTCATTATCATTTATAACCAACCGCATTTAAATGAAAACAAACATTTATAAACAATATTTGGGAATATGGGCGTCATTCTTTCTAAACTGCTTCCTGCTGATTGGGGGCGATGTTCATACCATTGGAATCATGATAAAACATAGAAACCTGACCAAGTCCTTGTTTTTGTAGTCTGTAAGGCTGTATCGTCTCAGCTTCAGGGGGTCTTGCTTGATCAAGCCATATTAGTCTGGAAGGAATCCACAGCTTTTGATTTTCTGTGGAAACATATGTAAAAACTTTTTTTTCAAGTAGCTTGTCCTTAGACTTAAATTTTGACGTCAAAGCATTTTTAAAATGTATAAGTTGGATTAATTTAGTAGCATTTATAATCAAGTGTATTTTAGCAGCAGTAAGTCTTTCCTCAGCAATCAATCAATTTAAAAACAACAATATGGCATAAAGTATCCAGATTCTCTGTGTAGTTTCCATCTTTATGTGGCTTTTTTATTACTTTATTTTTACTTTCTTTTGTTTCTTTTTTTGTTTTTCTGAGACAGATTTCTCTGTGGAAATCTACCTGCCTCTGCTTCCTTTAGCAAATCCTACCAGTGTGCGCCACCACAACTGGCTACCCTATTTCCTCCTGTTATTTTTTCTCTCACAAGCCTATATATATTTTTAAATGCAGTGTAAACCTTTAGAAGTTTTTCTTTATCTGGATCTGTCTTTTCATCTTGGAAGTGCCAGGTCCAAACCCCAAGAGCACCGGGACGGCGCAAGCATATGGGAGCTCCTCTGATGCCTCTCAGTGGCCCGACAGGGCTGTGGCGGCAGGTTTCCCTCTTTCTCTGGGAACCTTGGGGCATGGGGGTCATCCCGCTCACTGACACCATTCTGTTACGATAAATCTTTCCGCCAAAGCCGCCTGAGTCCTACTGCCAAGTGGGCAGTCTCTGCCAGCCGCCTGAGTTCTGCCCGCCGCATGGATGGACAAAATAATACAGAGACTTATTAGGTACAAAGCTGCTTGGCCAATGACTAGGATTCTCATCTGCTAGCTCAGTCTTAATTATCATAAATCTATATATTTTATAAGACTTATCTTATAGAGGATACCTTCCGCTGGCACCCTCTCCTGCGGTGGCTCACATGGCACTGCTGGAGGAGCCACCAAGGGGGAGAAAAAGGGACACTTCCTGTTTCCTTTGCTTAAATATGAGTCTTCTTGCTATGTCACTTCCTGCCTGGATCACCACTTCTCTACTACATTTCCCAGAATCCTCTTTGACTCCTAGTCCTGTCTAACTTGCTGTCTCATTGGCCAAACAAGTACATTATTCAATAATCAATAAGATAAACATATACAGTACATTCCCCATCAATCATTATCAATCATTTATCTACAGTCTACTAGTCTACCTGCTTCTGTTGCAGCTAACAACTTGACTCCTATGTTTTGAACTTTGCCCTAGCTATTCTGCCCCTACATACAGTCTGGCCCACCCATACAGAAACACTTGTAGGGTTCTAGAAGAATCGTGACCTCTTACCTTTAGATGTACCTAAATGTCTTATGCCCCTCCATCTGCCGTGAGTGCTTTTCCTAACCTTTGTTGCCTAATCACAAAGATTCTTCAAAGCAGGCCCCACCCTCCCTTCCTCCAGAAGGTTTTCAGTTCTTCCGAGCTCGTCTTTTGTTTTGCCATCGCCCTAGGCTTCTGTCGTGGCAGAGATCCTACTTTAAAGTAGTCTCTACCTTCTTTGGGAGATTATGAAGACAGGGCTGTTTTTGTTTGCTCGCTTTGCTTTATATAGGAGAATGCCTGTAGCTGTTAAATGGATAGATGACTATGAGGTAATCATTTAGTTCCATGTCCAGTACACATCCCCCCCATTCCCTTTATGTGCCATGTAATGACATATGAAAGACAAACCACTAAACTGGAATGGTCTTAAGTTTTGTTGATCTTGCTCTCCTTGTCTCTTATCTTGGATGTCAGCCATATTAGTAACTTTCCATTGCTGTGACGAAACACCATGAGCTGTGAACTTCCGAAAGAAAGGGTTTAATTGGGTTTGCAGTCCTGGAGGGCTGGAGTCCATGATGAGGGGCGAAGGCTTGTGGCAGGCAGCTGTGGCAGCGGCTGAGCTCTCACACACCAGTCCACAAACAGGAAGCAGAGAGCACATTGGGAATGCCCTGAGTCTTTTGAAACCTCAAAGCCTGCCCCGAAGAACACACCTCCTCCAATGAGACCGCACCTCCAGATCCTTCCCAAACAGTTCAAACCAACTGGGAACTAAGTATTCATACATATGAGCTTATGGGGACCATTTTCATTCAAGCCACCACATCAGGCGTCATCTAAACCCAGCTCATAGCTCCTAAGCACATTTTCATAAGCCTTACACTGTAATAATTTTTCTTGTTTCCATGGAGACAGAACAGCCCTAAAAATGAAAACTAAAAGCTAAGCTCTCTGATATTGAGGGCTTTGTCTCCTTTCTCTTTAAACATTTTTTATTGTCATTGTATGAATGTGTTGTATTTGTGTGTGCATGTTTGTGTGTGATACATATGTGTGCACAGGTATATGCATATCTACATGCACACATGTATGGTCATCAGAATTTGACACCAAATGTCTTACTCTGTCGTTCTCCACCTTACTTTTTTGAGGCAGGATCTCTCAGTGAACCTGGGGCTGATTCAGTTAGATTAGCTGGCCAACAAGCACCTAAGAGCCTCCTGTCTTTGCCTTCCCAGTGCTAGGGTGCAAGCTGTCAAAATGTTACACACTGATTATGTTAGCAGAGGTCTGGGCAGTGGGCGATGATTGATCCTTTAAGTCAGTCAATTTAAGGAGCAGCAGAGCAGGAATAAAGGCCAACAAACAGAAATCTGAACCTAACCATGCAGGAACCATTATGCAGAAACCTTAGAATTTGACCTCCTGGGGAGATAATGTTAGGAGTCAGAAGATGAAATATGTTTTGATGGGTTTTCTGCTTTAATCATTTAGAAGTATTAGGTTTCCATATATGTCTGTTAATACCACTCAGGAAAAAAAAATTACATTGATTCCTACTTCTGACTACAGACCATCAAACCAAATGACATCGCCACGGTCAGGAAGCTCGCCAAACCACCTCATCTGATTATGAGAATCATGGACTGTGTGCTGTTACTATTCCAGAAGAAAATCGACCCTGTTACTATGGACCCAGAAAAGCCTTGCTGCAAGCCCTCCTGGGGGGAGTCATTGAAGGTAAGAAGAATCTTTGTAAGTCTCGTGGGGTGCATCAGATGTGCATCAGGACACAAAGAATCAGCCAGACCAGCTGGCATCTACAGCCAACTACCATGTATTCAAGAGTTTAGCTCAGGCTTCACGCTATTCAGTACTTTTTCTATCACTGTTATACAATGCCTGTGGTAATACATTTATAAAAGGAAAGGTATATTTTGGCTCGGGAGTTTTGTTTTGGGGCCATGATGGATTGATTGGTCTTGGCCCTTTGGGCCTGTGGCGAGGCAGTAGCTACTCTGTGGTTGAAGCACATGGCAGAGGAAACTACTTTACTGAATCAGGAAGTAGAGGGAGGAAGGAGAAGGGTTGCGTCCTAGTGTCCCTTTTGGTGGCTTGAATGGGAGGGGCTGGACTTCTAATATCCTTTTTTTCTGTTTCTTGAGTGTGAAATGTGCTCCACAGGCTGACACATTTGAATGCTTGGTGCCAAGCTGGTAGCTCTGACTTGAAAAGTCATGTAGACTCCAGGAAGTCTTGCTAGAGGAGTTGGGGCACTGGAGGTGGGCCTCGAGTCTGTCCCCACTTCCCAAGTGCTGTGTGCTTTCTGTTCCATCAAGATGCAAGAAGTCGAGGAGTCCCAGCTGCATACTCCTGCTGGCCTGGAGCCCATTGCTGCTATGCCTTCCCCCTCAGTGGCATATCACACCCCACCCTGCAAACTGTGAACCATAGCAAGCTGTTTCTTTCCTTCTGGTGCCTCCATCACGTACTCTGTCACAGCAATAGACAGTAACTAACTCACCTTTCTAAATTCCTCTCACTAGCTTCACCCACTAAAGGTTCTACCACCTCTTCATAGCACCATGGTTACAGGACAGAGCTTTCGGCATATGGGTCTGTGGTGGTTTGAATAAGAATGACACCCACAGGCCCATATATTTGAATGCTTAGTCACCAGGGAGTGGAACTGTTTAGAAGGGTTAGGAGGTGTGGCCTTGTTGGAGGAGGTGTGTCACTGGAGGTTGGTTGAGGTTTCAAATCCCCACACCAGGCCCAGTCTCTCTCTCCAGCTGCCATGCTTCCTGCCATGCTGATGACCCTCTGGAACTATAAGCAAGCCCCCGATTAAACACTTTCTTTTATAATAGTTGCCTTGGTCATGATGTCAATAGAACAGTGAGTAAGATGGGGTCTTTCAAAATATTTACTTATTTTTATGTGTTTTGCCTACATGTATATTGTTCGTCATATGCATGCATGGTACCCACAAAGGTCAGACACTTTGGAGTTATACAGGTTGTGAGCCACCATGTGGGTGCTAGAAACCGAACCCAGGTTCTCTGCAAGAATAGGGAGTGTTCTTACCCATGGAGCCAGCTCTCTAGCCCCCTGATGTGTAGGGTATTTGAGAGGTATTCAAGATTTAAATTATGACACTGTATCACTCAAAAGATACACAGAGAGATTTTGAAGCTCAAAACCCTTTAAAAAATGAAATCTGTCCAGAACCAGTGGCATATTAACCAGCTTTGTGGCTGTCTAGCCCCATATCCAGAAGGTGGTCTTTCAGGTTGGTGGTATTCAGACATGTTTATTGCACAGAAATGTGGATTTTCATATCTCTCTCTTTTACCATGAAATTAGAAAAAAAATATTTTCAGTCTACAAGTTTAGGTTGGTATTGCCAGTAGGGCTGGTTAGTTGGTATGTTTAGAGGCTTATCTCTTTGAAAAAAAAATCAGTTGATGACTTAGTTACTTTTTTGTTGCTGTGGTAAGACACCATGACCATGGCAGCTTATAGAAGAAAGGGTCTATTTGGAGCTAACAGTTTCAGATCACCACAGTGGGGAGCATGGCGGCAGGCAGGCAGGCCTGGCACTGGAGCAGAGCTGAGAGCTCACATCTTGAGATACAGCCACAAGGCAGAGATTGATTCAGAATGACATGGGCTTTTTAAAGCTCAAAGCCTGCCCCCAGTGACACACCTCTCCTGACAAGGCCACACCTCCTCATCCTTCCCAAACAGTTCCATCCACCAGGGACCGAGTACTCAAATATATGAGCCCGTGGGGCCATTTTCATTCAGACAGCCACCATTGATAAGTGCATACCAGTGAGGGAAGGCAGGGTTTCTTTCCTCTGAGACCTGAGAGATCGCCTCTCTGTCTTCCAGCTGATGAGTGCAACAGGGTTCCTGTGGAGCCTGCAGCAGTTCCCCAAGGACACCATCAACGAGGAGACTGTGGAGTTACTGCAGCCCTATTTTAACATGGAGGATTACAGTTTTGAGAGCGCCAAAAAAGTCTGTGGGAATGTGGCTGGCTTGCTGTCCTGGACTCTTGCTATGGCAATATTTTATGGCATCAACAGGGAGGTGTTGCCTCTGAAGGTAAAATTTCCTTGTCCCTGTAAATAGGAATGAACAGACAGACTGTGATTTACACCAATATAGGCAAATGCTTCTGTAGCCAGGTTTTAGTTTTATTATTTATTTAGTCTTTTTTTTTTTTTTTGCAATTTTGTAATTCTTTTTGTTCCTTGGCTGTCCTGGCTATGTAGACCAAGCTGGCCCGATGCTCACAGAGACCTGCCAGCCTATGCCTCCCACTTGGATTCATCCCACTGGGACTAAAGTCACACACCCCAAAGCCTGACTATTTTTTTTTATTTCATGTTCTTTTGAAGTTTCTCTTCTTTTTCTTTTTATTATCTGGTTCATGCTTCTTGGCAATGCAGACAACCAAGGCTAACTTGTTCACTTCAATGGGAAATTAATTTGTTCAGAATAATAATCGAACTGCCACAAAGGCAAACTTGGCAGGTATTTCAAAGTTCAGAGACTGGGGACTGAGTTTGCTCCTGGCATTCCAAACTAAGTATACAGATCAGCACCTAGAAATGTCCCTGATCTCAAACACTGAATGAAGACCTGTTGTAAAGTCCAAAATAAATAACTAAAGTTGCTTGTGAAAGGAAAAAAGTCAGGGCTTGGGAGATGGCTCAACGGGTAAGCGCTTGCTCTGCAAGAATAAAGACTGAAGTTGGAGCCCCAGAATGCATGTGAAAAGAACTGGGGTTCTGTGGCCAGTTAGCATAGCGGAATGGGTGAGCTCTGAGCAAGGATCGAGAAACCCTGTTTTAAAAAACAAGATGAGTGGCTCCTGAGGAATGACACCTGAGGTGATCTCTGGCCTCAACCCACATATTTACACACACACACACACACACACACACACACACACACACACACACACACACACAGCAAAAGGAGAGAAACCAGGAAGTCTGGGAAATGCAGGCAGGGTGTTTAAGAGGGAAGTTATTGTGGTCCAAACTCAACACCAGCAATGCTTCTCTTCACTAGGAGGAAACAGACATTCTCAGGGATATAGCCAGTGCATTGGGCAGTAGCCACCCTCAACATACATGCCTGCACACATATGCTGTGTACACCCAGTCTGGGTGTCTTCTGTGTCTGAGGGAACAGCAATCAGCCTTAGGGATTCAATGATGCATAAAATACTCCACCATACCCCCAGGGCTCAAACTCAACCCCTGCATTCCTACTAAGCTGAAAGAGTTATAATTGGTTTTTCTGTGAATGGGTGGGCAAGCCAAGCATTGCCATTCTTCATGAGAAGCCTTTTAAGACATGACTGCCTCTTTAAGCTTGACATACATAATTTTGAATGAAACAGTAAAGTTTTAACAGAGGAAAATGATGGGAGAACAACAAACACACCCCAAACAAAGATACCAAACGAAAAACTTACTCGAAATTTAGAATTCACAAGAGCAAAGTTTTTTTAATTAATAAAAAATATGATCCATAGTGAAGATCCAATTAGAACAATGCTTCACAAAAGAAATAAGATAGTATTGAGTTAAATAAAACATAAGGAGCCATGAAAATCCATTTGTATCTTAAGTGGGAACCCACAAAAGCACGCTGGTGGCTTGAGACTGTGGCACATGCCATTGGTCCTTGACAGGTCTTGGGGGTCAGAGCCAGCTTCACAGGAGCCAGGCATGGTGGCACATGCCTTTATTCCCAGCTTTTGGGAGGCAGGGGCGGGTAGACCTCTGGGAGTTTGAGACTAGCCTGGTCTATATAATGAGAGCCTGTCTAAATAAATAAGCAAGCAAACAAGTAAGAAAGAAAATGAGACATTTATCAAGGACTTCTACCCCAGAGAGCTCTGGTTATATTTTAGTGATTAATTATTTTAAAATTATAAGAAACAGATAATTACCACATTGTAGGATTTAGAAAAAAAATCCAAAAATCTACTGTTACAGTGACTTTGCTTCAAAAGAATTTTTACCAAAGCAATGAACCAAATTGCCGCTTATCCAGCAGTATTTATCCTCGTATCATTTTTAAGAATTGAAAACCAGAGAGAGGAAGGATATGTCTTAATGTAGGGGAATATAATAAATTATGATGCATTCAAGTGGTAGAACATCACCCAGTGGCATCACCTGTTTAAAGCATTTTAAGGGGAGATGGCTCAGCCGTCAGGTTTGAGTCTCAGCCCCTGAATGGCAGCTCACAACCTCAGTTCCAAGGGATCCAGTGCTCTCTTCTAAGCCATACATGTTGGCAAGACATCCAAACGCATATCTGATGTTTTATTAAAAAGTATTTTATGGATGTGGGACGATAATTAGAGTCTATTAAGTAAAAAGATTAAAAATGACATTTAATACCTTCTTAACACAGCACTTATTTCTAAGAAAAATCAAAGTTTTTTATTCTTCCTTTGCATTGTTGCATTTTCTGTGTTTTCCACAGTGAACATTAATAATTAAAAGGGGAAAAAGTAATAAAATATCCCCCAAGATGTCCTGCCTCCCCAGTTGCAAACACTGAAACAGATGACCTTGGAAGTAGCATCCACTGCAAAATAATCTGTGATTTATGTGATAATTTACGAACTAAAATCATGAATGTTTCATAGCTTATGTGACTCTGTGTGAACCACTTCTTCTTTCTAAGGCAAACCTGGCCAAGCAGGAAGGCCGCTTGGCTGTGGCCAATGCAGAATTGGGGAAGGCCCAGGCCCTGCTGGATGAGAAGCAGGCTGAGCTGGACAAGGTGCAGGCCAAATTTGACGATGCGATGAATGAGAAAATGGTGAGATGACAGAAGCGATGTGCTTGAAGTAGCTCTGAATTTAAAGTAGATGTAGTTTTTAGGCTTATACATGAAAGCATGAACATGCGTGATGGGTACCAAATGATACTTCAGTGTGTCTTTATATGGGATAATGTTTAAATCAGTGCACAAACTTACCTCAAGTATTTTCATTCCTCAAATAGCACGTTTCATTTCATATGTGGAACCTGTCTATCTGTGTATCTATTGCCACCCAGTCTTACATCCATTTATCTCTGTCTATCCACTCATCTATTAGCTATCCATTCATCTATCATCTGTCTGTCTGTCCATCCGTCCATGTATGTATGTATGTATGTATGTATGTATGTATGTATGTATGTATCTGTCTGTTTATATATCATCTGTCATTGTCTGTATCTATCAATATAAATGTACATTTATGTCTATCTGCATATCTCTTTATCCATCTGTATGTATGTATGTATGTATGTATGTATGTATCTCTATCTATTCATCCATCATCTATTTATAAATGACATAAAAGCAAAAGGGAAATTTGGGGTTAAGGGAGGAACAGAACCATCAAAAGGGAGGGACAACAACAACAGGGGAATGGATATGGGCAAAGTACAATTGTATGCACATGTGAAATGCCATAATGAAACCCACAATTTTCATACTGGCAGAAAAACTAAAGGAATATCATCATTTTTACCTTTATGGTTTTCTGAAAAATATTTAATAGAAATATTACTTTATATAATTTTAGAGTCTTATAAAATTTCCTTGATTTTAGCCTCATTTAATTTTTAGGTAATTAGTTGTTCATTTTAGAGACAGAGTTTGATGCACCCTACTTTTTCTCTGCTCAGCCTAGCCAAAGATTATCTTAGACCACTGACCCTTCTGAATCTCCACCCATGGGGGTGCTGGAATTACAGACATGAACTACTGTGCCTGGCTTTATGTGATGCTAGAAATGAAACCCAAGGCTTCACGCTTGCTGGGAAAGCATTCTAGAAACTGAGCTATATGCCCTGCCCTTTTTACATATGTCTTTGAAATTTTACAAGGTTAAAAGACAAAAAAACTGCTGTCTCATGAATGATCAAATTGTAACTAATATGTTAATTCATTGCTGTATTATTTTCTAACTACATTTATTTTGCAAACTGAGAAATCCCTCCATGTAGTTTTATGTGTGGACACAACATGCCCCTGTTCAAATGCTTTGAAATGTTGTCTGAGACATTTCTCATTTCCAAGTGCAGGATCTGCTCAATGATGCAGACATGTGTAGGAAGAAGATGCAGGCGGCCTCCACGCTCATTGATGGGCTGAGTGGAGAAAAAGTCCGGTGGACCCAGCAAAGTAAAGAGTTCAAAGCTCAGATTAATAGGTAGGAGTTTTAATCTTTGTGGGCTTCCTTCTTAGTCATCACTCTCATCCCACCTCTCTGTGACATTGAGACATAAAACCTACACCATCCACACGTTTCTGAATCCCCCAAGGGCTGTGTACACATCTTAGAAGTGGAAAGCAAAGGGCCTTCCACACAGCTCTGCAGTGTGAGTTCCTAGCAGGAGGTATGTCTATCGACACTTGTTTGGTTCCCTGGGCTTAGCCTCAGTGATTTGGAAAGTGTGCAAATTTGGGCAGGAGAGAAGACTCAGCCAGTGAAAGGTTTGCCTTGCAAAGATGTGGAAAGGCCAGTATGGTGTGGTCCACATAGGGGATCCTAGAACTAGGGTGAAGAGACAAGTGGATCCCTGGGACTTGCTGGTCACCTAGTCAGCTCCAAGCCAGAGAGAAAAGAAACCCTGTCTCAAAAAACGAGGTGTGTGTGTGTGTGTGTGTGTGTGTGTGTGTGTCCTATGGAATGGCATCTGACATCGACCTATGGACTATGTACACAAGCTTGCAACCTTGCTCACATGCATGCGTTGATATGCATAGGTTCCTGCATACATGAATGTGCCCACACATACACAAACACATACTAGGTGTTTACCTAAGACAGGTTGTAAACAGGCTGTACAACAGGAAGAGTGTGCGGTCCACACTTCAGGGAAGAGCCTGTATGCATCTCCCTGACCCACCCAAATGTAACCCTTCCTACCCCTTTGGTTTAGGGCTCTTTTTTGCACAGTCTTTCCATGTCAGGAGCAAAGCACGTCTGCACCATAGCTCCTCCAGGGTCTCACCCTGAGGAGTGGGCATCTGCAGCTGCCTTGTTTCCTTCACAGACTTGTAGGTGATGTTCTGCTGTGCACAGGCTTCCTCTCCTACCTTGGCCCTTTCAACCAGATATTCAGGAACTATTTGCTTAAAGACCAGTGGGAGCTAGAGTTGAAAGCACGGAAAATCCCTTTCACTGAAAACCTGAATCTCATTGCCATGCTCGTGGACCCTCCAACTGTAAGTTTGCCATTTCCTCATAATACTAGAATTTCAGCCTTGCTTCAGTTATTACCATCAACAGAAAGTCAAAGAAGGTCTGTTACATTCTCCTGTAATTGAAAATTTTATTTCCATTACTTAAGATGGTTTAAATGGCTTTCCATTATTTAAAATGTTAATTCTGTTATGTTCTCTTTCAAAGATTTGAGGCAAAGGTAGTCACTGCCTACATGTTATAGTGTATTATGTATGTCAGTATAATATATTTTAGGCATTAAGTATATTATGTATGTAAACATAATATATGTTATATGTTATGTTTTACAGTGTATTATGTATTTAAATATTATATATATTAGGTGTTATATATATATATATGTATATATATATTAGATAGTAAAGTATATTAGTCCCTTATTGCTGTGACAAAATGACCTAAGAAAAACAAAACAAGGAAGCAAGGGTTTATCTCGGTTTACAGTTTTAGGGTATAGCCCATCATGACGTGGAGAGCCATGGTGGTGGGACTGTGAAGTGGCTAGTCACATTGCATCCACAGTCAGGAAGCCAAGTGAGGAGGGAGATGCTAGTGCAATGCTCATTTATCCTTTTTTTTCAGTGGGGGACCCCAGCCCACTGGGTGGATGGTCTCATTCTCACTCCAAGTGGGTCTGACCTTCTCAAGTTGAACCTGTCAGAGGCCTTCACAGACAGCCCAGAAGTGTGTCTCCTAGGTGGCTAAAAGCCCAGCCAGACGTGAATAGCTAACACCCTAACATGCTCTGGTACCCATGACTAATGGCATGCCTGACCTGCTGGGATTTTGATGCCAATGTCAGTTTTCAACACATCTTGCCAAGCTCCTGTCCTCATAAGTATTTTCTAGGCAATCTGTATTCAAATCGACTTCATTTCAGCTTTACAAATAGGTACCAGTTGCTGTTCCCTTGGAGAGACAATGCTTAGAATTTCCCATGTTCTGTATTTAAAGGCTAAAAACTAGTCCTTAGTAGTTCAAACAATCTTAGACTCATTCTTACAGGAAGTAGATTGTGTATAGGGGATACACTGGGCACTGTGTGGCAAGGTGGGGCCAGGTAGCCCCCATTACTCTGGGTCTTGGAGGTCCTATTGGGTAGTTTAGCAGAAGTGGATGCTGGTTGCTTCACTGGATCTCTAGGGATTTTATTGACTATGTTATCCCATTTAAATTTGGGGAAGAACATATTTCCTGTTCTTTGAATGGGCACATCCCCATTTCTTCTTCAGATTGGCGAGTGGGGCCTGCAGGGGTTACCTGGAGATGACTTGTCAATTCAGAATGGCATTATTGTGACAAAGGCCACCAGATACCCCCTCCTCATCGATCCCCAGACTCAGGGGAAAACGTGGATTAAATCAAAGGAAAAAGAAAACGACTTACAGGTACATATCACTCAGTGTTTCAGCAGACACACATGAAGTTGGGATCTATCTAGTCGGCTGGCTGTTACTGTAGTGACTACACAAGATTAACCAGCTATGAAGATAAAGGGTTTGTTGGGACTCACAGTTTGGGAGAGTTTGATCCATTATTGGTCGGTTCAGTTGCTTTGGGGTTAGGCAGCGCATCATGGTGGCGGTATGTGGCAAGCCCATTCACCATGGCCAGAATGCAGAAGAGAAGAAAGAGAAAGGGCTGTGGTGCTTCTCTTGCCTTTAAAGATGTGGCCTGGAGATGTGAGCTCATTCTGCTATATGCTACCTCTGAATGTTTCCTTCCTTCATTTCCAGTAGCTCCAAGCTGGAAACCAAGTCTTTAACCCATAGCCTTTTGAGAACATTCAGATGTAAACCGTACTGTTACTTTTCTGGCCAGTGTTTGCTCATATGTGCATTGGCATTTGGGGTAACAGCTCTGATGATGTCATTTCTTTTGTATTCTTTTTGTTTATTTGTTCATTTATTTTTAGGGTCAGTGTCTCCTGGATCCCACGCTGGCCTCAGTCTTCCTATGTGGGCAAGGATGACTTTGCATTTCGGATCCCCCTGCCTCTACCTCCCCACCCTCTTTCCATTCTTGACCTTGCTCTCCCTATTTCTCTTCATTTCCCTGGTTTGATTACTTTGGCCAGTAGAGAATGTGGCTTTGAATCTGGACCAACAGGACAGCAGCAGAAATAGTGTCCCTCAGCTGATTTCTGCCAGCCTCACCCAGGTGCTTGGTGCCATGCAATGTGCTCATGCCTAGCATTGCCTGCAGAGCCTACGATGGTGTTAATGTAAGACAGGGTTAGACAAGACCAGGGTTACAACATTCCTGGATTCTTTGGTGATCATGTTACCACTGGTCAGCTAGCAATATGGGCTATTCAGTGTTTCCTAGATCCTGTTCCCAGAATTCCTCATGTCCCATGCATTTTTAAAACGTATTATTTCTCTCTCTCTCTCTCTCTCTCTGTGTGTGTGTGTGTGTGTGTGTGTGTGTGTGTGTGCATGCACATGCCACAGTGTATATCTGGAGGCCAGAAAACAACAGGCAAGAGTCAGTTCTCTCCCTCCACCATGTGGGCTCCAGCGATAGAACTCAGGTCATCAAATTTGATAGTAGCCTGAGGCCTCTCTGTATTTTTTTTCTGAGATGGGGGTCTGACTTTTCATAATTTTTCTTGTATTATTTTTACTAATTTTTCCACACTGATAGCCTCAGGCCAAAGTCTTCATCATTATTCCTTCAAGGCCTGAATCTAATGCTGACTTCATCAAGACTTCTCTGTGTTCCCAGTGTAGCATAGCCTGCCCTGAGGCCCCTTTGTGTAGTAGTTCTGTTCCGGACTCCAAGTTCGACTTGAATTATTGCTCTTTGAACATTTCTCTCTTTTATTTCTGCTGAGCCATAAACTTCTTGCTAGTCACATTTATGGCGTTCTCCATGTTTATGTTTTCAACAAAGCTCTTACATAGTGTAGTAATTCCAATATTTATTGAATTTAAATGAATTCATCAAAGTCTGCCATCGCTACTGGGGAGATCATGTTACCATCTTGATAAATGTGGGGAGAGGACTCAATAACATCCAATATCCATTCATAACAAAGTTGCCATTAAACTAAGAAGAGGTGTGTGTGTGGGGGGTCACTTCTAAACCTATAAAGAAGTCTACAACAAAGATGATAGTTAATGCTGAAATATAGACAGATTTTCTTCTGAGTTCTGGGGTAGACTTCTAACATTATCTTTTAAAGACATATTTTAGTTTTGTTATGTGTATGCCTGTGTGTCTGCATATGGATATGTGCATGTGAGTGAAATACCTGTAGGGGTCAAAAAGAGCCTTGGATCTCTGGAGCTGGAGTTATAAGTGGTTGTGAATTGTCCAATGTGTGTGCTGGGAACTGAACTCAGGTCCTCTAGAAGTGCAGCAAGCTCTCTCAACCACTGAGACATCTCTCCAGCACCCCGACAGTCTTCTATTTATTTATTATCTGTTACCTATTCATTTCAGGGAGGTCCAGAGATGATAAATATCATAAATACTCATGGTGCCTTGCTGTTTGTTAGTGATTTTAGTTATTCAAGCTTTAGTAAAATGAGTCATTGGCAACTTCTATCTGCCAGGAGCTCTGGCATTCTGTCTGGGAGTGCTCCCTTTTCTTCTGGATCAGAGACCCTGTATCCTTGCCTCAACCCACAGAACTTTCTACAGGCTTTGAAAGAATTAGCTTTTGCTTGTTGGGAATGTTTTAGACTAAGGAGCTCTTTATCTTCAGGTGACGTCTCTGAACCATAAGTATTTCCGCACACACTTGGAGGACAGCCTCTCCTTGGGCCGCCCCCTTCTCATCGAGGACATCCGAGAGGAGCTGGACCCTGCTTTGGATAATGTGCTTGAAAAGAACTTCATTAAATCGGGCACCGCTTTCAAGGTGAGTGCTCTGGACAAGAGGAAGAACTCTGGTGTCACCCGCTTGACCTCAGCACAGTGGTGGAGCCATCTCTTTGGGGGTGGTGATGTTTTGTACACTGGAAACCAGCATTTCCAGATGAGCTGTTTCCTCTGGGTGGTTGCTTCCAGACATCAAAAGCTTGTTTCTTGCCTGTTCTCTTCCCAAATGGTAGCATTTACTTTTCTTTTTAAAACATGTTGCATCTTAATTATGTGTACATTTCTGTAGGAGTATGTGTATGTGAGTGCAGGTGCCATCAGCGGCCAGATGAGGGCATCAGATCCCTTGGAATTGGAGTTAATTGGTTGTGAGCAGCCAACTGAGACCTGGACATGGGTCCTCTCTAAGAGCAGCATTTCTCTTAACCACTGAGCCATCGCTCCAGCTCCCACTTTGTTTTGCTTTGAGTTGATTTAATTCTTAATTGAGAGCTAATCACACATTTGTGGGGGTCCAATGTATTGTACTTGACAACATTGCTGAAAGGGTTCTTGAAAATTTACCTTGTAATGGATACGTACAAATGAAACATGCATATCGATGGGTGGCATGTAGTTCTGATTTAATTTTTTTTTTATAATAAAGAAAAAGAAAAGCCCCAGAAGAGCAGTATCCCTGTAAGAGTTTTCATTTGGTTGAAATGAAGTAACACATTAAGGAAACAGGTTTCTTATCTTAATAACAATATAATAGTGTTACACGGAAATTACACATACATTATATTAGCTGTATATTAGAAAAGTGGTTTTGCAAGCCAAATACATATACAGATTCAAGAAAACCTGGTTCTTTTCACTGAAGAAAAAGCACTTTAATAAAGCCTGTAGACACTGATTTGTTCATTCCTGTCTTTACTAACTTTCAGTCTAAACTCATTGACTTTGCCAGAAGCCATGGAATTCTGCTCCTAGTTGTTGATGATAACACAGATTGTTTTCAATATAAGTGTCTCTTTTTTTAATTGGCCTCATTCTCTACTTTAAAGGTTCATTGGTTTTATTTCTTGATAAATGACAGCATTTTAGATTCGATTATTTCACTTCCAGTTTGTTTAATTCCGAGTACTAGGGAAGAAGTGAAGAATGAGGGTTTTCTCCTTAAACACAGATTTACCTAGATATCTTTAGTATGGATTCTTTTTTTCCTCATTTTCATGTGTGTGTATGTGTGCCTGTGTGCCTGTGTGTGTGCCTGTGTGTGTGCCTGTGTGCCTGTGTGCCTGTGTGTGTGCCTGTGTGTCTGTGTGTGTGCCTGTGTGCCTGTGTGTGTGCCTGTGTGCCTGTGTGTGTGTGTGTGTGTGTGTGTGTGTGTGTGTGTGTGTGTGTGTGTGTATAGAATGAATAGATTTCCATCAGCCTTGACCCTTCTTCCCTGAGGCAGGTCTCTAAGAGGTCACTGATATGACTAGCCTCCCTAGCTACCTTGCTCTGAGGAAACTCCCGTGTTTGCTTTCAGGGACTAGAATTACAATTACAGGTGGGTCCCAGGCTCACCCAGCATTTTTCATGGGATCTGGGGGTCCAAACTTCAGTCACCATGCTTTTGTGATAAGCAATTAACTTCTGAACCATCTCCCCAACCCCGAAATGTGAAATCTTTTATTTACTATTAAAAAAAAAATCCTTTTAACAAATGCATGTAGAGCACTGATGATCTATGTAAGCCTGGAAGAGTGAATTTAATTTAATGGGGAAAAGTGAATATGATTGAGTCAACGTTCTTAAGAATTCTTTTTGTTTTCCCATGAGATTACACAGTGGGAATTTTCTTTGCAAAACAAAGGGAGCTAAGAATAAAATCTTGGTGATTTCTTTGGCTATTGTGGGTTCACCCACAATTTTGAATCATTCTTAAACGTGTTCAGTTGATGGGAACTGGAAATGGCTCAGCACTCGTGCTGCTCTCCCAGGACTCACATGGCAGCTCACAACCACCTGTAACTCTAGTTCCAGAGGATTTGATACCCTCTTCAGACCTCCGTGGCAACCAGGCATACATGAGGTACACATATATACATAGAGGCAAAACACTTATACACAAAAATAATAAAAAACCATATATATATATATATATATATATATATATATATACATTCAAAGGGTACCATGTGGTGTTTTGTTATTCATGTATATTGTATAATGTTGACCACAGTCAAATGAATGAATAACCCCTTTGATGCCCATCTGTACAGTAGACATCTGGAATACGTTGGCACTAGGAATGAAAGTTTGTGCTCTTTGGCTAGCCCTCCCCGGACACCCAGGCCACCCCTTACCCCACCTTCCAAGCATGGTATAACTTGTGTTGGATTCTCAGCTTCTAGGAGTTCCACTCTTTTAGATTCCAATCTAAGGGTAGAATCATGTACAGTGTTTGAACTTCTGAGCCTCGCTTGTTTTGTAAACCTCATTTAACATGCTAACGGAGGTTACAGATCCTCCACAACTGAGGTTACTTTCGGGACCTTGGGCTCTTGTCCTTAGTTTGAGCATGTGTTGGAAGCTGAAGTAAGGCTCCCATTCCACGAACTATCAGGACTCATTAGAAATTTAAGTTATTTAAAAATGTTATGGTTCCACCTGGGTTTTAGAAAGTAAAAAAAAAAAATCAGTATACTACAAATAGTAGTATTTAAGGTTAATATTATTTTTCCTGTATTTTTTTAAATTGTATTGATTCTGTTGTCAAATACGTTGGAGATATGACTGTGGGATACAGAGAGGAAGTGATAATTCCTACAAAGTTCTGCAGTTGGATATAATTTCTCTATCTAGGGGGAAATAAAATTGATGGGAGTGATAAATGCTGAAACTTTCAAGTCAGGTCTTAGATGTGGCCAGATTTTCCTTTATTCCTTGTTGGTTTCAGATCAGTTTTTCATTTGATTTGCTTTGGGTGGTAGCTAAGAACGTCTCCAGACAGAAGAACAAATCTGAATTGCTCTAAGTCGGACAGGCTTTGTTATTTAAGATCAGTAATTAAAATTTCCCAGCTCTCCCTCCCAGTTCACTCACATGTCACAGCCTTGACCCCCGGGGGAACCCACTCCAATCTCAAACCCCCAGTGCCCCGACCCCCATCTTTTAAGCTGCTTTCTTTCTTTTGGGTTATGCAGCATTTGTATCCTTTTAAAAGGTTAGATTAAATTTGTGTTTTAGAATTTCATACTTGAGTAATTGGGTCAATTTCCAACCCCTCCTCCCTATTCCAGTGTCTTTTGTGTTCTCCTACGCACTTTAAAACCCGTGACCTCTTCTTCTGTTATTCATTACACACACACACACACACACACACCCCCAACACAAACACACACACACACACACACACAAAACCCCTACAGAGATCATTTAGTGTTGCTCATATGTATACGTATGTGCTTAGGGCTGACCATTTGGGATTGGATGACCTATCAGGAGCCCCGTCTCTCCCTGTCTCAGCAGCCATTGATGGCCTGTAGCTTTTCTTTGAGAGGTGGGGCCCTGAGAGAGTTCTCCCATCCACGTGTGTATCGCAACTGGTATCACCGTGCAGGGTCTTGTTTAAGCAACTTTAAGCTGTTTTTAATTTTACATTTGAATTTGTGTAGGTGAAAGTTGGTGATAAGGAATGTGACGTCATGGACACATTTAAACTTTACATCACCACGAAGTTACCGAATCCTGCCTTTACCCCTGAGATCAACGCCAAGACGTCGGTCATTGATTTTACTGTCACCATGAAGGGACTTGAGAACCAGTTACTCAGGAGGGTCATTCTAACAGAGAAACAGGTAATCACTCTCAATATTGAAGTTCTAACTCACAGTAAGTGTTTAAAATTGATTAGGAGGGCTAGGCAGGGGTATTGCACGCCTTTAATCCCAGCACTTGGGAGGCAGAGGTAGGCGGATCTCTGTGAGTTCAAGGCCATCCTGGTCTATAGATTGAGTTCCAAGACAGGCTCCAAAGCTACACAGAGAAAGCCTGTCTTGAAAAACCGAATAATAGAAAAAACAAAATTGATTAGGAGGGTCAGTGAGATGGCTCAGCAGGTAAAGGTGCTTGCCACTAAGCCTGAAAACCTGAGTTCAATCCCCAGGACCCACATGGTGGAAGGAGGGAATCAACCCTTAGGTTGTGGCATGTCCCCTCCAATAAACAAACAAACAAATAAATAAATGTAAAAAATGAAGTAGATTAGAATGTTGTTACAGTAAATATATTGAAAATATAGGCCAATTGTATTTCCCCTTGTTAGCATAGGGAAATATTTCTTTCTCTGTGATACCTCCACCCCCGAATTGCTCTCTCTCTCTCTCTCTCTCTCTCTCTCTCTCTCTCTCTCTCTCTCTCTCTCTCTCCTCTCTCTCTCTCTCTCTCTCTCTCTCTCTCTCTCTCTCTCACACACACACACACTCACACACACACTTCTCTTCTTTGGGTGTATTGATTCTTCACATTTCAATCCATAGTGCTGTGGATTGTCTTGAGGCACCTGAAAAATTTCATAAAACATGATCCTAGAGGAAATCCTGGGATTTCAGATAGCACAGTGTAATGATGTAATAATATAGGGAACAATATTTCAAATGAAATTTGCATTGGAGGGGGGAATCAATTAGGTATAACTAAGAGCATTGGTGAAGCAAAGAACACCTTAGGCCTGTAATATTTTAAGAGCTAGATATGAGACCAAAGTATCTTTTAAGACTTTCAGAAAATTCAACTTTATGCTCAAAATATATTTGCATATATTAACTACATTTGCATAAAGCACAAGATCATGTACACTTACGTTGATATAATTCATTTTAGTATTGAAGGAAAAGGCACGGTGAGAGATAATAAGAGCAAAGAGACATAAGTTGGGGGAGGGGAAGTGAGGAAGAGAAGAGATAGTCCAGGGGGAAGTGAGGAAGAGAATGACGGGAAGAGGGGAAAGGAGGGTGGATGGGTGGAGGGCCGTGGGAAGAGAAGAGATAGTTCCGAGGGTAAAGGGACATGACACCAACTCTCCTTTATGAACGCAATAGCAATGGCATCCTACTTGCTTACCTGAAGTGGTTCCCCCCAAGCGGCAGACCATCAAAACCCCTAGCCTTCCAGTTGTCTGCCTCCAGCACCTCTCAGGTCCACATGGTGTCAGTTGTTGAAAACAAGTCCCCTGGGGTCGAACAGTGCTGTTGACCTATTTTGAATGGTTTCTCATTGGTGTAGCTCTCCCATGAGGCTGTATTACCCCAAGGTCTCTACAGTGCCCCATATCCCTCTTCTTAACTTTGATTCCTCTTTAAAACACCCACTGGCATGCTTGGACCAGCCTTGCTGGGCAGCACTGATGACAAGCTTCACAAGCAGAGTGTCCCCTCTTGATAGCTTCTACAGACCCTCCAGAGGCCAGAGAGGATGAGGGCCTGTCTCCCTCTGTGACAACATGTGCGTTTCCCAAGCCTCCTGGAAGCTCCCTGGGAGCTGAACAAAAGGTCCATTGTACCATGACACCTGCCTTCCCTAGTGTATTAAAAAGGGATTGAGTGTGCTTTCATTGTTTGAGTTTTCCTACATGTGTGTTCATGTATGTGCATGTTGAGGTATGTATATGTGCATGCGTATATATACATGTGAAGGTGTGTGTTCATATATTGCACATGTACATATGTACATGTGAAGGCCAGAGACCAATGTCAGGTGTTTTCCTTGATTATGCTCCACCTTATTTTTTGAGACAGATTCCATCACTGAATCTGAAACTCGCCAGTTAGGCCAGGCCAACTGGCCAGCAAGCCCTTGGGATCCCTGTCTCCTATTCTCCAGCACCGCAGTTACAGGCATGCTCCACCAAGCCCAGGTTTTTACACAGGTGCTGGGGAGTCAGGACCTAGTTCTCATGCCTGGGTAGTGAGTGCTTCACCAGCTCAGCCACCTCTCCATCCCCAGGGATGGTCATTTCAATGGAAACAGTTCTTTAACTAGTCTCCTGTGAGCATAGCCACACTCCTCATCACCCCAGCAAACCCCACAGTAGGATGGCAGGGACACTAATCAGGGTTTGAGGACAGGCTATTAGGTCCATCTCTGCAATGACTAGCTGTGTGTGGCCCTGGGATACCGTGCAGGGGTTTTTGCCTTCCCCAGATATGCTATAAGAATGTGAGTGAAAGTCAGCACATTGTTGGGTGAGGCCTCGGCTCTGCCAAGCCTCAAAGTGGGTGCTCTCAAGAATTTTATAGCTCCCGCCTGGTAGATGCCAAATTATGCATGAAAATAATCTATAGGCAGGCTGATTGAAGTCATGAAAGACGTTTGACTAGGTGTCGGAATATAGCTTTTGATCATCTATTTGCTTTCAGAAGACTTCTAAAGTTAGTGGGGTTTCCAAAGCAGTTTTGCAAGGAATGTTCTTAAGTTAGCACTTTGATTTACCTTGAAATATAATTCTAAATACAAAATGTGATTCTGCATATAGATGAGGAAAAACTGCTGGAAGAGTGTCGCAGAGGGCTAGGATGTGGCTCAGTTGGTAGAGCTCTTGCTCAGCATGCACAAAATCCTCAAGTCCAATGCATAAACAGTGTGTGTTCATAAGCACAAGCCTGTAATCCCAGCACCAGGGAGGTGGGAACCAGAGAATGAAAAGTTCAAGGTCACCCTGAGCTCCTCAGTGAGTTTAAGGCCAGCCTGGGCTACAGGAGACTCTGTCTCAAGAACAAAAAACACACACACACACACACACACACACACACACACACACACACACACACACACACAGTTAAAGTTATTTTCATTTAGACTCTATCAATGTCAGATTTCTGGGATGTGGAGCCAGGGTGGTGGCTCTGGGGTTAAAGTACTTGGAGAATTCAGATCCCCAGAAATGCAAGAAGGGCAGGGCTGCCCACCTTCTGGGTAGCAAAACTAACCCTATCTGTGATCTCTGGGTTTAATGGAAACTTTGCTTCCATGATTGAGGTAGATGAGCAGTTCGAGATGATTCCAAACATCAACCTTTGCATGCACACCCACACACATGCTGGAGCCCCAACACATGCAAAAACATACATATGTACAATGCGTGCCCCTTCATGTAGGTAAAAAACTATGAGCAAGATAACTATTATTAAGAACACTTTCATTTAGACTCTATAAGAATGTCTGTCACTGTTAAACATCCCGGGCTTGAAGAGAGGACTTTGACTGCAGGAGGACAATGTCCTGATTCTCAGGAGACTCAGCAGAGTGTTTAGGAGTCAAGAGTCTCTGGGGACCTGGACTCAGGTTTTCATGATTCTACATGAGGCATTTTAACAACTGGCCATCTCTCAGCCGAAGAACCAGGAAATGTTAGTGCCAGTGGGCATCGTTTTCTCAATTATCCAGAGAAACAAAAATATAAACTTGTTTTACTAATGATAATCGTCTCCTTCATTATTCAAAACACAATTTTGTTTAACCCTTTGATGTTTCTAATAAAATACCAGCTTGGTTGGTTTTCTGTAAGCACCTGTGACAGGTTCTTTTGTTTATGTCTTAATAACAGGAGTTGGAATCGGAGAGGGTTAAGCTTCTAGAGGACGTTACTTTCAATAAGCGGAAGATGAAGGAGCTTGAGGATAACCTGCTGTATAAACTGAGCACCACGCAAGGTACCATGTCATTAAGAGGCAATTGAGGAAGGAGTTCGTTTGCTTGCACTCCCTTCAGTGCCGCCATGACCACAGATGTGAGGAAATAGTCGACTTCCCAGTGCAGAAACAAGTGGGGTGTTTTCCATGTAGACATTACAGAATCATCACAGAGGATCTGATGTCTGAATTAGCAACTGGAGTCAGCGGATGAGACTAGTACCAACTTGATATAATCACTCTCCTGAGAAAAACAAGGGCTCCTAAGCGGAACCCAGGAGCTCATGATGGCCTCATTTGCTTTCCCAATGGACACTCGTGTGTCCCATCCTTTTTATTTTTATTTTATTTTTATCAATCAACTCTTTCATTTAGCATTGAAATGAAGCTGCTATGATGGGTCACGTACAACACATGCCATTTGGAATCAAGAAAATGTGGCTGCCTGAGGGCCTGGCTCATCTCAGATGTCTCCCACTTAGAAGTCAGGGTACCATCTCCTCTGGGTAGCCAGAATCATTATACCACACCCCAGTTGGAGGAGGTGCCTACTCTGTAATACATTGAAGAATAAAAGACTTTCTGTGCAGACCTGTAATTCTAGGCCTTGGGAGGAGCACATGAGGCAAGAGGATTGCTGAAGGTAGCCAGGGCTACATAGAAAGGACCAGGCCAGTCAGGGCTACATGGCAAGATGTTGGCTTCAAACAAATAAACCCCAAAATTTTATGCAAAGAAACGAGAACCAATAACACAGCAGCAGTCTTATCAAATCACAGCAGCCCAGTTAAATTCCACCATGTATTAGTAGTTGTTTATGAGTCCATTCCATTGTCACTTGAATCCCTGGGTTAGAAGAAAACAAAACCTCAGTATCCTAGAGTGAGGATTTCGTGAGGATGCCCTCAAGGCCAGGAGTGGGTGCACACACCTGTAGCCCCAGCTATATGGGAGGCTGGGGCACAGGGATTGAGAATGTGAGAGGAGCTTGGACTGTATTAATGAGAGCTTGTTCCCAAATAAAAACCTAAAACGGGAGCTGTGATTCTGGCTATGGGATGGCATGGCCCAAACACACATGTACATACACACCTACATGCCTGCATACAGCGGACACAGTGGAAAGCAGGTCTTCATTCCTCTGCCTTTGCTGGGGATGTCATGCGTCTCTTGATTGCAGGATGCAGCGACTTTTCCTGCCTGTTCTGAATGTTTGCAAGCTGAGCCAAGGGCTGGTTTCCTTGGCTAGCTAAGAAAGGCCTTCCTACTATAAGGCTAATGACATTTGGCTCTCACATTAGACATGGCCTGTTAGCCAAAATCGCTCAGCCTTTCCAGACACCTATCAATCTCCCAGAACTTCCATGGCACTGCTGTTTGCGAATGTGGGGCCCATGAGCTAAATGGGATATGTTGTGATGAATGTGTTATTTCCATTAAAAACAATAATGAAAGAAAACAGAAAATTAGGGCGGCTTTTCTTGGTGAGACACACTATATCCCAGTTTATTCTTGTTAGAGGCATAGAGTATGACCTTGGTTATCCCTAACAAGGACTCCTTCCCTCAAGAAGTGGGGAGAGAATGTCCAGCTCATCTGCCAGCTCATCAGCCTGGGTACAGTGCTTGCATCAGCTCATACACTGAGGCACAGAATATATGACCTGAAGATACCTTGGGGAAACTTGGCAAGGTGATAATTGGGTGAAAGTAGATCTCACAGGTGATGTTGATACTGCAGGAGACATGGTCATTGTCTTAAAACATTTGAACCCATTGGGGAAGGGAGGTGGCTCAGCCAATACTGTGTTTGCCTTGCCAAGCAAGAGGATGGACCTGAGTGAAGTCCACCAGAATCCATATTTTAAAAGTCAGACATGGTGATACATGCATGTAATCTCAGTGTGGGGAGGTTGAGACAAGCAGATTTCTGAGCCTCACTGCCCAGTCAGCCTAGCCTACTTGGTAAGTCTCAGGCCAAGTGAGAGACCCTGTCTCAAAAAATAAGGGGGACAGACTCTGAGGGACTACACCTGAGGTTGTCATGTACCTGCATGCAAATGAACGAGAAAACACACACACACATGTACACACACACACAAAATCAAAACAGATATTGCCATTTTGTCTTTGCTTCTGGTTGTCAGTGTAGAGTAGAGGATGAAGAGCCTACAGTAGGAATATCTAGAAAGATCCAGGCTCTGGGTGGTGGCCAGATCGGGGACCCTTTGATGTGTTGAGTTCTCTTTCCTGTGGTCTCTGGGCTAGAAGCCAGCATCTGAAACGATCCACTGGTTCTCCAGTAATTCCTTTCTGTGCCTGCTCCAATGGCTCTCAGGTTCCTTGGTGGACGACGAATCTCTCATTGGTGTCCTGCACATCACCAAGCATACAGCAGCAGAAGTAAGTGAAAAACTCCACGTGGCTGCTGAAACGGAGATCAAGATCAACACAGCTCAGGAGGAGTTCCGGCCTGCAGCCACCCGTGGCAGCATCCTTTATTTCCTCATCACAGAGATGAGCATGGTTAACATCATGTACCAGACCTCACTGGCTCAGTTCCTGAAGTTATTTGACCAGTCCATGGCCAGGCAAGTCCTCTCCACCTTCCCCTCCGTTAGTTCCAAAATGGCAAGTTAAAATTTTGTTGTTGTTGTTGTTATTTTGCTTTTTGGTTTTTTTTGGAAGCTGGGAGGATGGGCTCAGTTTATGAAGTCTCTGCCATGGACGAATGGAGCCTTGAGTTCAGGTTCTTAGCACCCACATGGGCATGGCAGCAGACACCTGTTAAACCCATGCTTGGAAATAGAAATGGATGGATCACTGGAGTGTTACGATAAATCTTTCTGTCAAAAGCCGCTGAGCCCCACTGCCACATGTATGCTTTACGCCAGCCGCCCACCCAAGTTAGGCCCAAATGAATACACAGAAACTTGTATTAGGTTCAAAGCTGCTTGGCCAATGACTAGGACTTCTCATCTGTTAGCTCAGTCTTAATTATCATAAACCTATATATTTTATAAGACTTATCTTATCGGACCCCTTATTGGCGTCCCTCCTTGCCAGTGGATCACATTGTGTTGCTGGAGCAGGAGTGGAGGGGAAAAGAGACACACTTCCTGTTTCCTTGCTTAGATATGAGTCTCCTTGCCATGTCACTTCCTGCCTGGATCATCACTTCTCTACTACATTTCCCAGAATCCTCTTTGACTCCTAGTCCTTGCTTGCCATTGGCCAAACAGTATTTTATTCAACAATTAATAAGATAAACATACAAAGAAATACATTCCCCATCACTGGAGCTCCCTGGACAGCCAAGGTAGCCAATCAATGAGCTCCAAGTCTAGTGAGAGACCCTGTCTCCAAAACTAAGGTGGTGACTAGAGAGATGGCTCAGTAGTTAAGAGCACATCCTGCTCTTACAAAGGACTGGGAATTTGGTTCCCAGCACCCACATCTGGTGGTTCACTACTAGCGCCTTTAACTCTAGCTCTAGGTGATATGATGCCCTCTTTTGGCTTCCATGGGCAACTGCACACATATGCACATGCACGCATACATGCGCGTGCACACACAAAATAATAAAAAAAAAACTTAAAAAAATGTGGACGGGCTGGAGAGATGGCTCTCAACCATCTGTAATGAGATCTGGTGCCCTTTTCTGGCCTGTAAGCATACAGGCAGACAGAACACTTATACATAATAAATCTTTAAAAAGGAATAAGATGGAGACAGATTGAGGAGGATACCAGACACCAGATGTCAACCTCTGGTCACACATACACATGCACACACACGCGCACACACATAAACACACACATAAACATGCACGCGTGAGTGTGCATGCACACATAGTTTTGTTATTCCTAGTCCTTAAGAAATTGTTTTTCTTTAATCTCTTTGATTTTAAAAAATGGATTGCAGATCTGAAAAGTCTCCACTACCTCAAAAAAGAATTACAAATATTATCGAATACCTGACGTATGAGGTTTTTACATACTCAGTGAGAGGCCTGTATGAAAACCACAAATTCCTCTTTGTACTCCTCATGACATTAAAGATCGACCTACAGAGAGGGACGGTCAAGCACAGAGAGTTTCAGGCCCTGATTAAAGGTAAAAGGCATGGAGTGTGGCTGGGTGGACTTGGAGCGTGGGGGACGCTGGCTCTGATCGGCTCTTTGATGTGCTATGATGCTGGCCCAGGGATGCAGAAGGGAAACAGTGTGGTACCCTAATGAAAGCAGCATTGTTCTCTTAATCTCCCTCTCACCCTCCTCTGCCCTTTTTCCAATTTCCATTAATATAGTTCTGTTCACCCAAAATTTGGACTTGTCCTAACTCTGTGCTTTTAGTTATATTACAGTATTTGGTTTCCTCATTTTTTGCCCATGCTCAGGGAACTTGCTGTAAAAGTGAGGAAAAGCTGGTGAAGAACTTTATTCCGCCCCCTTCCTTCCTTCCTTCTTTCCTTCCCTCTCTTCCCCCTTTCTTTCTTTCTTTCTTTCTTTCTTTCTTTCTTTCTTTCTTTCTTTCTTTCCTATACAGGATCTCACTGCATAGCTGAGGCTGGCTTGGAATTTGATACACACCCCCCAAATAATTTTTAACAACAACAAACCACCAAAATTCAGATGAGAGCTGCTGCCACACCCACCACAGAGGCAGCATTGCTCATGGATAGAGTGGGGGGGGGTAGCTTAATGAATGGTTCCAAGATTGGATAAGGAGTGTGGTGGTGTGGAAATAAGGGGCAGGCTGGCACACAGTGGAGACCTGCATTCAAAGGAGACACTGCAGAAAAAGGGGATGCTGTGCTGGATACTACTCACCAGGGCTAGGTGATTAGGATGTGGACCACAGCCTAGCATCCTACTAGTCCTATAGGCTTGTTAAAGAGGGTCCAGGGACACAGGCTGTGACTGAGACACAGGCAGATCTGAGATACCCTCCCATTCAGACAAAGTCTCTTCACTCTTTATTAATGACAGCCAGACCAGAGATATTTGCCAAAAGAAACAGACCTCTTTGAAAGAAGGTTTGTGAGTGAGAGGAGTCTGAGACACAGCGACACACAGGGGAGGGTTTCTTCACTAGGGGTTGTTCCTTACAGCAGGATAAAGATGGGCGCTCACCAGGGCAGTGGTGGGAGCATATTTGTGAACCCATTTTATCAAACTGGAGAGCGAGATTGCACAGGGCCAGCACAGCCCGCATGGGGACTTTGGGTTCAATTTAGTTGGCAGTCGGGAGCCTTTGAGTGTTTTATGGGCAGGGATATGGCTGGAACAAAGCAGTGCTTTAGGAAGATTAATTTGGAATTGCCCGATAGGTTGATTGACAGAACTGCAATCAGTTCAGGAGAAAAGAGGGATATTTCCTGAACAAAGCTGGTTTATTGTATAGTCTGCTTTAGTTTTGAACTGGCTTACATTTTGATGGAATTATTTCTTAAAGGATAGTATGGCTTATTTTTAATGCTTTTTCATAGAGTTAACAAATAGACTCTTATAACATGAACTTTATTTTTTTTATCATCGTGAACTCAATACTCAAGGGAGAACTACTGGTATTTATGGCCATAGCGATGTTTGATTTCCCAGGAGTGACAGTTCTTAGGTATCAGTTATTTCTTGTTTTCTGCAGTATTTGTAAGGTGCCTTTGACTGTCTTCTCTGGCTGAGGATGTCAGGGCACTTTGGAAAATGAAATGGATATCAGGGGCAAACCTGGGCTATAGATCAATGGATAGCTGTTTCCTTGTTGGTTTATTCTAGAAGGATATTATCTTTATTATGCTATAGAATCCCAGGGGTTCTCATAAGCTGCTCATAAGCCCCGAGTCTTACAAAATAGGAGGAGGATACAAATTAAATGTCAAAATAATCACTAATGGCGGCATAGATTTGATTAACCTTACAGCAACCACATGGTAGAGTCTGTTACTTTCATCTGACAGATGAGAAAATTCGAGAGAGAGAGGGATGGAGGGAGGGAGGCAGAGAGAGAGAGAGAGAGAGAGAGAGAGAGAGAGAGAGAGAGGAGAGAGATCCCATTGTCCAAGGAAATGCTCATGTATGGTAAACAGCCGGGGTGCTTTGGGAGGAATCCCCTTTGGTTCAGGAATCCATGTGCTTGGAAGCACTGAGGTAGTTTAGCTGTCTTCTGACATCTCTAAAGCTATGGACACATGGAAACAATCGAGAGGAAATGGCGTGGGGGTGGGGTCCGTCCCTGTGGTAGAGAGAAGCATCAGCTGATGGGACTGAAGGTCGCTGTTTCTCTCAGTATCAACTCTTGCATTTGCAGTAATGATTAAGAACAAGGCTTCCTTTTATACCCAGTTTCAGGGAGGCAGGAAGTGAATGGAGGCTTACTTGATGTTTTGAGGGTGCCACAGCTCTCAGAGCCACAGATCCCCCAAGTCTTTTGTGGTAGAGCAAAGGGGTCTATGTAAGTCTTTTCTTTTCTTTCCTTTCTCTCTCTTTCTCTCTCTGTCTTTTTTTCTTTTTATTTCTTCCTTTCTCTCTCTCTCTCTTTAAGTGCAGCACTTTGATTTACATGGCTTCTCAGGAAGATGCAAAGTGGGGAAACAAAGACCTGGACCCCCTTATGTGTGTTTGTTGGTCTGTATGTTTTGATGTGAAAGGGAAGCGTTTGATCAGAGTTTGTGAGATTAGGGGTGGCTCAGTAGTTAAAAGCACTTTCTGCTCTTGCAGAGGGCCAGAGTTCAGTTGCAAGCACCCTTGTTGCGTAGCTCACAAATGCCTGTAATTCCAGCTCCAGGGAGTCTGATGCCTCCCTTTGGCCTCTTGTGAGCAGTTGTGCATATGTGCACCACATTCACGCACATACACCAAGCTGGTGCAAGAATCACTGTTTTGCATGCATCTGACTTAATAATAGTGGAGCTTCAGTTACAGTGCAATGACATTAAGGACATCCAGCCAAGACCTTTCAAAATTGTAAAGACAATCCCATATTTTGCTTAAGAGTGCCCATCTTGCATATGCTCATTTTGGCTGGTGATTTGTTTTTAAACACAGACTGCTGTGATAACTCACATTCTTTGTCAGTCCGAAGGCTCCACGACAGCAATGCTAAAACTTCAGCATATTCTTTTTAGTCTTGCTTATCTGTACACTGTCATTGCTTCCCCTTCTGCCCAGTGCCTGGATTATGAATGAATGAATGAATGAATGAATGAATGAATGGATGGATGGATTTGAACATATTGCCACTAGAATGCAACCTAACTATGATATTCCTCCTTGTCTGTGTGTCTGTGTCTGTGTCTGTGTCTGTGTCTGTGTCTGTGTCTGTGTCTGTGTCTGTGTCTGTGTCTGTGTCTGTGTCTATGTCTATCTAACCATCTATTTAACTTGGTGGGAAATATTGTTGAGTATATAACTTCTGGAGGAGTGGTGGTGACTAAATGGCAATTATAAATGTCACACGAAGAAAACTCATCCTAACTGTTGATAACAATTACACAAGTCAGCTGGGCGGTGGTAGTGTACGCCTTTAATCCCAGCACTCAGGAGGCAGAGGCAGGTGGATCTCTATGAGTTCGAGGCCAGCCTGGTCTCCAGAGCGAGTGCCAGGATAGGCTCCAAAGCTGCACAGAGAAACCTTGTCTTGAAAAACAAAAACAAAAACAAAAAACAAAACAAAACAAAAATTCACAAGTCTCAGGTTGCTAAACAAAAATGTGAACCACCATAGCCATTCAAGAATTCATTGGTATCTCACTTTTGTTATTGGGAAAAAAGATTTCCAAAAGTGAATAGCAAGCTGGTGTGATGGATGTATCTGGTGTGATGGATGTGTCTTGCATGTCTCCCCAGGCGGAGCAGCTCTGGACCTGAAGGCGTGTCCCCCCAAACCCTTTCGCTGGATCTTGGATATGACGTGGCTGAACCTTGTGGAGCTCAGTAAGCTCCCCCAGTTTGCAGAGATTATGAACCAGGTAAAGGAAGAGGGACTGAATCAAACACGGGCCTGCAGATCAAAAGACAGTAGGTTGTTTAATCAGGGCCTCCTAGTGACACTTTCTACCCCTAGAGGAACGGAAAATGGCAAGTATAGATGGAGATGGGCGTGGTGGCACCAGCATGTAATCCCAGTTCTCTGGAGACTGAGGCAGGGGAATCAGGTGTTCAGGCCATCCTGACTGACATATTGAGACCCTTGTATTGAAAGCAACAACGAACAAAGATTAAATCACTGGTTCTCAACCTTCCTAACTCTGTGACCCTTCAATACAGTTCCTCCTGCTGTGGCTACCCCCTCAACCATAAAATTATTTTTGGTGCTACTTCATAACTGTAATTTTGCTGCTGTTATGAATCATAATATAAATATCTGTACTTTCCAATGGTCTTAGGTGATCCCTTTGAAAGGGATTCGATCCCCAAAGGGGTCTTGACTCACAGGTTCAGTGAACCACTGAATTAAAGCCAAGAGTGTGGCCTCCTGGGCCAGGGAGGTGGGATGTGGATGGACAGATTTTAAAGAGAGCTTTTCATGGGCTTCAGGACAAGCTTTCCTTCTGTCTGGTGGACAGGGGTGTGTGTGTGTGCGTGCGTGCGTGTGTGTGTGTGTGTGTGTGTGTGTGTGTGTGTGTGTGTGTGTACGAGCGCGCACGCGTCTTCATGCATGGGTAGGCACATGCATGTAGGAGCCAGAGGTTAACTTTGGGTGTCGTTCTTCTGGCTCCAACCATCTTCCTTACCAAGTAGGGTAGGTTGTCTGGGATAGAGTCCCAGGGATCTGCTGTCTCTACTTCCCTGGGATTGGAATTACAAACACATGCCACCAGGACCAGCTTTTTACATGGGTGCTGGGGATTAACTCGGGTCCTCATGTATATAGCATGGCAGGTACTTTACCAGCTCAGACACCCCCATCCCATCCCCTCTAGCCTAGTCCCTTAACCCAGCCCCAAGGGTGCTTTCTCTTTTCCTGCTTGAGTTCCATCCAGAAGTACAAGGATTAGGCAAAGGGACCCTTCCATTGCATCAATGCTATTGCATTTTTTACCTCTGCCTGTAATGAAGTAATTGTTGCAAATCTGAGTTGGAGTCAAATCAAGAGGATAGTGTACTTTTAAAAAATAGCAAGTAAGCTTATTGGTGTAAACATCAAATAACCTGGAGAAATGGCTCCAGAGTTAAAGCGCTTGCCACATAAGCAAGAAAACCAGACTTCAGAAACCCAGGTAGATGCTAGGTGGGCCTGGCAGCGCCAGAGGGCAAATTACAGGGTCTTCAGAGTAAGCTGACTAGAGATACTAGCCATATCTAGGACCTCTGGTTGATTTACCCCTGAGAATAAGGTAGAAGAGCTGTAATCTTCAGACCCCACCCCCACCCCTCCAGGACAAAGTGAAGCTATTGAATTGTAGAGTTAATTGGCTGGGCTGGTTAATAACTCTGTTCTCTGTTGGGCAGGTGGCATGGTCTGGTCAGTAAAGTGCTAACCATGCAAGCATGAGGACCTGCCATTAGAACCTTGGGACCTATGTTTAAAAAAAAACAAAACAAAAAACAAAACAAATAAACAAATAAACAAACAAAACCCAGGAGAATTGGTGCAGGGCTTGGGAAACACAGAAGGATCTCTGGGGCTTATGGGCCAGCCAGTCCAGATGAAATGGGGAGTTCCTGGTTCAGTGAGGGACCCTGCCTCAAAATCTAAGATGGAGAGTGATGGAAGAAGCCACCTGATGAGGACTTGTGACTGCTGAGTGGCTCAGATTCCCAAACATGTGTATGTGTATAACACATATAACATAGGGTAGAGGGAGAGGGTGGATAGGTTGGGAGGATGGGGAAGGAGGGAGAGGGGGAAAGGGGGAAAGGAGAGAGAGGAGAGAGAGAGAGAGAGAGAGAGAGAGAGAGAGAGAGAGAGAGAGAGAGAGAGAGAGAGAGAGAGAGAGAATCTGAGATGTGAACTTCTGCCGTCTGCTTTTAATGCTCACCATAGGTTTCTCAAAAGTGCCGACAAACCATCTTCCGAGGACCCCGCCTGGCAGTTGCTGAGATTATGGGCCAGGCTCAGCAGTGCAGGGTTTATAATTAGACTCAATGGCACTTGGGCAGCAGGGGTGCCTTTTAATGCTCTGAACCCCATAGGTCCCCTGCATGCGTTCCGATGAGCAGCTACTTGAGACCCACTCGGAGAGACTTCTCCTGCTCTCTGATTTAAAGTCTCTCTAGGAAAATAAAAGTTTGGATTTTTGGCTTCTTGTGTTATTTTTAAATAGAGATCACCATTCAGGGGAATTGGTCTACATCTGAGGTTCTCAGTGGAGGATAATTTTGTGCCACCCCCAGCAGGGTATGTGGCAGTGTCTGGAGATGTTTTTGATCATTCCAACTCGAAGGCAAGGATGCTACTGGCATCTAGTGGGTAGAGGCTGGAGATGCTGCCTGCAGAAGCATGCTCACTGTCACTATAGTGATCAGGGTGAGAGCATCTTCTCAACTGTCACCATAGTGATGAGGGCGGATAGTGATCAGGGTAAGAGTTTGTGCTCACTGTCACCATAGTGATCAGGGTTAGAACATGTTCTCACTGTCACCATAGTGATCAGGGTGAGAGCATGTTCTCACTGTCACCATAGTGAGCACAGACTCAACTGCCTGTCCCAATATGCCAATTATAGAGGAAAATCAATAGTGAAAAGCAGAAAAATGAGACAGTGTAACCATACTAGGAAGAGGAACAAAGAGACCTAGTGACTCCCTGCTCCCAGTCTGTCTTTAGAGGTATGATTATAGGGTTCAGGTATAAACTGTAGAAGCCAAGAGGCCAGCTCACAGTGTCATTTTGCCCGTTACTGACTCCACCATTGTGTCAGCTCCAGTGTCTGCTGCAAGGTAGCCTAACAAGTTGTGAATCATTCCACATGAGGCACATTCCTTTGACGGCTTCCAGGGCCTCAGCCCTTCCTTCTCCTAGCATGAGACTCCTGGGTAAAATTCCAGCTTCTAGGGATCTATGGTTAAGTATGTTAACCATAGGGAGGAACACAAGTGTCTGCCAATATGGTTACACTACTGTGCCCAGGACAGCCCAGCACTTTATAAAAATGTCCATCCCCAAGTGTCAATAAGTGTCACCATTGAGAAACCTTGATCTGTTGTCATCCTGTGTCACTGATACATTATTCCAACTGCAGTGAACAACCCAGGAAGGCAATTAACAAAACTGAAAACAATAGTTACACTATATCTGTGTTACTCGGGCCATAGTAGACAGTGGTGGGTTTTTTTGCTTTGTAAGCTAAGAACCAGCAAGAGTGGCTGTCTGGGGTCCTTTGGAAAGTTTGGTACATCCCTATCTTATGCTGTCTTGTGGCTTGGTTATTGGCTTTTTACTCTTAGATATCTCGGAATGAGAAGGGGTGGAAAAACTGGTTCGATAAAGACGCCCCGGAGGAGGAGATCATTCCTGATGGATATAATGATTCCCTGGATACCTGCCGCAAACTTCTGCTCATCAGGTGAGCACAGGGCCATCAATACCTGGAAACATAATTCACTGGACCTCATCACAGGTCTGACTTCGGCAGTCAACATCATCACGTCCCCACTGGTCTGTGTGTTGTATGGGGAAGCAGCTTGCGGTAAATGATGGCAGGAGAGAGGTCTGTTTCAACACTATATTAGCAATAGTGTTTTTAGCAAAAACAGGAAAGAAAATGTTTTCATGTCTCCTGTATCCATTTGATACTGGGTCAATCATTCATTATTGAATTTACCTCTGTAAAAAAATCATAGAACTTGGGCAGGTGAGATGCTTCAGTGGGTAAAAGTGCATGCTGCCAAACCTGACCACCCATGTTTGATTCCCTGGACCCACACTGTGGAAGGAGAACCAACTCCAGCAAGTTATCCTCTGATCTTCCCACTCTTGTTGTGGCTGTGCACAAACAAATACACACACACACACACACACATGCACACACACACACACACACATGCACACACACACAAGCACACCTACATATACATACACACAAAATGAAATTTAAAAACAAGCTTTACAAGGAATTGGCTCAGAAGCTAAAACTCAGTTTCATTTGAGGGGGGAAAGTAAAAAATGCTGCAGTGTTGAAATGTGTAACAAAGGTTTTAAATTGATGTTAAGAAAGAACAGTTACCTTGTTAATCTTCACATTTCCTTGGTGTATCTCATAGCTCAGAGAGGCTTCTCTAATGGAAAAAAATCAATGTGTGTGTGTGTGTGTGTGTGTGTGTGTGTGTGTGTGTGTGTGTGTGTATGTGTGTGTGTGTGTTGTTACATGTACTCACACTCTCAAAAGTGTGAAAGTCTTCATGACTTATTCTATGACTGGTTAGTAAAGTTATAGGGAAACGAGAGTACCAAATATTAACAAGGATTGAGAAGATGGTTCAGGTGAGGACCTGAGTTTGAGCCTCAGGATCCACATTTTAAAAGCCGGGTGTTGGAGCCAGGGGGATGGTTCAGTGGGTAAGAGTGCTTGCCTTGCAAGCCTGATGACCGGAGTTCAAGCCCTAGACCCACATTAAGGGAGAAGGAGAGGAATGACTACACAAGTTCCCCTCTGACCTTCACACATGTATCCTGATGCACACACAATGCACACACACAGCACACATGCCTCCCATCACATACCCACACCTGCCAAACATCAGCAGCAATAAAATAATTTTTTAAATAAAAGCCAGATGTTGAAGTATGTACTTTTAATGCTTGTGCTGGGTAGGCAACGCCAAGACGAAGCTCGGGGCTTGCTGGGCAGTCAGCCAACCATAGTTGATGAGCCAGGGAAAGACCCTGCCTCAAAACTAAAGCAAGGCAGATAGTACAGATAGTGCCTTAGAAAAGGCACCATGACCTCCACACATGAACACACACACACACACACACACACACACACACAGAGGGAGAGGGAGAGAGAGAGAGAGAGAGAGAGAGAGAGAGAGAGAGAGAGAGAGAGAAGAGGTGGGTTATTTAGGGAAGTTTTATGTTTCCTAATGTCGCATACCTGAGCTTGGCATTGGAAATGATGTTTGCTAACTGTTGTCACCCATGACAGTGATCAGAGTGGCCGAAGTGGTGACCCCCCTGCTCAACAGAGTATGAAAGGGTCACTTATTTTCATTGAAATAGGCACATTTGTCTTTTAGCCATCATTTTAAAATTAGACCCATGTCACATGAGCAGTGTCATTAACTGCTAAGTGGGAATCTGCTTGAGAGACAGCGAGTCTCAAATCTAAATGATCAACTGTCCGACATTTATTTATTTGATGTGTGTGTGTGTGTGTGTGTGTGTGTGTGTGTGTGTGTGTGTGTGTGTACCTGTTTGGGTGTGTGACATACAAATACTTCTAACCCAGATGCTTGCTGATAGCTTCCTTCTGGCCTCTTTGGCACCTCCACTCTCTGTGAAGACAACAGAGCTTCAGGTCCATGGCAGGTCAGCCTCCATTGAGGACCAGGGCTGGCAGAGAACTCTACCCTGCTCCTTGCCAGTGCCTGGCACCAAACCCTCACACGATTACATCTGTGCTCATCCAGGGAGAGTGGAGTGTACCACCCCTCTTACCCAGCCCGTGGATGGGAGTATTTGCCTGCTATCCCTTTGTTAATTAAATGTGTGATCTTTGCACCTTGAGAATGAGAGATGGGGGGGGAGCATGATGAACTTACTTCCTCTAATTTTTTTAAAATTCATTTCAAGATCTTGGTGCCCAGACCGCACTGTTTTCCAAGCAAGAAAATACATCGCAGACTCTCTCGAGGATAAGTACACAGAACCAGTTATCCTGAATCTGGAGAAGACGTGGGAAGAAAGCGATACCCACACGCCTCTGATTTGTTTCCTGTCCATGGGCTCTGACCCCACCATCCAGATTGATGCACTGGCCAAAAAGCTGAAGCTGGGTATGACTGACCATCTGACTATGAAATTTAACAGCACACCTGTGTTTGCTCCAAATATCACCCTACAGGGTGATTGTTAGAAAAAAAGTGTCTGTGGCCAGGTTTGGTGGTACAAACTTTTAACTCTGCATTCCAGAGGTAGAGGTAGGCAGAGCTCTGTGAGTTCAAGGCTACCCTGGTCTACACAGTGAGTCTCAGGCCAGCCAGGATTATATAGTGAGCCCCTGTATAAAAAGAAAGAAAGAGGAGAAAAATAGTCTATGAAACAAAGCTATATTCAAAAATTAAGCTTCCTCCTCCCCTTTATTCAGCTGCACCTGAGGCCCAGGTGTCTTTTTGAGCAGACAGGGATGAAGCTATGTCTATCACAGATTGTTTGATTAGCAGATGGCTGTACCGGTGCGCAGCAGGTAGCAAGAGCCATGAGGGGCAATCATCTGCTGCCACCATGTTTATGTACAATGACACTGAAGCGTGTTTTGTCACAAACTCAAAAACTAGAACCAGTGTTGTAATGTGTGATGACCAGGGACTCATTTGTTCATGCTTTTACTCAATAACAATTTAGCCATGAGTTGCACAGTGGTTGGGGGATAAACAGAACACAGCTGGAGCATAACCGAACAAGACAACTGTAACCACATCGTATAGAAATAAACTGTGGACATGGGCTCAGAGCTGCACAGGTTCTGGAGAAAGCACTGCACTCCTCACAATGTCATTTTATTTTTAATTATGTGTTCGTGTGTGTGTGTGTGTGTGTGTGTGTGTGTGTGTGTGTGTGTGTGTGTGTGAATGTGGGTACCCACAGAGACCAGAGGAAGGTGTTGAATTCTATGGTGCTGGACTTACAGGCAGTTGTAAACAGCCTGATGTGGGTTCTGGGGACTGGACGTGGATCCTGTCCATCTCTCCAGCCCTGACCCCCTGCAAGGAAGCACCACATTCTTGATATTAGATGTATTTCTTCATTACCAGTAGGAGATAGAGGAATATTATCTCAGGGCATGGCATTGTAGCGCCTAAGCATGGCAGCAATGATGGAGTCAGGGGGCTCAAGGATGGTGACACAGTACCAGGCTTGCACTGTCCTGTGAACGGAACTGTTTAATCTCCCACATACTCAGGGAATCTGGGTGTTGTTGGCATTGTTTTATAAAGTCTCGATAGCTGTACTTGCAGAGTTGATTCATTTACTTCAGAAAGAATAGGAAAGCATTTTAGGGTCAGTGAGAGGGCTCAGCAGGTAAAGGTGTCTACTGCCAAGCCTGATGATCTGAGTTCAATCTCCAGAACTCACATAAAGGTAGAAGGTGACAATCAACTCCAGCAAGTTGTCCCCCGACCTCCAGGATTGGGCATATGCACAGACACACAAACTAACACACAGATAGACAGATGGGACATGTGCACACACACACTAAAGATAGTAAAAGCATTTTTTTAAAAAAAGTTCCACATTCATTTTTGACTTTGCAAAGTTGGGAACAGAATACCCTGTGAAGTGATAAATGCACTGTAAGCATCGGCCACAGACTCGCTGGTGAGCAACTGAGACATACCCATTAAAGTCAGATTCAAGACAAAGATGTCTGTCCACTGCCATGGTGGTTAAATATCCTTGTGGAAGATATAGCTAATGTATTGTGAGAATCATAAATAAAAGATGTAACTACTGAAAAGGCGGGACAGAAAATGCCACCATTTCTCTCAGACAATGTAATCACCCAGCTTAAAACCACAAATGAATCAAATGAAAATTATCCTACTTAATAGAACAGTTCAGTAAGGTGACTATTCACAACATATTTTTTAAAAAAATCAATTGTGCTTTCTTATAAAAAATAAAATGTAAAAATTCCATTAACTTAGCAATAAAGATGAAATGGGTCATTTTTAAAATGCCCATTTAAAGAAAAACATAAAACTTTCTCAGTGACATACAAAGTTAATTCAAATAAATAGAGTTAAGACAGATTCCCAGCATAAGAATTCAATATTGTAAAGATGTCAATATTTTATAGATTAGTCCATAAACTGAATGTAAGTCTAATTGAAATTCAAGCATCATTTTCCCCTAATTGGATCTGAGGAAGATATTACATCATCAGAAGCATAGATGGACAAGAATAGCCACAAAAGCATGAAAAGGAAAAGCAGCAATTGGAAATGAACTCTCCTAAGTTTTTAAAGCTTTGTCAAATGGCAATAATTGAATCAGTGTGCAACTGGCTAAAAGCATGTAAACAAATCAATAGAGCAAAATGAAAGACCCCCATGTTAGACACACACACATGCATGTGCTCACATATGCACACATAAACACATGTATGTGCATGTATGAACACGTGAACACACATGCATGGATACTCAAATGCATGCATACGCATGTACGTTCTTCTGAAGTCCAACCTGTGTCTTTTGCTCTAGCATCCAACCCCCTATTTTTGGTGTCTCCATTTCCTTGTGCGGTACATTTTCTGGTCAGCACCATGGAAAGCTGGGCCCTTAGGGGAAAGGAGGGAAGGAGAAAGTGGTAAAATTTTCACCTTGTCATTGTGACCTTCTTGTGTTACAGAGTGTAGAACTATCTCAATGGGACAAGGGCAAGAAGTGCATGCTCGAAAGCTAGTTCAGATGTCCATGCTACAGGTATGTAACCAGTAATCTCTGCTGTTTGACCAAGAACTGCAATTCCTCCATCCATCTGGTCCAACTTGGAAGGTCGTGGTGATTGGAAGCATCTTTCCTCTGATGCTCATTTTCCATTCTTGTTGATGCACAGCCAAACCTTTCATTATCTGTGAACCTTACATCTCAAGGCAGTTTCCTCCTCGTAGCTCTATAAAAAGGACTGTTTTCTGTGCCCTTTTCAAGCTTTCTGTTTTCTATGGTCCATATTCACCTTTGTTTTTCTGTATCTTTCCATCCATGCATCCATCCATCCATCCATCCATCCATCCATTTACAATCTGGAAGGCACATCATCTGACTCCTAAGGTTACAGCTCCAGTCATCTTGGAATTTTGTGGTCACTATTAATATAAGGGACAAATCAGGACAGTTAAATTTCAATTTTCAGTTAAAGGCAGGCTTTCATATTTTGTTAATGGATCATTTCAGGCAAATAAGAAATAGTTGAGAACTTTCTGCTTAAACATTGATGATGATTTTTATTGAAGTGGAATGTTGAGAAGCAGTTGGCGTTGTGCCTAATAAATACACAGACCGTTAACTTTCTAGAAATGCTTTGCAGATAGCCATCTCAGCTGTAATAAGAAAGGGCATAATTTATAAAAGTAAGACAAAAATCTTGGTTTGTTTTTAAGTGTTTGATCTCATCATGTCTGTGGCGACTTTGTCATGGCTTTTCCTTGGGAATTAATGACCAGTGAGGGTTAATGGTCCAAAGCTCTACTTAGGTCATCAAAATTTCAAGCTGGTCATTAATTCTCAAGTGCCCTAAGCCTTAATCTTTATCACCTAATTAAATTCAAAAATAAATTATATTTAATTTATATATCAAGTCAATGGTGTGCGATTATTTCTACTTGAGTCAAATCGTCCACCCTTTTGGGTGATTTGTCTGTTCTACTTTGGGCAAAAGTGATTTTTTTTTTTTTTTTAGTTTCAGTGATTGTGAAAACTTTTAATTTAAATATTGCATTTATTTTAGCCTTCTTTGGGATGATAGTTTTTGCTAGTTCCACATCTGTTTTTCACAATGTATTGATAATAACATCAGAAAGAAAAAAAGCAAACAAAAAAATTACAAGTGTGGCTGTAATGTGACCTTGGGAACCCCAGATTTCAAACACATCTGATGTTACTGAATGCAGAGTAAAGGACCAGAAAGTGCTAGGTCCCTGATGCTGAATTCCATCTTCTCCTAGGTTACTCTCTGTAAGCCCACTGTATTCTCTTTGCTATTTAAGCCAGTCTGACTCGGATCTCTTTCCTTCCAGTTGAAATCGAGTTTTAAATACTTTATCATGCATTTGGTGCATTTAACAGTTTGCAGATGTAGTTTTCTTGTCTACTCTAGTTCCATCTACATATTTAAATGTTGACTTAGGGGGGCACAGTGATTAGTACCTGTAGTTTCAGTACTTGGAGGTCAGAAGAAAGAGACTTGAGAGTTCAAGACTAGCCTAGGCTACACAGTGAGTTCAAGGCCAGCCTGGACTATAGAGTCAGGCACTGACTCAACAGAGGAGTGGACAGTCTTGTTTTCACAGGGGAGTGATAGTCTCTGACTTAATTTTATAAGTGCTATATTTAACTATTTAGGTGGAACTTAATAAACCACATTTTCAGGAATCCTTTCGAAAAGTGATGACAAACAATATGATTTAGAACTTGGCTAGCAAATGCTACCATATACATTACCCCTGACTTCCAGAAGGTGACGAGCACGTTTATGGATAACTATGAAGCTGTCTCCTTAGTTTGAGGCTGAGTGGATTCCGACATACCTTAGGCAAGCCTGTGCAAGTCACCAACCTTACCATTAGATGGCGCACACACTCAAGTTTTCATTTCTAATCTCTGAGGAGCCAGGGGTGCCAGAATGCAGTGTTGTCATTTGTTAGTCACTCAACTCCAAGTCACAAAATTGGACCAGGAACAGATGACAGTGTTGACATATATATATTTTTAAATTGGTACATGTAGTCTCAAAAAAATCATGCTGTAAGCAAATTTATTTTTGAAATGGTGCATTTTGTTTTGGTAAAATAGTCCACAAGATATGAGAAATAAATATGGACTCTCTGTTTTTGGATACAGGGTGGTTGGGTATTACTGCAAAACTGTCACCTTGGTCTAGAATTCATGGAAGAATTACTAGAGACGTTAATGACCACAGAAACCATGGAGGACTCTTTCCGAGTATGGATAACCACTGAACCCCACGACCGATTTCCAATTACATTACTCCAGGTTTGTTACCGATAGTTAACCAGGTCCACAGCATGACTCATGATTGACAGTACTGAAGGGTGGATGGGAAGGCCAAGATGGTTCCTTGATAAAAGTGCTTGCCACCAAAATTGCTGCAAACCCGAGTTTGATCTTCAGAACCCATATGGGGGAAGGAAAGAACAGACTCCTACAAGTTCTCCTCTGACCTCCATATATGTATTATGGCAGGTGCTGGGCCACCCAAAGAATAAATAAATAAATAAATGTCATAAAATTTTTAAATGAGGGAACACAGCAGGGTGTATTAATCTTGACTGTAGTCATCAGGCCATGTTAATTTATTGGGTTTGTTCTCCAATCAATGTAATTGGCTTTCACTCTGCTGAATTCAGGCTTACAAACTCTATGCTATAAGCATGTTGTTACCTAACATAACATGGTTTCTCTTTTATTATTTAATTGATTTATCTTATGTGTATGATTGTTTTGACTGTATTTATGTATGTGTACCACAGGCATGCAGTGCCCTTGGAGACCAGAAGAGGGCAATAAATCCCTTGGGATTGGAGTTATAGACAGTTGTGAGCTGTCATGTGGGTGCTGGGAATTGAACCAGGGTCCTCTGCAAGAGCAGCCAGTGCTCTTAACCACTAAAGCCATCTCTCCAACCCCCATACCATGATTTCAAATTGCATTCTTTACAGTACTTTGTAAGAGTAATGCAACTGCTTCTCACGACAGACTTCTCTCAAGTTCACAAATGAACCACCTCAAGGCGTGCGGGCAGGCCTGAAAAGGACATTCGCTGGAATCAACCAAGACCTCCTGGACATCAGTAACTTACCCATGTGGAAGCCCATGCTCTACACAGTGGCGTTTCTGCACTCCACTGTGCAGGTAACATGGAAAGGTGTTCACTGCTGGGGGGCGCTAATGAGTTGGTGTAGCCACCATGGGAGAGAGCTCCTGGGAGGATGGCATCAGCCTCCGACCCCTCACTTCTTTCCTGGCACTTCACCCCGCCTGGCTTAGTATGTGTTTGTCACAGATTCCACCTGTACCCCCACTGTGAGACTGTGAGCTTCTTGGACACAGAGGCCTTGCCTTTGACATTGTCACCCAACTTTCCTGCGGTCACAGCATTGTGATGTCACGTTCACAGTGCCTTAGTCATTTTTCCTTACTATGAGGAGGTGTTTACTTTGGTTTACAGTTGTAAATGGCTTTGTAAGTTGGCATCAAGACAAGAAGACACATTAGTGTCAGGAGCATGTGGCAGAAGCTGATCACCCCATGGTGGCCTGGAAACAGAAATCAAGACAGAATTCTGCCACAGACCAGATACCCCTCAAATTCTATACTCTCAAGGGACCTACTTCCTGCAACCCAGCCACAAAGTTTCCACCACCTCCAAAAGTGGCACTGCCAACTGGACACTTGGCCTTCAACACATGAGCCTGTGGGGTGGGGGTGGGGTGCTTCCTACTCCAACATAACACTGAGCACAGTACATATTTGTACAATGAACAAACAGATTAATTATTAAGAGCAAAACTTAGTCTTGGAAGTGCCTGGTTGGCCAATAATTTTATCCACATCCTCTTAGATAGTAACAACCGCTGCTTTTCAAGATAGGGTTGCCAACACTTTCAAAATGAGGCAATTGTCCTGGGGAGATGGCTCAGTCAGACCAGTGCTTGCTTGCCTTGCAAGCTTAAGGACCCAAGTTCAACCCCTGGACCTACATATATAAAGAGTTGGGCACACACTTTTAATCTCAGTTCTGGGGAGGCAGAGACAAACAACCTTGGCATTCTTCAGCCAGCCAGCTTAGACTACTTGGTGAGTTTCAGGCTATATATATATATATAATCAACTCTCAAGGGTTGTCTTCTGGCTTTCATGTACACATATGCATGCATGCACACATACAACCACACACATGTACATACACACATACAAAAAATAAGGTAGTTGTGTCTTAGAGAGTCTGTGTCATCCATGGCAGATTTGGGGTGTCCTGGCTATGATGGAAAATTTAGTCCTTAGTCCCTAGTTCTTAGTAGTTGACATGGGGAGGAGTAACCACAATCCCTGCCGATGGCTTTCATAACTAATTACTCATTACTAATTACTTATTTTGGTTATTAATTGCTTATGTTGTTGTGATTTAATTATTTTATAGCTACTAAGAAACTTGTAGATTATTTTTTACCTCTCTTACTTTATTATGGCTCATTGCTAGAAAATGTCATGCCTTTAATTCACATGGGGTATTCCTTGGTTTCACAGGGGCATGAGGGGGCTTCTTCCTGTGTATGTCTTTCCTGGAGGAGAAGGGTTGGGAGAAAGACAAAATGAGCCCTTGGCCAAGTCCTGTCAGGTGTAGTCTCAGCTGTGCCCACGTAGAGAACACAAGTTCCTTCATTTCCCCGAAGGAAGTAGAGGAATCTACAGTCACTCCCCCCACCCCTAAGAACTGCTACTTTCCCCTGGCTCATTGTCCTGTGTAGCCACCAGAGAGGGCAGTGGGTGTTTCTCTGTCCCCTGAGTCTGGGAGAGTGCACATTGGCTTGCATGCTTTGTGGACAGTTGTTTTTACTAAGTTTCCTCTGTGGCTTTTGGATTGTAAATTGTAGCTTTCCAGAGACCCATTTCACGCAGTCTTATCTGAGGATTGTTTGCCTCATCACACTCTAGGTCAAATACCATGTGACCCTGCTGTTTGATCCCCCATTCACAGATAACAATATTTCCTGACTATTCCCACTCACAGTGACTCAACTCTTCCACTGAGCTCGTCCTGGAGAGTGTTGTGTGGAGGGATTTTTTTCATATAGTCAGTGTGCCAACCCCTGTTTTTAGTGGACATTGTCTGAGTGCTGAACAGACAAGCCCAAAGTCTATGATCCAGTCGGGCAAAATGTGCTTGTAGTAAACAAGATGCATGTTTTGGTTAAAACAGAGAAAAAAAAAAACATTTCTACTTCCAGGGCTAGGAATCTAATAGTGGAATGTCATCATAAAAAAAGATTGAGGGGCCAGGCGTTGGTGGTGCACACCTTTAATCCCAGCACTTGGGAGGCAGTGGCAGGTGGATCTCTGAGTTTGAGACCAGACCAGCCTGGTCTACAAGAGCTAGTTCCAGGACAGCCTCCAAAGCTACACAGGGAAACCCTGTTTCGAAAAACCAAAAAAGAAAAAAAAAGTTTGTGGTTCTGGCAAGATGGCTCCAGTGGATAAAGGCATTTGGTACTATCCCTGTCTACCAGAATTCCTTCCTTGGAGCACATGGTGGAAGGAGAAAACTGACTCTTGAAAGTTGACCTCTGACTTCTACCCTCAAAAGTTATGCTATGCTGTGCTGTACACACACACACACACACACACACACACACACACACACACACAGACACACACACACACACACAGACACAGACAGACACACACAGACACACACACACACACACACACACACACAGACACACAGACACAGACACACACACACACACAGAGAGAGAGAGAGAGAGAGAGAGAGAGAGAGAGAGAGAGAGAGAGAGAGAGAGAGAAAACAAAATACAATGATTTTTTAAAATTGGGAACTCAGTCTATAAAGTGCTTGCCACGCTGGCATGAATGAAGACCAGAGTTTGGTCCTGGAGAACTCGTGTGAAAAATCTGGTCAAGGCACCAGGCATTGGTGGCGCACACCTTTGATCCTAGCACTCGGGAGGCAGAGGCAGGAGGAGCTCTGTGAGTTTGAGACCAGCCTGGTCTCCAAAGCGAGTGCCAGGACAGGCTCCAAAGCTACACAGAGAAACCCTGTCTCAAAAAATAAAACAAACAAACAAACAAAATCTGGTCAAGGCCACATGTGCCCGAAACCCCAGCACAGTGAGGCGGGAGGGGTGAGAGTGGAGGGAAAGAGAGGTACAGGTAGGAGGATCTCTGAGATCCCTGGCCAGCCAGTCTAGTCAAATTGGTGGGTCCAAGGTTTAATGAGAGGCCCTATCTTAAAAAATGAGAGAGTGTGCTCTTATGATTTTTTTTTGTGTGTGCATGTATGTATGTGTGTGTGCATGCACACAGGTGTACTTGTGCCTGAGGAGGTCAGAAGGAGGGCATCAGATGTCTTAGAACTGGAGTCATTGGTGGCTGTGAGCCAACTAATGTGAGTGCTGGGAACTGAACTCTGGTTCCCTGGAAGAGCAGCATGATCTCTTAACTACTGAGACCTCTCTCTTTCTCTCTCTCTCATCTATCTACACACACACACACACACACACACACACACACACACACACACACACACACGTATCCATGAATCTTAAGTGTAAAAGATACATGGGTTCTGATGCACACAGGGAAGCTTGAGGTATAACTTCTCAAAGGTGCTGTGGCTAAGATGGAGATGATGATGAAGATGATGATGATGATGATGATGATGATGAAGATGATGATGATGATGATGGAGCCAAGCTCGGAGAAGAGAATATTCCATTTTAGTTTAAGAATTTCCAATATGACTCTAATATACAATAGAAAGTGAGAATGATGCTGTCCAACTAGCCACTGTATCTAAGGGAGGCATCTGCTGCCATTTTTACAACCTTCTCATGTTTGGGAATTCCTCTCCTCATCCTCAGGCTTTGCCCACAGAACCTCTAGCCACTGGACTTTTCCAGTGGATTATCCACTGACTTTTTGCTGTTTCTTTACTATAGTCATTCTGCTCTTGGCCCAGGATAGTAAGCTCTGCAGGAGTTCCAGAGTCCTGAAGTGGTAGTTGTAAATGTGGACTTTTTTTTTTTTTTATCTCAGCCTTTAAAGTAATTTAAACATTATATAAACACAGTAATCACCAGGGCCCAGGAAATGCCACCATAGATATATTCTCATCCAGGAAGGTGTTCACCTCCTCTGAGTTTTGTCCTGCCTAGTTAAAGTCTTGATGAAACACCTCTTTTCAAACTTAACAGTGCCCGTAAAAGTCCTTGCTTTGGCAAGCGTGCTTAGAAGGCCCTCATCTAAATATTTCTGAGTAGTTACAACAACACGATACAAGTTCCTCTTTCATATTCCCCTGTCATTATGGCTCCTACCGATCCTGACCACTTCTGTCTATGGTTTTTAACCCCTTAACATTACATTTAACTGTCTATAGTGCAGATTGGATCTTTCATTTACTGTAGACTTCATCTCCCTATGTTACTAGGTCTGGTAGTTAACTACAGCCAGTCAAGTGCATCAAGCCGCACATAAAATCACGGCAAGCTTCAGCACCCTTAAAATCACTGTTGAGCATTCTCTCATCAGTGAGCTCAGTATGTTTCCATATTTCATCAGTAGTTCCATTTTGTGTATTCCTCTGGGTGGGGTGGGGTGGGGTCGGGTCGGGGAGGACGTCTGCAAAGTGCTGCCCTGCAAGCATGAGGACTTGGGTTTAGACTCCCAGAGCTCCTGTCAAATGCTGACTGTGGCAGCCCAATCCTAAAATCCCAGAGCTGGGGGAGCCAAGACAGGTGGATCTCTGGGGCTTGTTGGCCAGCCCATCCAGCTTAGCCAGGTTCAGTGAGAGACCTTGTCTCAGAAAATAATATTAGAGTAATACAGAAAGATATCAAGCTCTGACTGCTACACACACACACACACACACACACACACACACACACACACTGTGAAGTACTCTGGCCCTCTTTGAGTAGGGGAGCTTTGTGTTCAAATCTGTCTATATCCAACCCTGAAGGAAGTGAGCCTGGAGTCCCTGCCGCTTCCAAAGCTTGCCCTTGACCACAGTAGGGCCTTCTGCCTCTGCGTCCTCTCCACAGACTACTTTGTGCTTCTTTTTTTAAAAATTTTTTATTTTTATTTTTTACTTTGTGCTTCTTTGTTTTCTCCACGCCTTCACCAAACCTGCAGGCCTCTTGTCTGCTTTCACAGAACAGGCTCATTTTGGCTGTGAACCTGAGGCTGGTCCTGGGTGGGGTGTCTGTTTTATTTTTATTTTTTTCCAGACTTTATCACCCTGGTAATTCAGCAGCTAATTGCCTTTGCTGTCACATTGTCCTTTTCTTGTTTCTGTGTCTTATTTTCTGGACTAGATGGAAACTTCTTGAGAACACATGTATTCTAATGCTTTTCTATTGTACTAATAAGACCTTGGCCCAGGGCTTCCAAAATACTAATTGGACTGAAGAGACTGAACACCCTAATTAAGCCTCAACATCTTCTATATCTAAGATTCCAAATGAGCTCTCAGGCACCAGTGCTTTGATAAGCCCAATCTGTATATATATATATATATATATATATATATATATATATTTCTTCTCTCTTCTTTTTGATGCTTTTTAATTACATTTTTGTTTATTTATGGGAGGTCATGTGACACAGCTCACATATAGGCAGAGAGCAGCTTCGGGGAGCCAGTTCTGTCCCCCCACCGTGTGGTTCTCCAGGGTCAGCTTAAGTCATCAAGGCTTTGGAGTTCGTGTTTATCTTCTGAAACATCTCTCTGGGCCTCATTCTTTCTTTTCCTTTATTGTCATTTAGAGAGTTCAGTGGGTGGGTGGGTACGTGTACAGACGGACACAAGAACTTGACATTGTGTGTGTGTGTGTGTGTGTGTATGAAAAACAAAAGCATCCACCAAGATTTTTGTCTTCTTTTAAAAATATTTTCCCCAAGATGAACTCAACTGTCTTTGACTTCAGTGAGCCAGCTTAAAAAGAGAATGTTTTAAATGAAAATTGATAAGAAGTGACATGATATGAAGTAAGTTTCAGCACTGGGGCAATTTTTTGAAGATTGCATTTTAAGGAACAGCTGAGTGGCCATCGCTCAGTGCATATAAATGGAAGTGTTTCCATGGAACCAGCAGGAGTATCCCCAGTAATTGCAAAGAAAGAATTATGTCTCATTCAGTCCTCTGTCTAATTGAACCTTAAATTTCAAAAATTAAGTCAAATGCTTAGGTAAAACTCACTGTAGATTTTTTTTTTTTGCAAAAAATGGATAATATTCCCATTTTACTAAGTGACTTACGCTCTGTTGTGTGAAGCTTACGCAATGGGAGAAGCCACAGCAACAGTTTCCTTGTGGATACCTGAAAGGTTCCATTCCACCCTGACTCCCAGAAAAATCTAGAAGAGTCTCACCTCAGTGATGCCAACATCTACTCAAGAACCTCAAACTCAGAGTCAGCCTTGGCATTGACCTCACTAGGGGTGGGAGGGATCCTTCATTAGGATCATGACTGACCAGTGTGGCTTAGACAACTATGAGTCTTTTCACCAAAGGAAGATAAAGAGGAAAGACCTGTCCTTGATGGCCAAGCTTCCAAATCTGGTTAAAGGACCAAATATTTCAACATGAGGCAACAATATAAAAACAAACCAACTATCTTGATTAGTTTTGCTGTCAACTTGGCACACTTGGAGAAAGAGAACCTCAACTGAAGAACTGTCTGTATCATATTGACCTGTGGGTATGTCCAGGGGGTGCTCTCTTATTTCTGGTTGATGTAGGTTGCACTGTGGGTGGTACCATCCCTAGGCAGGTGGGTCTGAGTTGTATAAGAAAGTTAGCTAAGAGTGAGCCTGGAAGCAAGTCAGTAACTTCATGGTTTTTCTTTTTTCTTGAAGGCTGAATAAAATCCAGTTGTGTATATGCCATATTTTCATTATCCATCCATCTGCTGATGGACCTCTCTGCTGCCTCCACTTAGTAGCTGTTGTGAGGAGAGCGGCAATGAACATGGATGTGCAGGGATCTCTGTGGTAGGATACAGAGTTCTTTAGGTGACGCCAGGAGTGGTATGGTTGGCAGATGGTAGTTCTATTTTTAATTGTTCAAGGGCCCTCCATGTTGGTTTCCATAATGGCTTCACTAGTTTGCACTCCCACTAGCAGCAAGTACGAGTTCCTCTTTTCCTATATTGTCACTAGCATTTATTGTCTGTTTTCTTGATGATCACCACTCTGACTGGGGAAGAGGGCTATCGAAATAGTTTTAATTTGTATTGCCCAGGTGGCTAGGGATGTTGAACTCTTTTTAAAATGCTCACCAGCCATTTATGTTTCTTCTTTTGAGATCTGTCTGCTTATTTTAATAATCTCTTTGATAACTGGTAGGATTTTCTTTTTGGTGTTTAATTTTTATAGTTCTTTATATATTCTATATACTAACTCCCTATCTGAAGCATGGCTGGCAAAAGCCTTCCCCCATTCTGTAGGCTGCCTGTTCATTCTGCTGATTTTTCTTTTCCCTGTTTAGAAGCTCTTTTTCTTGGACTGGTTGTCCTCTTTTAATCAATTAGTTAAGTGATGGGGATGAGAGTCACATTAAGATGTGACAACCTAACCCAAGAAGTGCAGGTCAAGGAAAGAAGTAATGGATGCACCTTCCCACTTTTGAGAGGGTTCTGAATTTCTTTTTTTTCCCCACTTTGTCCTTCATCTTATCTCCCAGGGTCAGAACAACTGGATCTAAATTAATGCTAATGGTTTTGTTAATATTTTAAAAGCATACCTTGAAATTTAATGATTAAAATCTTCTGGCTTGGAGAATTTCTTCTGTAACTTGTCCATGATTTTGTCCTAACTAATAGATTTCTTTAAAAGGTGGGACTGTGCAGTAAATGGGGCTTGGAATGGCAGCAGTAAGAAGAGATGACTTATGAAGACTTCAGTGTGTGTGTGTGTTGTGTGTGTGTGTGTGTGTGTGTGTGTGTGTGTGTGTGTGTGTGTGTGTGCGCGCTCTTGAGTATGTTGCAGAAGGCAGTGGAGAGAAAGAAGTATCAGTATGTACTCAGTGAAGCAGAATTGCTGTCCATGTCAGTTCTTAATCTAGACACTAGTATGGGGCTCCCAAGGATGTATGAGATTCCCCCTAGAGATTTACATGTACTAGGCAGGGACAGCTGATAGCATAGAAACTGGGCTCATCTGAATGCCTTCTGGGTTTATGGGGCTTGGAGTTATTAGGGATACCATTTACACACATTCAACGTGGCCTCCAGGGCTCTGGAGGTGGAGATGACTCAAACTTATTTGCAAGTTTGAAGATCTGGGTTTGATCCCTAGGACCCAAGGTAAGGTTCTAGGCATGGGGGAGACCAGAGGATCCTTGGGGCTTGCTGGGCAGCCAGTCTAGCCTAATCAGCCTCATTGGTGATCTCTGGGTCAAGGAGAGACCTTCCCAAGGTTGTCCTCTGGCCTCCACGAACAAACCCTCATCCACATGAACACATAGACACAGCAGTCTCCAGACCATCAGAGAAGCTCCATCCTCTGAACTGGGGCCTGTCTGATTACTCACGGGCAACTTGGCAAATTTGAACAGCCGTGTTTTCATAGGCATCTTCCAGGTCTCAGTTTGGCAGTGACAGTGGTGTGAAGGCGGAATGAGAGTTTTAAGGCAGTTGTGTCATGTATACAATAGAAATTCCTAGTTTTTAAAACCCGAGATGGAAAATTTACAGAGTGAAGCTAGCAGGGAGTCATGTTCTTAAATGCTTGAGTTCAACTTGAAGGATCTCAGCCCTTACATTTGACTTTCCAGACTCTCAGTAGTCTGTCTTAGAATAGCAACAAATCCAACAGGCATTCATTAAGAATCTCCTGCAGTTACCCGGGCAGTTGTCAACAGAGACCTAGACAAGTTTTTCTTTGTTTGAGACAGGTCTCCATCTTCCAACTTAGATGCTTGTGCCACCATGACAACCTACTATGGTTAAAAAATCAAAACAAAACAATAAAAAAAACCAAAACAACAATAAAGAAGCCTCAAACCCCGACAACTACAACTTGACAAGTATTTGGAAATTTGTTTGCAAATCAATAGCTATAGTCATTAAATAATATTTCAATATCTCAAATTGTACATATTGCTTATTTTTGTTTTTGTTTTGAGACAGGGTCTTGATATGTAGCCTAGGCTGAATTTGAAATCACAAACCTCCCTTTTTAGCCTCCCAAGTGCTGGGACCAACTTTGTCTAACTAAGCATTGTCATTTAATTTTTTATTTCTGTTTTAAAGTATTTTTACTGTTTGAGTGGATATATATATATATATATATATATATTATATAGATATAGATATAGGCTCAAGTGAATGTAGATGCTGCAGTAGAATGGAAATTGGGTCATCAGCCTTGTTGACAAGCACCTTTCCCCACTGAGCCCATACTGAGCCCATCTTGTCGACCCCATACTGCTCTCTTCAAACAGTGTCAACTTAACTTATCGATGGAGCTTTTATTAAGCCTTACTACACTAACAGTAATAGGGGAACTGGCAGGGACTGTAGTTCAGTGTTACTACAGTGCTTGTCTCTCAAGCCCAAAGGCCCTGAGTTTGACCCCCCCCCAGATCCACAAACAAAGATCCAGCTACATACAGCTTTTGGCTCAGTGGTTGGGTTCACATTTGGCAGTTCATGGCTGTCTGTAGCTCCCAATGTCAGAGGATCTGACACCCTCACACTGACATACATGTAGGCAAAACACCAGTGCATGTAAAATAAAAACAAATAAACCATTAAGAAAAGTTGACACTGACTTTCTTTGCTCTTTTTAAGGAGCGACGAAAATTTGGTCCTTTGGGATGGAATATTCCCTATGAATTCAATTCTGCTGACTTCACGGCCAGTGTTCAGTTCATCCAAAACCACCTCGATGAGTGTGATATCAAAAAGGTGAGTGGAATTGTTGAGTCTTTTGTTTGTTAGTTTTTCATTACAGCTTGTGACATGGGAGTGAGTCTCCCTGAGGACCTCTTTTGGAGGGACGGGTACTCTAATCAGCTGGTCCATTCACTCTCTCCTCCCCTAACCAACACACTCACACTTTGTTTCCCTCCACTGAAGGTGCCTGTCCGTATAATGATGAAACTCTGTGCTGCACAATACAATGATGTCCCTAATGCTACTCATGCCCCACAAAAAGTGGAGGGACCTCAGTCAGGCCTGCCTTCTTTGCGCATCCTCCTGCTAGCCAATCAGGCAGTTCTTTTTTTTTTTTTTTTGTCTCACGTCCCCCCTCCCTTCACCATTAAAAAAAAAGACTTGCTTACTTATTTACTTATATATGTGTGTATCTGAGTGCCTGTAGGGCACTATGTGCATGCAGTGCCCTTGGAAGCCAGCAGAGGGCATCAGATTCCCTGGACCTGGGGTTACAGATGGTTGAGTCCTCATGTGTGTGCTCCAACCTGCCTGCTCTGCAGTCAAGTGCTGTAACAGCTGAGCCATCCCTCCAGCCTCCCACCCCTCTACTGTGTTTTGTGGTGGTACCAGAGCCTGAACCCAGGACTTCACATACACTCAACAAGTGCTGTGTCACTCGGCAGGTTCCCAGCCATGGAGTCATTTCTTTTAATTTACCACATTTATTCATTTGTTTGTGCATTGTGTTGTATATTCATGCACCACGGCACACATATGGAGGCCAGAGGACAATTTTCAGGAGCTGTTCCCTTTTTTCAGCATGTGGGTCTTTGTTGTGTGATGTTTTACTCCTTGGCTTTCTTGAACTCTTTGGAGGACACGCCATCCAGCTCTCAAATGAATCACACATGGAGGCTTATTATTTATTATAAACACCGGGCCTTAACCTGGTTTGTATTTTGCCAACTTTTCATAAATTATCCCATCTATCTTTGGCCTTGGAGCTTTTATCTTTCTCTATCTGGCATATCTTTTCTTTCCTTCTTACTCCATGTCTGGCTGGGTGGCTGGGTGGCTGGGTGGCTGGGTGGCTGGGTGGCTGGGTGGCTGGGTGGCTGGGTGGCTGGGTGCTGGGTGGCTGGGTGGCTGGGTGGCTGGGTGGCTGGGTGGCTGGGTGGCTGGGTGGCTGGGTGGCTGGTCCCTGAAGTCCTCCTCCTCCTTCTCTCTCATTCCCCAATCTTCAGATCATTTTCTCCCAGATTTCACCCCATATATTTATCCTCTCTGCCTGCCAGCCCCGTCTATTCCTCTCTACTGTGTCGCTATTGGCCATTCAGCTCTTCATCAGGCCATCAGGTGTTTTAGACAGGCACAGTAACGCAGCTTCACAGTTAAGCAAATACAACATAAACAAAAGTAAGACACCTTAAAATAATATTCCCCAACGGGTCCTAGGGTTCACACTCAGGTCTTCAGGCTGGGTACCCAGTGCTTTTACCTGCTGAGCCCCCAAGAACCTAGCTTAGTTCTTAATTGTCAAGTTCGAGCATGTAAATAGCAACTAAAAAACTTCTTGGCAGTCCTGAGGATTGAACTTACAGCCTTGCACATGCTAGACAGTTTCGCTACCACTGAGCCATACCACATCCCCAGTGGTCACTTCTAGTAATGGTTATTACTCATCATTGGATAGACTTTCCCAGTCTCTATGGTGCCAAGGTATGCGTTTTTGCCTATATCATCATGAAGCTGACATAGAAGGTGCCACCATTATTGCCATTACTCACAGGCTGTGTAAGGTTGGAAATCTACTTTTCAGGATCATAGGAATGTAAGTCAGTGAGCCTTTTGACCCATTTCCTCCTCCTTAAAGTACCATCTTTTAGGAACAGGAGAATTAGCATTTTTATGAAAACACAGTGCACAGCACCTAATAGAGGCTCAGTGGAGACCACTTTCACTCTGTCCCTCTCTTCCAGACATAGTAGGACTGCTAGATTACTATAGACACTGTGGTGGTGGTATGATTCTGGTGAGCCATGATGAATGTTCACCTGGGGTGGACAGAAGCTAGCACCAAACTGTCATTTTCTCCTGAAATGACAAAAGGACAGTAAATTAAGAATATGACAGTAGGATGAAAAATTATATTGTATGGGTTCATATTCTGCAGTTATTTATCATGTCAGCATATACAAATAATAGCTGCCTTGAAATGGTTGCTTTGAAAGGCAACCAAGCTGAAAAATAAAAGTTTAACCAATAAGTAGATAAAAATAAGAATCCAAAATCCATAAGCATCCTCACTTTGCCTTTATTCCAAATATACTGAGTTGTTTTTTTAAATAGCTATGAATAGCAGAATTATATTGCTAGTCTAAGATTGCTAAGAAATTAATGACTACATCGACACAGCTTTAGCTTATAGAATGAGACAGCACAGGATTGCACTGTGGAGAAGTTTTGGGGATAAATACGTTCCTATTTGTTCTCTTACAGAGCCTGGGAAAATCTATTGCTAGGAAAGAACATTAACACTCCCCTTCCTCGATCTTGTTTCTTTCTTCATTAGGCATCACTCCCTGCCCCTCTGTAACAGTGTGGCATGTACTGTAATGAGTGTTACAGGTGATTACAATCACAGAGAGGAAAATGCTGTCTTGTTTTTCTATTTCACACAATCCTTAGTCACCTTCTCCTCTAATGCTTAATATTGTGGATTTTTCTTTGGTGAACAAACTGTAATAGTTCCAGCCACATGGTAGTGAGTTATTCCTATGAGCTAAAGAATAATTTTCAATGCAGCGATTCGAGTTTCGTTCAGCTGCTGTGATTAAACGCTCTTACTGGAAGCCACTTAGGGGAGGAAATGGCTTACAGGGTTTACACTTGCAGGTCACCGTTTGCCATTGATGGATGTCAGGACAGGAACCTGGAGGCAGGATCCGTGGTAGAACACTGCTCAATGGCTCCTCACACAGCCTAGTGTTACCTGTGTAGGGAATAGCACCACCTACAGTGTTCCCTCAAAGAAATACCCACAGACCGACTCAATAAAGACAGCTACTCAATTGAGACTTTTTCTCCCCTCTGGTATTTCTATCCTGTGTCAAGTTAACAGTTAACGTTAACTAGGACAACAGCCTAGCTGGCATTCCCTTTTCCAGAACTTTCCTAGAGTGCTAGACCCTACTGGCAGTGGATAATCTTACTTCGTTTGTAATACAGGGTGTGTCGTGGAGTACGGTGAGGTACATGATTGGAGAAGTACAGTACGGAGGCAGAGTGACAGATGACTTTGACAAACGGCTACTTAACTGCTTTGCCAGAGTAAGTCAATTTTGGGAGGAGAATGCCTGGAGGTAAATTTCACAGTGTTTTCCTTTTTAAAAAGTATATGTTTCACTTTAAATTATGTATATGTGCATGGGGCTATGTATGGCTATGTGCCTGTGAGAACGGGAACCTGTGAGGGTCAGAAGAGGTGTCAGTTACCCTGGAGCTGGAGTTAGAGGTGTGTGTGTGTGTGTGTGTGTGTGTGTGTGTGTGTGTGTGTGTGTGTGTGCTGGAAGCCAAACTCCAGACCTCTGCAAGAGCAAGAAGTGCTCTTTACCACTGAACCATCTCCCCATCTGTAGAATACTTTTTGTTTACAATGGGCACGGCGAATCTGGGGGTGCAATGTAAAGGAGGGATGCTGATAAATAGAATTAGCCGAGACTCCCTTCTTCCTACCACATTGCCCTCAGGTCCAACAATAAACCAACCATCAGCCATCCCAGAGGGCTCCTGAGGATTCTCATACCCATCTTCCCACTGCACTTACTTCATGGTCTCAGTTCTCCAGAACCTGCCAAGAAAACACTGGCCATCTCTCTGTGCCTCTTCCTCTTGAGTAAAAGACACAGTATGGCTCCAAGGCTAAAAATAAGAGCTTGAAGGAGTGCAGTATAATTTCAATGTTACCATCTTTTCTGTTAGAATAAACTGTTGAAAATGGATGGGGTGTTAGGAGTTTTCCATTTTTTCCCAATAAACTCCACATAAATCCTGTGAGTAAACACTTCCTAGAGGATATTATTTAGTAGCAATGATGACTTTACCACAATAGGTAAAAACCATAAATCAACACCCACTGGACACAAACGCTTCCTAAATCTTTTTATGTATTAAAGAAACAATATGCATTTACCTGTGGGGAAAAATCATATATGTGAATATTTTACAGTTATTGGATTCTTTATATTAGGAACTCTGTTAGTAATTCTGCTTCAGCAAATTTTCTCCCTCTGGTCTTCCTCCCCCCCCTCCTTCTCCTTCTCTATTGATATTTGATGCAGCAAATTAAAATCACAACAAATCTATCTCTTAGAAGCCTGTTCTTTTTTAATGAGAGGCAGGAAGGGAGTAGGTCTAGAGGGTAGGGTGGGTAGGGAGGAACTAGAGAGAGTAAAGAGAGGGAGGGGAAACTATAATCAGGATATAATGTATGAGAAAATCATCTACGTTCAACAAAAGGAAAAAAGAAAAGATGAAAAGAGAGAAAAAACACAGTAAAGCATACAAACTTCTGGGACAGTTTGGTAAAACAGAGGTAGACCAGATATCCAATTTTTTGTTGTTTTAACCTTTTAATTAAGTTATACATGGAAAATAGCAAGTATTGGCAAGGATGTATAAAGGTAAGACCACCAGTGCAGTCTGTTGATACTGGCTGAAAACAAGTACCTGAGCAAAATAGATGTCAGAAAATTTCAAGGAAAGGTCCACAAATATGTTCATGGTGACATTGTGTGGGGGAGGTGAAGGCGATCATCCCAGGCTGTTTTATTCTGGAAAGAGACCCTGACATGGGCCTCTCTGTTTAAGTTTCCTATTCCTTCCCTGTTCTCCCACTGCTAAGGCAGTGCCCATCTTCCAGGGCAGTTCCTGGGAAGGCTCTATACTGTAGCACAGTAGTCAGTGCTCCAGCCAGCTGGAAAAGTGTATGCCTGGGTCCTGATGGAGGATGAGATGGTGCCTCACAGCATCCTAAAACAGTGAGATGTAATGACTCAGCATAGTGGCTTCTGTGGCTTCCCCTCTTGGGGTGCAAGCCAGCGGCTCTTGTCTTTTTGTAGCTCCATGGCGTGACTGATGTCCAGACCCGAATCCTGCTCCTGAGTACAGATATATTCTCAGAGCAGATGTTATTCATAGAATAGTTTGAGGTGTTGGGAGGCAGCTTCTGTATCCATCATAGGGATGGTGGTGTGTAACACAGAAGAAATGGTCTATGCGACATCCTGCAGAGACTGTAAAAACATTTGTTCAGTGAAGCTGGAAAAAAATGTAAAATGAGATCTATAAAGTAAGCTGTGTATATTTCATGGGGAGAGATAGATATTCAAGGCCATACATTAAATACATTTAAATAGCCACAGAAAGAAGGAGATGGTGGGTGGATGTCAGAGCTGAATGGAGAAAAACTGGAATAAGAAGGGGACTAGTGTGTGAAAATAATAAATACAGTATGTGAAAAACTCACCTCTGTGCCTGCAAGACACAGGGAAAATATGTCTTAGTCAATTAGCTGTTTTTGAATAATTGTAAAAATGCCTAAAACTGAAGGATTTTAAGATTTACTTTTACTTTTTAGATTCTGTGTATATAAGGGAATAGAGAGATGGTGGAAACACACTTGAGCTGTGTCTCAGTCATGTCAGACTTGCTGGTCTGGGCACAAGGCTCCCTGTCCTGCCACCAGTGCAGTGTTTTTTTTCCCCAGTGACCACAGCTTCTGCCCCACCTGTTTCTAGCGCCGCTGAGCTCTCTCCTCTGCATTTATTTTCCTGCTGTCCCATGCTTGCGCTGCTGATTGACAGCCCTTTGTACTCAAGGCCTTAGTCTGTCGTTGTCCGACCTCTGACAACCTCTCTCCCTTAGTCACTGCTCTCTGTCTTCCCCATCCTGCAACCTCCACCCTCCTTCTGTCTCTATGTCTTGTTCTTCCCTTCTCTCTTTTTCTCATTCCTCTCACTTATTCCTCTGTTAAGCTCGAACATGTCCCAGATGTGCCCTCAGCAGCTAGCTCTCCTGCTAAGCCACAGGTTTTAAAGGTCCCAGTGCTTTCATGGGCTGTGGTCAGTCCAGACCCAGATTATAGCAGCTGCCCAAATCTCTGCGATGGTTTGATGAGAAATGTCCCCACAGGCTCGTGTATGTGAGCACTTGGTCCCCAGGAAGTGGTGTTATTTGGTTATGGACCCTTTAGAAGACACAACTTTGCTAGGGGAAGTCCATCATTAGGGCAGGCTTTGAGGGTTTATTGTCTGACCCCACTTCCTGCTCTCTGTCCTAGCCTCCCCATTCTCTTCTTTCTGCTTTCCGTGTATGGATGAAGTATGACCTCTCTGCTTCCTGACAGCCACGCCAGCCTCTTGCTCCTGCTACCATGCTTTCTCCATCATTGTGGACTCTGTTGTTCTTTGGAACTTTAAACCAAGACAAACCTTTTCTTCCCTAAGTTGCTTTTGGTCAGGGTATTTCATTGTGACAACAATGTCAAAAAAGAGACTAATAGAGTAGTTCATGTAGATCTCATATTCTGTATTTTATTAGTATCCTCTGACTACTCTCCATGCCTGGTGAACCTCAGGGATCTGGGCATGTCAAATCCATGTACTTGGGTATATCTAAAGAAAGCAGTGGGAAAGCCCAGGGCAGAGATGTGTTTGCTTCTGTAGCTACATGTCATCTGGCCACTTGGTACAGTCATTTGTTAGATAACAAATGTGCCATGGACCCAAAGCCCTCATTCCGGGGTATGTTCCTGCAGCCTAAGACACCCATGTCACTAAACAGCTCATTTGTCTTCATGATGACTATACGTACAGCGCCACCTTCTTTAATAACTTGAAATCGCTCCCCAACTCTTAGATTAAACTCTGCTCATCACTCCACATCCAGTCATCCAGCATAGAACTCTCCTCACTTCCCCTTTCTTCTCCCTTCCCCCGATATTTTATTTACTCTAGGCTTCATGACTTCTGTCAGCCCACCTCACACTTTGGTGTCTGATACGCTGTGTCTTCACTAGTGTCCCCCCACCCCCGGCAAAGTCCTAAGTGCTTGTGACCAAAAGCAAAACAAAAAAAAAACCCTCTCATCGGAGACTTCTCTCCAAACCTCACCCTTGCTAAGTCCTTACCTGATATCTGCCTGGCTGTCCCTTCCCTCCTGCCTTAGGCCCTCTGTGCCCTTTGCTTATTTTTATGCTCTTCTGGCTCTTGCCTCAGTGCACCTCATATTAGGGAAATTGTTTCATAACTGGCTTGTCCCTCCACCGGGTCATGAGCTCCTTGAGCGAAAGGATTGTATGTCTCTCTCCTTTGCGTTCTGTTCTGGTTCTGAGCTCTGTGCCATGCACACAGGGATTGAATAGAGAGGAACGCAAGCAAATAGAGCCGTGGAGAAAACCAGGGCACAGTATTTCAGAATAATCGCTGGATCTAAAAAGAGCTGCAAACGGTGATGGGGGGCGGGGCTGAACGGGCAAGGCACAGTCCAGTCTCCTCCACCCCTAGCCTTGCTTCCATTCTTGCCCCATTACTTCCCTCCCTACTAGGAAAATCACCCTGTTAGGTACCAAAGTTGTCGCCTCAAACCAGCTCAGGCATTCACCATCTCTTTTCCCCACCTTTTCAAAAGAAGTCTGTTCACACCAAGTGTATATTTGTTCTCTCACCGTTTTGTTACAGATAATCAATCAATTCATACGGGATGAGAAAAGGGTGCCTTCAGGCTAGCAACAATGGAGGCTGGGCAGCAGATGCATTTGCTTCTGGTGGCTAGGGACAGAACTTAATTAACAAAGGCAGCTCAGGGTGGGAAGGCAGGTGGGAAGGTTTCTGTGCCTGCATTGTTGGTGCTTAGTGTCTGTGAGTAAAACTGTGTGGGCACGGGCCTGAAGAGGAGCCTTGCCCAGGGAGATGGGAGGCCAAGAAGATGCTTGGGTGCCCTCATAGCTGCAGGTGGACCCAAGGAAACCAAATTACTCCTTGTAGAAAGGCTTGAACTCACCTTGTAGTTCAGCATGATCTCAAACCTCTGGCCCTCCGATCCTCCTGACTCTACCTCCCAAGTACTGGAATTACAGGAGTGCACTGTCACGCCTGGTATAAGCCACGCTGGAGATGGAACCTGGTGCTTTGTGAGTGCTATGCAAACACTCAACCAACTGAGCTACACCCCCCCCCCCACTCCCTCCACCACTCTTTCTTCTGCATTGAGGATCAAACTCAGGGCTTCTTTCATGCTGTGCATATGCCCAGCCACTGAGCCCACTTCCAGCCGTGCTCCACCCCTCCCCCATACTCTGGCTGGATCTCCTCTTAGGTACCAACCAGAGTCCTGCCTCATTGTTTCTGTGTGGCCTCTCTTTTGTGGATTATTTCTTTCCTTCCTATATGTGATAATTATTCTGTTGATAGTTTTGTTAAGATGCTTTCAGAACCAACAGTAAAAAGAAGAAAAAAAAAGAAAAGAAAGAAATCCTATTAAAATGGAAATAAGCCCCCTTCTTCCAATCTGGGGCCTTTTCATCAATTTTATTTTTTCTCTCTCCCATACAGGTCTGGTTCAGTGAGAAGATGTTTGAGCCCTCGTTCTGTTTTTACACCGGATATAAAATTCCTGTGTGTAAAACCTTGGACCAGTATTTTGAGTACATCCAGTCTCTGCCATCCCTAGATAATCCAGAAGTCTTTGGGCTCCACCCTAATGCTGACATCACGTGAGTTCTTGGCATTTAATTCCTCTTTTTTTTTTTTTTTTTAATTTGAAGGTGTCATTTGTAACTCAGCCTGGCAAAGACTATGCATTTCATTTTCTCCCTTAATCTCTCTCCTTTCCCTTCTTTTTATTTTACTGTGAAAAATAGTGTTGCTTCCTGTCTTCCAATTACAACTCTGTCACTGCTCAGCCTGCCCTCCCCTCACTAAATCCTGATGGCCTGGCGTTTATGACAACTCGAAAGCTGTAATTTATGTGTTGATTACTTCTCTGTTCTGTCAGAAAAGCCAGTTCTGTTTTCCTTTTAATCGATGCTCTCCATTGATAGTCATCTCCCCACTCCTTATCGCTTTCTCCAAATTACCCTTTAAAAATATACCACTTGGGACGAGAGAGATGACTCAGTGGTTGAAAGTACTTGCTCTCTTGTAGAGGACCCAAGTTCAATTCCCAGGGGCTCACAACCACCTGTAACTGCGAGCTATCTGTCTCCCTTTCTGGCTTTCTTGGGGCGCTGCACTCATGTGTGTGCATACCCACACATAGACACATATGAAGGGGCAAGGCACATATAGATAGAGCCCTGTCTGACCCTCTCCATGAGGGCTATCTCTTTTCATGCTTGCTCACCCACAGCCTATGGTCATGAGCTCCTCACGGGCACATACCCCAGAGCTCAGTGTGAGGTCCCCGATCCGACAAATCCATAGAAATGACCACCAATCCCAAGCATCTTCTTTGGCCCATCCTCCAGATAAAGTTTCTCTTTGGAGAACCCTCCATGGAAAAGCATCACTTCTCTCCACCTACTGACTCAGCCCCAGTTGAGCCATTCCTTTGCAAGATGTGGCCTCTGTGGTCCACCAGAAGAAGATTCCTAGCTAGAGAGAAGGGCATGCTTGCCCCTCTCCCAGTCCCAGGCTGTAATTTTAATAACTCTTTTGTCACGTAAAGGCACTACCCGCTTCAGCACACAACAAGTGCAGCGTCTTCCCACCCAGACACAGCATAGCCCCTGGCATGAGATTCTGTACCCACAGTGGGCTCACCTCCTTTGTACCCTCTAATCTGGCCCGTGACACTTCCCTTCAGAGAAGCTGTCACCACCCAGTGCTCATTTCAGACCCTGTGATGGAGTGTGATAACCCTCTAGTGTTGCCTCTGGACTGCTGCCCTGAGAGAGACTCTGTTGAGTGAGCTGAAATGAGAGCATAGTGAAGCAATGAAAAGGGCTTTGTTGTTGATCAGTTTGAGAACCAACAGTGAGAGAGCGTGGCCAAGGAAGTGGTTTTGCTTGAGATGAGGGTTTTAAAATGTGAGTAAGACTGCATACTTCCTATGCTGACAATCCTTCTGAGGTCCTGATTCATCTTGGGTCAAGGTCAAAGGTGCCTGCATACATAGAACCCAGACCTCTGTTTCCTGCCTCCATCCCTCCCTCCTTACACCCCTGCTTCCAGCTCAGCTCAAACTCTCCATCACTTCCTGTGACTTAGACCACAGGACTCCACACTTGTACCTCCTGGAACACACCCCCCCACCCTCTAGAATATCACCGTGGCTTGCCTTTTATCTCTTCCGGCCCTTGCCCTAAAGTGTCATGTTTTCAGTGATGCTTCCCCATAGTCGCCTTAAGTACAAATAGTGACCCATTTTCAATGCCACCCCAGACCCTACCCTCCCACCCTGCCAACATTTTCTTATATCGGCCACAGACATGATCTATTTTCATCATTTATTTGCTTTTACTTATCAGCCACTTGTTAAATATAAACTGGATGCAATGGAACTGTATCTAAAACCCATGTCCATTTTCACTTCTGTGCCTTCTGGCTATAACCGTGCCCAGTGCTCAGGAAACTTTGGTTGGTTGAGTCAGTAAGACTCTAAGCAGTCTGATCAGTGGGTCTAACCCATAGGATGTGATGGTTTCCCACGGGTGGGAAAAAAGTAGCAGGCAAAAAGTTCATGCAATTCTAATTATGTAATAAAAGATACTGTGGGTTGGAGATACAGTTCTGATAAATGCACAAAGTTCTGGGAAACTTATTTTAGGCATGGTCTTGTGCAGCTCAGGCTGACTTTGAACTTGCTCTATTACTGAGGATGGCCTTGAGTATTGGATCCTTCTACCTCATTCTCCTAAGTGTTGGGACTGTAGCCATGTATCACCATGTATCAGACAATGATGGACTACATTCTGGAATTGCAAGCCCTTCCCTCCCTTAAGTTGCTTTTGGTTAGAGTGTTTTATTATAGCAGCAGAAATGAATCTAGAATAGGTACTCTTTTTTTTTTATTTTGAGTGAACTTTTCTATACCTAAGCATTATTGATGTATAATTTGTCCAATTTTCTCCAGTAGCAATTTTAGTCCTTTTTTGTTTTTAAGACTTAATTACATGCACATATGTACAAATGCATACACATGATTCTAGCCTTTTATTTGTGATATATGTTGAAAATACTATTTCCTGTTTTCTCATTTGGTTTTGCCTCTGCTTTTGAAGGTCAAAGTGTTGCTTGTCATTTGGTTTTACTGTTGTTTTATGATGGATTGTTCTGTTGCCACTTCTGGGCCTATAGTAATCGCAACAAGGCCTGTTCTTGTATGAGGTTATGATCGAGCAATCCCCTTTCTGGTGTATGCATGGTTTTATAGTTCACATTTAACTTTTTAGGCCATCTGGAATTTTTGTGGCATCCAAGTATGGGTGAAGCCTCACCTTTTTCCAAATGTCAATCCAGTAATCATTGTCAGTGATGTGAGCTGCTTCCCTATCTGTAGGCAGAACTTTGATGGGTGTGTGGGCCCACATCTGGGCTTCCTTTGCTGTAATAGTTTGTTTATAGACTCTCATGTTTTATTATCTGGTCAGGTCTTCTCGTTGCACACCCCCCTACTATTTTTCCCAGATATCCTTGCATGTTTATTTTTTATCATTGCAAACAAATATTAGATCCTGAAATTTATTCAGTACCTTTCAGTATCTATAGTACACATCATATGGATATCTTCCAACTTGCTAAATAATATATAATGGATCTTGTAATCCAAATTATCTCTTCTTTCTTGAAATTGATTACCCCCACTTTCCTGATCTTTTCATGTGGGTAAACTGTAAACAGTTCACTGGGAAGATACTTGCACTGTGGTTCATAAATAATGTTGATCCAGGATTTTTGAGAGAGAGAGAGAGAGAGAGAGAGAGAGAGAGAGAGAGAGAGTATGATGTCTTTACCCAGTTTCATTGTTAACCAATGGTTATGTTTGCTTTGTAAAATATTTATAAAATATTTCCTAATCCCCAACAATTTATGTGCTTAAAAATTGAGTTGAGCTCTCCTATGAACCCACCAGTGCCTGGTGCTTTTTAGTGTTGCTATTTCTTTGGCACATTTAGTTCTTTCTATTTCCATTTGCAGTTGAGTTTTATAAATTGTATTCTCAAAGGAAGTCATGTGTTGACGCTGTTTTTTCATGTTTGCTTCCATGGAGTTGTGCAAGGTAGGCTTTGCTTGAATGTATGCATATGGTGCCGAGTACGTGCAGTGTATTTATTGTGGAAGTGTGTGCATCCCTCTAGCTCTGTAGGGCTTGGTCTGAAATCCGGTAGCTTGCAGTTGCTCCAGTCTCTCTCCAAAAGGAATATTCTAGCTCCCAAAAATAATTTGTCAGGCAGCTATGGCCAGCCACTTTGCTACAGTTAGTCTGTTTATCCCCAGAGAAACCATGGGGGCCACCTTGACATTAACACAGGTGTTTGCCATGCCACACACCAGGGGTCCTCTTTCACAGGACTCAGCTCAATAGCTCCTCAGTCACTGGTTAGAAAAGCACACTGTGGCAGAGAACCAGACTAACTTGCAAAATGTATGAGTACCGTGGTCAGTCTTCAATATAATATTCTGGTTAACAGTGTGACCTTGTAGCTCCTATTCATTTATTCTTTCAGAGTTAACTACATGCACACAATGTATTTTGATCATATCAACCATCTATTCTCCTGCCCAGTTCCTCCCACACCCTCCCACCATGTTTCTCTCCCATGTCCCTTTTATTGATATAATCCACTACGTCTAGCTAATGCTGCAGTATGTGCATGAGTGGGGGGCCCTCCACTGGAGCATGGACAGCTTACCTTCCCCTCCCCCAGCAGCCTTCAGCTGTGCACTATCTCTTTGGCTGTGGGTAGGGCCTCATGACCTCCTCCATCCATGCTGCAATGCTGGCTGGCTTGACCTTGGGCAGCTCTTGTGCAGGGATCCGCAGTTGCCATGAGTTCTTGAGTGCAGCATCCCCATAGTGTTCAGAAGTCATGGTTTTTACAGCAGTCATCTCTGACAGCTGGCTCTTTCAGCCTGCCTGCCCTCTCTTCCTGGTTGTTTCCTGAGTTTTAGGGAGATGGTGTGATATAGATGTGCACCTTAGGGCTTTGTTCACTGTTTCCACCAACTTCTATGCATTTTGTCCAGTCGTTGAGTTTGTGGGTTAACTACCACCCCATGCACAAAGAGGCTTCTCTGGTAAGGACTGAGAACCTCACTAACCTGTCTGTGATGGGAGTTGGAGTGGGGGTGGTGGAGTGGGAGGGGCTCCAAAAGTGTTAACTGAGGACCTGTCTGCACCAGGAGCTGAAAGGAGGTAACGAAGTCTCACCACAGTCTTGTATGATTTCTTTCAGGTAACTCAAGCCCCAAACCGAACCCACGACTCCCCCCCCCCTGCCCCACCGCCGCCATGCTTCAAGCTCTTCTCGTCTCAGTAGTTTCTAGGGCACACAGAACACAATGCAATATCTCTGATACCTCCCCAACCTTATCTAGAGCACCCTTGGAGCCCCATATAACATCTTAGAGACCCAGACCCAGTGGGTAAATCCAGGGATGTATGGATGCAGGCCTAGGTCAGGAATGGTGATGGGCCAGACAAAGTGACAGGTCAAGTTATAAAACAGATCTGACGGGGTTCCTTGAGGGTGGAGCCAAGGTCTAGAACTGTCTTCTGTAGCTTCTGTTCATTTGTTGCTGCTCATGGATGATAGAGAGGGTATAGGAATCCATTTGACAGGCTCACTCCAGGAAGCCTAAGCTGGCATCTCTCCAAACCAGGCCAAGATCTTTAATCTTTTCTCACACTCATAGGGGACAGGTAGAGCACCCTGGGTGTCTCCCACTGGTGGACAACTCTTTCCACTGGAGAGATACCTTCTGGCCTGAGAGACGAGTGCACTTAGTTCCTCTGGTCTGGCTGAATTCCCATCTTCCCATTTGGTCTCTCCTTGGGGTTCTCCCATCCTGCGTCCCCTCCCGTCTGGGCTTCATGCCCCGTTTTAGTTCCTGCTGTGCCCAGGCAGTCAGCTGTATCCTGCAGTTGTGTTTGGAAGGTTTCCTGGTCACTGTTTTGGGCCTCACTCTTCTTGCCTCTAGGCCCTGAGTATCTAGTGACTAGAATCCTACCCTGCAATTATCCTGCTTTTATTTTTTCAAAGGCTTCTGCCTCCTGCTCCCTTCCTGTCCCGAAGTGGCCACCAGGAGGCAGTAAGCAATAAGGGACACAGTTTCCCAGCTACAACTTACCCTTTCCCACCCCAGTAAGTCTCAGTTCTTCAAGGTCTGTGTAAATCGATGTAATCCAAGGCGCTTCTGCCATATACAGTCTGGGAGGGTGGGGATAACAGAGGGTTCGAGAATGAGACAGCCTGTGAGGGGAAGTCAGAGTCCCATGTGGGGTGTGTTGAGGTAGTGGTTGAAGCCACATGACATGAAGGACTTTACAAAGCAGTGGCCTATTCAGTCTGTGTCGATGTTTCCCATCAGAGGAATCACGGCTTTATCTGACTGGCCACGCCGTTCAACAGTAATCTTGCTTCTACATGGTCACATGGGTGTCATGGACCATGGTGAAGAGTTGCCCCCTGTTTATGAGGGTCTGCCTTCTGAAGTTCACATCCATAAATCTCTAAGGAGAGAAATCTGTAGAAGGGAATCACAAGTCTTCCTCCTTGGTCTCTGAAGGTGGTGGTGGAGGGGGAATCACACTGAATTAAATGTTTTAAAATAAGTAAAATCTCTCCCAAGAGGTTAGCTATCTTGGTGACAGAAGCTATAAAAATGCACAGTGTATTCACATTTTATTATCTAGATTTATAAGGTAGCAAAGACTCCGCAAATTCCTCTATCTCGATGTCAAAAGCAGTTATTTATTTTGGCTCTTTTTCTCATTAGTGAGTTATGCATATTTTTCTACCTTCCGAAATTTATCAAGTGCCTCATTACAACTTTTCCATTCATTTCAACCTGGGGCAAATGTAAACATGTTCCTCTTGGAATTAACTGGCAATTTTTGAGTTTTAGATTTTTTTTTTAAATTATGCTCATTGATATTTCATGTGCTGATCTGGAAATGTGTGTGCTGATACCTCATTAGGTGTTTGATTGTTTGTTTTATGGGCAGTGCTGTCTTTGAGTTGTTTTGCATTTTTGTTATTCTCGACTTCCAACTCCCTGAACCACTAAGCTACAATGGCTAAATTGTTTCTTTTCTTACCTTTACTCCAAAGAGAAATCTCCAGGAAGTAACTCAGGACTAAAGTCCCTGGGTTGTGGCAGTCTTTTGCTTCACCTCAGAGCATCTGTGGAGACTGTTTACCCAAAAGCCCTTGGGCTTTTGCGGCATGGAGAGGTATTTGCAGTTCTCCCTCAGAGCCAGCTGACTAGGCGCTTTGCCCTTTGTATCTTTGTAAACATAAAAATCACGATGTGGAAAAGGAAATATAAGTCGTGCAACCCTCAAGTGCTAGGCAATGGCATTCCGTGCCTAATAAAATGGGTGATGAAGTGACCTGGGAGCTCGCCTGGCTGTCACTCAAAGTGGGCCAACTCTTGAGGGTTCCTTAGTAATAATACCTGTGTTCTGAGGACTCCTCTTAGATAGCCTCATAACGAATAAAACTACCCACCATGAAAGTGATTTTGTAGGGGAGATGTAGCAGAGGCAGCCCAGCGGCACCTGTGAACTTGATCAGAGCCCCCAGAGAACAAGATGTCCCTGCCCATGGTGGTCTACTGGCTCCCAGTCACTGGTGTGCAGGCCAGTGGGGATGCAGTAGCGATGTAGAGACCGGTGAGCACCCAGAGGGGATGTGAGACTGGAGACAGCTGAGAGAGCTCCCATAAGCCCTCAGACACCAGTCATTCTATATTTTATTTGTAGATAGGACAGGCAGGGCAGGACGACCTTCTTAGCAAGAATGGAAATTTACTGTGGCTTTCTTTCTTTAGCATTAGGAGATCTGTGTTGATGATATAATTACAAAATAGCTTCCTTCGTTTTGAAATTTGACTCTCTGACTCCCCTGTGGTTTGGAGGGATAATATGTAAAGATGTTTGCAGTCCAGTCCTTGAATTTTGAAGTGTGGCACAATCCATGTTTTGTTTTGTTTTGTTTTTTGAAAGCCATGTAAAAAAATGAGAGAAGTACAAATAACTTAGAGGGAGAAGACAAATACCATGAAAACACAAATTTAAATTCCTAACAGTTAAGGAACCAATGATATGTGTTTACCTTTCTATATGTGTGTGTATATATTTATTTGTGTATGCATGGTTTTCATCTCTCGCTTTAGGTGGAGAAATGTCAGGAAGTAAAAAAAAAAAAAAAAAAAAAAAAAACTTGTAATAATAATGCCCTAAATGTTCACCATAAAAAGGGTCAGATAATTAAATTTTCATGCCCTTTACATATTGGAGAATTGCTCTCCTTTGTATTTGAAGTTTAATAAGATTCTAACTAACTGGCTTCAGTTCAACAAACAAATATTTATTGAGAACTTACTGTCTGGGCAGCTTGGGAACACGAAGATGAGGAAGACGCAGTTCTCATCTTCTGAGTTCATTGCCTATTAGGGAAACAGATGAATGGTAAATACGTAAGACAATCTGATAAACTCTAAAATCAGGTTACATATACATTGCCACGGTATATATATCCCATACAGGCAAAAAAGAGAAACAAATCCCCAATAAATCCCAATTTAGGGATCAAAGACAGATGATGACAGGGGCCATTTCCAAGTTGTGTGTTAGAGGATGTGCCACTGTCAGTTTAGGGGTGGGGCATGAGTGAGGAGGTAGCTTCATCATGGGGAGAGGAGGAGGAAATGCAAGGAAGAATACAATGGGTGGTAAGGACCAAGACACAGTGGATGGAGCAATCAAGGAGGGGTGGAAAGAAATAACCCTGTTTGGGACATCTGAAATTCACAGTTCATCCAGAGCATGGGGAGCCGCGCCTACAGAAAGGAGATGTGACCAAGGCAGGGTGCAGATTCTGAGGATTTGGGGCATTAGGCAAGGAGTTTGGGCTCATTCTGTAGGTGCTGGGCAGGCTGGAGGGAGGGATGAGCAGTTAAGAGGACTTTGTAGAGGACCTGAGTTTGGCTTCTAGCACCCACACTGGGCAGTTTACAACTACCTGCAAAATTGCAGCTCCAAGGGATCTTGATGCCCTCCACAGGTCCCTGCAGACACGTGTGCATACAGGTACCAACACACATAAATAAAAATAAAATGAGTCATTTTTGAAAGCAGTAGGGAAGAGGATGGGAGTGGATGTTGGAAATTATCAGGAAGTAGGGCTTGGAAGCCAAGAGCAGCTGGGACGCCGTCAGAGGAAACCACCACGTCTGAGGATTCAGGATTGGCAGCAGCGAAGACATAAGGGACAGCTCAGGTGTGAGACAGAGGAGAATGAAGATAGTAGACCTGAGGTGAAAATGTTTAGTGTAAGACACAGAGAACTCCAGGAGGGCAGGGAAATGTGCATAGGGGGTATGCAGGAGACAGTTGGGGATTTTAATACTGCCCAGCATGGCCTGATACTTAGCTGTGCTCTGTAGCATGTCCACCATGGTGGCCTCTCCACTTCTCTAAGAGTGATTCATCCATGCCTTTTGTCTGCACTGTGTCTAACCCCAGAGGGAGGTAACGGACTCACGTGAATCACACATGATCTAAATTTCTGAAACCTGGGTACAATGACTTGTGGATATTAGACCATGACTCATTTCCTTTTGTTGTCTCATTAGCTATTTGCATAGACTTCCCCCCCCCCCCGAGTTATTTGTGTTTTTGTTAGACTTTATATGACTTTTAAACCTGAACTATGACCTGTACTGTTGTTATGTGTCAAGAGAAGCAAAACACATACATGCACACACACGCGCACGCGCACACACACACACACACACACACACACGAATACAAATGAAAATGTCTATTTTTTACTTTTGTTATTTTGAAGTTCACACATGTAAAGGGTAAGATGGAGACAATTCCCAAACTTTGGGTAGAATGACAAACATTCGCTCTAACATGAGAGCGCTTACAGTGACCACACAGACAGAAAACCCAGTGTGTAAAATATGATGCCATGTGTACTTACTGTGGCTACAACTCCCTGTAAGGTTGTGGGCACATCTGTCCACATGTGGTGTTGCATGTGCTCATCATGTTAGATAGGAATGCTGGAGACAGGAGCATGTCCTCTTCAACTCCATTCACGAATGAGGCCATCACGGCTCCACAGGACTCCCTGGTTCCCACAGAACACAGTTCCGTTACACGTGGAAGGCAGGATAATGCATGCTATCGGTAGCTCCTTGGGTGTCTGGCAGTGACCGCATCCGAGTTCCACAGAAAGATGTTTAATTCACACCTAGGAGTGCTGAGAGAAAACGGTGTCATTCTCTCCCTCACGCTGAAGAAAAACATCAGCTGTCAGCCGAGGGCCTTTCTGGCTGGTGTGTCTTGTGAGGTGCATTTTAATGTCCCCTGAACATTTGCCACTGATTCATCCCGGACCGTTTTTTTTTTTGCATCTGAGATAGGCTTTGCCCATAGGGGTGGGATAATGTCTATTTCTAAAAATGAAAATGGTTTTGCAATTTTGTTATAAAGTCAAATTTTTCTAATACACTATCTTGAAAGTCAAACCTTCTTAGGGTAAACAATACAGAGGGATATGAAAGACAAAGGAACGATTATAGAAAAAGCTTACCACTGTCAGAGTACCCTTCTAGACTTTTTTGTACCTGTACACAAAATACTAAGAAACAAAACAAAACATAGGAGCCTAGTTATTTGTTTTGTTTGCTTTCTTGTTTGTTTGGTTTGTGGGTTTGTTGTTGTCTGAGATAGGGTATCTGTAGCCTGGAGTATGCTGGAACCCACTCTGCACACCAGGTTCATGGCTGTCTTCCTGCCTCAGCTTTCCAGGTGCTGAGATCATAGGTATGGATCAGTCCTGACTCATAACTGGCTTTTGTAGCACCCTATTTTATTATGAATTCTAGATGAGATCTCCCTTTAACAATGCAGATAGAACTACTCCCTTATTTTTATCAACTTAATAGCTTTTTACAGGCCTTTAGTCAGATTTGTTGTTAGAAATACCCTTACATGATTATTTATTTAAAAACTTATTTGTTACATGTGGAATATATATGGAGTGAATATAAAAGAACATTTCAACTGTTTAAAAATATAGAGAGTCAGCATAAGATGTTGCCATCCTACTGTGTGTGTGTGTGTGTGTGTGTGTGTGTGTGTGTATGTGTTGTGGTGTGTGTGTGGAGTGTTTGTGGTGTGGTGTGTGTGTGTGGAGTGGTGTGTGTGTGTGGTGTGGTGTGTGTGTGTGTGTGGTGTGGTGTGTGTGTGTGGTGTGGTATGTGTGTGTGGTGTGGTGTGTATGTGTGTGTGGGGTGTGTGGTATGTATGTGTGCATATGTATGTGGTATGTGCATGTGTGTACAAGTGTGTATGGTATATGCATGTGTGTTGTGGGTTCACTTGCCCATGTGTGGAGGTCAGGGGTCAACAGCAGGATGTCTTCCTCAATAATTATCTACCTTATTTTTGAGACAGATCTCCCCAAACCTGGAGCTTACCATTTTGGTTAAACTGGCTAGCCAACAAGCCCCCAAGATCTACCTATCTCCCCCTCCCCTGCCCAATACCGGGGCGACAGACACACAGACCCATGACAAGCTTGTATAGTGTGAGCGCTGAGGATCAAACTCAGGATCTCATGCTCATACAGCAAACACTTTGTCCACTGAGCCCTCTTCCCAGTCCCAGATATTGCCGTTTTTATGCCACTGTTTCTTTCTGTTCCCTTTTTCCTCCAATTTGGCCCTTTACCAATTCTATTTTTCCTCTCTTCAAATTTAGAAGTCATACATTTAATAGTAGTATTTTGTTTGTAATCTAACAAATAAAGCTTGCCTGAAGATCAGAGTGCAAAGCTAGCCAGAGCCACAGAGGCCAGGCAGTGGTGGTCCACACCTTTAATCCTAGCAGCCACACTAGTTAGCCATAGAGGCTAGACAGTGGTAGTATGTGCCTTTAATCACAGCACTAGAGAATATAAGGCCAGAGGAGATAGGAGCATTGCAGTCTGAGGTTTGGTGGAGAGCAGCACAGTTTGGAGATACAGTCTGAGGACAGGCTCACCCTTTTGGTCTGAGCATTGGGACAGGTGAGAACACTGGTGGCTTGCTGCTTTGCTTTTCTGATCTTCAGATAAGCTTTTTTTGTTGAATCTTGAACAAAGTATCACCAGACATCCATATCATAACTGCTTACAAAGCTAGCTCCAGGCCTCTGTGAGCAGCATACTCACATATATATACAGACACAGACATATACACACAGATACAAATACGTGAATAAGCAAAATTCTTAAGGAACATTAACCCAAACCACTCCCCTCCTGACAATTCTATATTTTAATTTTGTCTTGTTTTTTTTTTTAACCCCACAATTGACTTATAGTTATTGCCTTACCCTGTAATAGTTGTTTAGGTTCACCCAGGCATTGGCTCATTCTTTTCTACATTTCAAAACTTTCATGGGAACCACCTTTCTCCCCTCTGAAGTGTGTTCTTTAGAATCTTCTCAAGTGGCAGCCTGATGGTGGCCCCGTCCTCTGTGCTTCTCTGAAGATAGGTTATTGTTGCCCTCCTTGGTTTCTGGAAAAAAAAATCCTTTTAACAAAGTATAATCTGCCCCCTTAAGTTCCCTAAATTTAAATAGAGAATAAAAGTAAAGTTCACCAAATTGTGTGACCATCCCTGCAGTCAAATTCTTGACCATCTCTATCCCCCAGAAGGAAACCGTGTACCTATTTGTAGTTAATCTCCGTTCCTACATCCGCTCCCATGCAACTGATGATCTGTTTCCTTGTCCCCACCCCTTGACATTTCCCATGCTGCCATAGCCAGCATTTTATGTGGGTGCTGGGAATCTGAACTCTGGGCCTCATGCTTGCACCATAATTTCGTTACCAACCGAGTTGTCTCTTCAGCCTGACTGAATGAACCTTCTAGCTGGCAGCAGCATTTAGGTGGGGAAGATGGACAACAGTGGATCACAGTGGGAATTAGAAAACACAAAGCCAAACAGACCAGACCAGACCAGACCAGACCAGACCAGACCAGAGAGATTTGAGTAGCAAGTCATCCAAGGAGGGAAAAAAGATAGTTCTGTTCCATGAAATGGATTGTCATATTCTGGTAGACGTTTGTGCCCAGTTCTTGAGCCGGGGAGGATAGACAGTAGCCAGCCCAAGCTGCTTGTGTAAGCAAGTGACAGTCAAGGTAATTTGGGTCACCAAAGATACTTTAAGGAATCTCTTTATCTGGAAGTGAACCGCTGCTGCTCTGCTGTTCTTGACGTCACACTAGAAGCCAATAGGAACCCAAGTGTTCCCGTTCCTATAGGTTGATGGTGAAGTTTCTTTCCTTCCCTTCCTTTTTCTTCTCTTTCTCTTGTGGCTGGCTGTGTCTTAAGAGATCCCCTCAGCACACTTCAAGTTGGGCGATTTACCTCCAAGGCTGCCTTTGCCCCTTTCCATCAGGTATCAGAGTAACACAGCATCTGCTGTCCTGGATACCATCACCAACATTCAACCCAAGGAGAGCGGTGGTGGCATGGGTGAGACTCGCGAGGCCATCGTCTACAGGCTGTCTGAGGACATGCTGAGCAAGCTGCCACCTGACTATGTGCCTCATGAGGTAAGATACACCCTTCCTGCTGGACAAGATCCTGGGACCTGGGGGATGTGCCCCCCACCTCATACATCTCATACCATTCATGTGGAGGCCAGACGACACCCTGCAGGAGTTGGCTCTCTCCTCCCATTACGTGGGTCCTAGGGATCAAACTCAGGTGGTTATCCTTGGCTGCAAGCATCTCATCAAACCTTCTTTCTTTTATTTTATAGAATCACGTATTGAAAATGTAGCAGTCAAGTGAAATCTGTAAATTGAGAGCTAATTATGCCATTAGCTTCCACAGTACAAATGGAGTCCCATTACTGTAGACAGCTGCTCCCAGAAGTATCGTGAGACTCAGGCAGGAGACCACAGAAGGCCTTTGACTTTATTAATAAACAGTTTATGCTGGAATCATAACCATGCATGAAATATAGTCGGCATTAAAAGTATACTCTTTTTCTAGGGTGTTTCCCCTTCTGTTACAATTATTATTTCTTTTTAATTATGAAGAAATTGGTCATGCTATGTTGCCTGGGCCAGCCTAGAATTCTTAGGCTCAAGTGATCCTCCTGCCTTTGCCTTCTGAGTAGCTGGGACTGCAGGTGCAAGTGTGCCCAACAAGCTTCTCTGTTAAAACCTGCAGCTGGGAGCTGGAGAGAGGGCTCAGCAGTTAAGAGGACTTGCTGTCCTTTCAGAGGATCTGGGTTCATTTCTCAGCACCCATATCAGGTGGCTCACAGCCCGTCATGACTCCAGTTCCAGGGGATCTGATTCCCTCTTCTGGCCTCTACAGGCATCTGCATGCACATGGTACACAGACATACAGGTAGACGCCAGCGTGTTCATCATGTCCCATTTGTGGGACTGAAGTGGTCTTTTTGTAATCTCTTGTTCCCCAGAGTGAATTGCTGCAGGGTAGTCATGAACAAAGGGTGCCATCCAGTCCCCTGGGCTGAAGAGTTCAGGACGGAGACTGAAAACACAACCGGGGTGTGGCTCAGTTGGCAGAGTGCTTGCCTAGCATGCACAAGGCCCTGGGTTGGATCTCCAGCACTGCATGAACTGGGTGTGGTGCTGCACACCTGTAATCCTATCACTCAAGAGGTAGAGGCTGGAGCATCAGAAGTTCAAAGTCAATCTTAGCTCTATAGCGATGCCAGCTTGAGCTCTTATTTCTAAATAAATAAAATAAAATAAAATAAAAATAAATCTTTTTAGACACTAAAATTGAAAGGCTGGAGAGATGGCTCATCAGTTAAGAACACTTGCAGCTCAGACAGAAGACCTGGGTTCCAATCCCAGGACCCACAGAGGGCAACTCAAAACCGAAATTCATCCCAGGAATCTTCTGACTGCTGAAGGCACCCACCCATCCATGCACGTACCGTACTCTCTCTCTCTCTCTCTCTCTCTCTCTCTCTCTCTCACACACACACACACACACACACACACACACACACATTTAAAAATTACAAATGTTGGAGTTAGAGAAACCCTGAAGTTAGTATGTGGGACTGGGTCATGGTCCTCCACTGGCCAGCTGGACTGTGATGTTGGTGTTATTTGGTCTGCCCTGCTCAGGTAGCCCCACTCAGATGGGTGGCTTTTATATAACTGTTTCCTGCCTTCATCTTTAATTCACTAGAATGACACAGCTGCTGTACAGCAGAGATGTTTGTTGCTGGAAGAAGCTGCTTAACATCCCACATCTCAGGAAGGGCTGTGGGCATCTCTGGCAAGAGGGTCCCTCAGCTGCTAGCCTCTGGGTGGTTCTTTGGACTTATCCTTGAGTCAAATCTATGTTCTGTCTCCATCACCCTTCCATTCCCAGAACCTCTTAGACTGTGGCCATCAGAAAGTTCCAGTCCTCTCAAGAGTTCCTGCTGGTATCCATAGTCAATCTCTTCTTAGCAAGTATCACTAAACTTAAATGTTAATGTATATTGGCTTATTAATTATTTAATCATTATATTTTATTGTGCCCACAACGAGAGGCTTTGGTATTGATCTCTTTAACGTGGCCAATAAATGATATGCCAACAGGAACAAGTGACAGGTCGCTTAGTGTCTCTCCCACGAAGCCAAATATTTTCACTGATTAGATTAGGGAAAGCCATTTTTAGCCTCCAAAGCTGAGGCAACCATGATCTGCAGTTAATTGTATTCACTGGTGACTGTTCTGTAAAGATTTGGGCTGTATTAACTTTTGTGACATTTCTAATAACAACTCTATAAGGGTAATGGAAACACAAAGTCCTGCTGTACTCTTGTGAAGGTTAGATTGCAGAAGAATATTTGGCTGACACTTAGTACCTAATCATTTGAAAGAGGAAATAGGTACAATTTTATTTCAGCTTTTTAAAGAACATTTCCAATTATCAACTAAGTACAATCAGTAGGATATAAAAGTCATTTAAGTTGAACAGAAGTTTTTGAAGCTCAGAAAATGGGGGATTTAACAGCCAGTCTGGTTCTGCAAGAGATATTTTCTAGTACATTGGGCCTAGTGGAGACACATCAGGAGAAAGAGAAAGAACGGAAAACAGGAGAGGTCGTTTGGAAGGGAAATGATGAATGGTTCTTTAAAAAAATGGATTTATTGTATGTTGTACTTTGTTTTAGGTGAAAGCTCGTTTGGTGAAGATGGGGCACCTTAATTCAATGAACATATTTCTTAGACAAGAAATTGACCGAATGCAGAGAGTCATTTCAATCCTCCGGAACAGCCTGAGCGATCTCAAACTGGCCATTGAAGGGACAATCATCATGAGTGAGGTAGGCAGCTGCCTCTTGGGGTTACTTTTTTCTTTCTTCCTTCCTTCCTTCCTTCCTTCCTTCCTTCCTTCCTTCCTTCCTTCTTTCCTTCCCCCTTCCTTCCCTCTTCCTTTCTTCTTTCCTTTCCCCTTCCTTCCTTTCCCCTTCCTTCCTTTCTTCCTTCCTTCCTCTTCCTTCCTTCCTTCCCCCTTCCTTCCTTTCTTCTTTCCTTTCCTTCTTTCCCCTTCCTTCCCCTTCCTTCCCTTCCTTCCTTCCCCTTCCTTCCTTCCTTATTTCCCCCTTCCTTCCTTTTTCTTTCTCTCTTTTTGCATGTATGTATCTGTGTGTGCACATGCTTGTTTGTGTGTGGTTATACTTACGTGTGTGAGTGTGCATACACATGTGTGAGACCCTGCATGTTGAGGGCAGAGGGCAACCTCACATGTCATTCCTCTGTCATCTTTATCTTTTTATTTTTTGTTTTTGTTTTTCAAGACAGGGCTTTGCTGTGTAGCAGTAGCTGTCCTGGAACTAGCTCTGTAGACCAGGCTGGCCTCAAACTTAACAGAGACAGACACCTTTATTTGTGAGGCAGAGTCTCTCACTGGAACCTGTAACTTACCCATTAGACTAGGGTAAGGGACCAGGGACCCCTAGAGATCCCCTTGTCTCTGCCTCCCCAGTACTGGGATTGTAAAGTACATACCCACACCAAGGTATTTTTATGTGGGTCCTGAGAATCTCAGGTCCTCGTGCTCACAAGGTAATGAGTTTACCAACTGAGCTATATCCCAGCTCCCCAGTGATGTCTCCTATTCATGTAGTTCTAAAGCTATTATTTTTTTAGCATTTATTCATTTTTATGTAGATGAGTGTTTTGCCTGCATGTATGTATGTATACAATATATATATATATATATATATATATATATATATATGTATAATACCCACTGAGACTAGATGAGGGTGCCAGATACCCTGGAACTGGAGTCACAGACAAGTTGTGAGCTGCCATGTGAGTGCTGGGAATTGAACCCAGGTCCTCCCCAAGAGCAGCCAATGCTCTTAACTGCTGAGACATCTCTCTAGCCCACAAGACCACTATTTTTTTTGAGGCAGGGTTTCTCTGTGTAGCTTTGGAGCCTGTCCTGGAACTCACTCTGTAGACCAAGCTGGCCTCGAACTCACAGAAATCCACCTGCCTCTGCCTCCCGAGTCCTGGGATTAAAGGCACCACCAACACCAAGCAAGACCATTATTTTTAAAAGATCTTATATATTCCATTTTAATCATGTATATATCTGTGTGTTTGTACATAGTTATGTACACATGAGTGCAGGTGCCAGACATATGACCCCCTGAAGCTGGAATTGCGGGTGGTCATGAGCTACTTGACTTGAATGTGGAGAACCAAACTCAGGTTCTCTAAGAGCACTGTGTGCTCTTAGCTGCTGAGCCATCTCTCCAGCTTCCGTAATCACGAGTTTTACCCTCGTCTCCTTCAGAACTTGAGAGACGCGCTGGACAACATGTATGATGCCCGCATACCTCAACTCTGGAAGAGGGTGTCCTGGGATTCCTCTACCCTTGGCTTCTGGTTCACTGAGCTTCTGGAGAGGAACGCTCAGTTTTCAGTCTGGATATTTGAAGGGAGGCCTAACGTGTTCTGGATGACTGGTTTCTTTAACCCCCAAGGTAGGTGCTCACAGGGAATGGGCTCACTTGGAAGTTTGTGTGTAGCTGGATGGCAATGTCACATGCTAAATGTGTACTCCATAAAGCCGGGTGGTCCTACAGCTGTCGGGTGCTGGGAACAGCCTTTCACAGGCCCGAGAATACAAAGAATCCTTTGAAATCCTTCTTGTCACTTTCATCACACTGTGCAGTGGCCAAACCCTTCCTCCATTTCTTCTTCAGCCACATGAGTAAGCCATGGCCTGTAGTGAAAGGGTTAAAAAAATCTCTCAAACTTTAGTTTTTACTGTTGATGGGAAAGTCAAAACAGGGTTAAGGAGATGGTCATTTGGGAACATGCTTGCCACACAGGTGTGAGGACCTGGTTTGATCCTCGGCACCTGTGTCAACAAATCCAGGTCCAATGGTGTTGGGAGGCTTCAGGCTGGAGGATATTGGGGTCTTGCTGGGCAACTTGGCTAGTCAAATCGACAAACTCCAGGTTCAGTGAGAGACTTTATCTAAGAAAATAAGGTGGAGTGAGACTCCACTGTTATGAGCACTGGCTGCTCTTGCAAAGGACCTGGATTTGGTTCTCAGCATCCACACAGTGGTTCACAACCATCTGTAACTCCAGTTCTAGGGGATCCAACACCCTCCCCTGACCTCTGCTAGAACAAGGCACACATACATTCAGCCAAACACTCATACACATAAAATAGAAATAAATAAATCCTTAAAAAATAAAAAATAATGTGGAGATAGAGGAAGATGCCTGACATTGACCTCTGACCCCCATTCATATGTGGGCACACTGTCACGTGTGGCCTCCCACACATGTAATAGGTAATACATGAAATAAAAAAGCCAAAGCTTGAGATATCAGAGATGTGCCAAAATTTTCTGATTTGGGTTTGAAAATTAGACTTGAAAAATTGAGTGGGCTTTGATTGGGGCTAGGGGTGAAGACGGGGGTGGTCCTTCTCCCCTCTCACTGAAGGTGCTCAGCTGTTCTGTGTCATCCATCCCTCCATTTTAGAAACATTCTCCGAGAAAGTTGCTGACTTGATGCCATGGGGCTTATAAAGTCTGGAGAGTTAGCAACGTTCTGTTTCACCACAGGGCAGGTAGTTTTACTTCAAATCATTCTCAGCCAGAGGAAGGGATTCAGGCATCTTTATGCTCAGCACCCCGATTGTTTGGTCTGTCAGTGAGTTAAGAAGTGTTCATTCTTACTGATTTGAGAGGAATCACTGCTACTCATAGGAGTATGGGTAAATCTCATGAAAAACAATGTTGAGTGGAGGCAGCCCAATGAAAATTGCCTCACTTGTAGGAGCCCATTGTTATGAAGGCCAAGGATGGGCACAGTGGATACAGGATCACGGTCTTGCCTTCTAGGGAGGCACAGTGGGACTTCCTGGGGTCTTCAATGTACTGTTTCTTCCCCTGCATGTGGGTGACACTGCCCTTTCCTTGGTGACCATCTACTGAGCCATACACTCTAGACACTCAGTTACTTTTTATAAATAGAATTTAAGCAACTATTGTGCCTGTAAAGCATGTATTCATTTGCCCTCTGTGCATATGTGTTCATTTGTTTTATGCAACATATCTTTGAGATTAATTAGTTACTTATTAGATGTGTGATGTAGGGGGCATATGTGTCATTATGTGTGTTGGGAGGAGTCAGAAGACAACTTTGTGGAGTTGGTTCTCTTCCGCTGTCTTTATGTAGGTTGTGAGGATTGAACTCAGGTAATGAGGCTTGCTCAGCAAGTGCTTTACCCACTGAGCAATCTTGCCAGCTCTGCTCCATGCATTTCCAAGTGCCCTAACATTTTCTGAGTTTATAGCATGAACCATGGCAATTTCTACCTTCACAACAAGTTGCACAACTGATGCCCTCTTCTGGCCTTCACAGGCACTGGACTCACATGCACAGATACAAGTATACACATAATGAAAACTAAAAAATAAATAATTTAAAGATTTATCTTATTTTACATGTATATATGTGTGCCCAAGTACATGTATGTGACCCTCTGTGTGCAGGTGCCCACAGAGGGCAGAAGAGAGTGTTGGATCACTTGGGGCAAAGTTAGTCAGTTGGAAGCACCAAACCTGGATCTTCTGCAAGAACAGCAAGTGCTCTTAACCACTGTGCAATCTCAGTGGCCCCTAAATTCTGTTTTGAAAAAAACCAAAAACCAAAAACCAATGGAGATGGGTATTTCAGTACCCACCAATAAGACAAAACCCTTTTAGATTCTTTACTTCTGCCTCCATGGGAGACTTTTGACGTTTTCCCTCAGAAAGTCCACACTGAATTCAAGCCAGCACCCTAGCCTTTACAGACATGCACAGCCTCACACACCCACAACCTTATCTATGATTGCTTTCGGCTTGTTGCTTAGAAGCCTGGAGGTCACCTCTGCCTGCACAGAAATCACACCCCTGCTTCCTTCTCCTCCTCTTGACAGCAGGGACAAATTACTTTCCCGTTCCACATCGGTTGGCCACATCTGAAAAGCAGAGACCTTCGCTGCCCCTCCCCTCCTGGTGTGTGTGCACAGGCAGTGTCCGAACAGATAAAGGTTATCTGACATTAACAATAGGTCCTCCAGTGTGAATGCACCTCCTGAGACTTGTGGCTCCTTTCCAAGTCACTATGACAAAATCATCTTATTCCTTTAGTTCAAAACATTTAAGTAAATGGCTTTAAATATAACACCCCACACATTTAAGTAAAACATGGTGCTGACGTGACAAAGAGGCTAAAGTTTCATCATAAATACAGGGAGTTTGGGGCCTGGCAAGGTAGCTCAGAAAGTAAAGGTGCTTGCCGCCAAGGCTGATAACTTGAGTTCAAACCCCAGGACCCCACTGTGAAAAGAGAATAAATTGCAGTAAGTTGCCCTTTGACCTCCACATGTGTGCTGTGTTGTGCACCCCTTCCCAAATAAAAAATGTAATGAATTAAATTTGTTCACATGTGAACATTTTTATCACCTTATAATACTTACAGCTCTGGGATCTTACACTGTGTGTGGTGTATTTCCCACCAGGCCTTCTCTTCTCAGACCTAGGTGGCTTTGAGGTCGATGCTACCATAAAGGACAGGTGGCATTCTTCTTTAGCCACCCCACTCCCACCTCCGGTTAACATCCCAGCCAGCACTGTTGACATCATCACTGGCTTGTCTTGTGACTAGCTTGATATTGTGTGTGTGTGTGTGTGTGTGTGTGGTTGGGCATATTTGAAGAGGCTGAATCATAGAGCACAGAGCCTCACCTGTTATTTTTCAGGCCCCCTTCACGGTTATTTCTGTGGCAGTTGATGAGCTCAGCCATGTGGACAATTAGACTGGATGATTAAAATGGTCACACTGCAGCGGTGACCCTATGCTGTTTGTTTCAGTGGCACGGCTTCTTCTTTGGTGGGCGGGTGGACTCTCCACCAGATTCTGCAGACCTGGAGAGCCTTTCTCTTTCACTAGTTTTCTCTGGCAGTTTTGAGCACATGGAGTTATCAAACTCTTTAAGGCTGTGATTCTCAGGGCCCACAAAGGAAGTCTCCCCCAGCCTCGTACCATTCTCAGGAGCATCATGTACACATGATTTAGACTCTGGTGTGTGTGTGTGTGTGTGTGTGTGTGTGTCCTCTCTACATGGGGGAGGTGTCTAAACCAGTAGGAATGAATTATAGGGAGGCAGACTTCAAGCTAAGACATTGACTCCTTAGTGATACCTTCAAATTAATAGCCACGTTTTGTCATTTGATGTTGGGAATGACTCAAAGGTGTCCTAATGACATGATGGTGGAAGCTGGCCATGCTCCCTGGGTCTCGCACCTCTGTATTAGATTGAAACCTGCAGCAACAATCATTTTCCAAATGCTTAATTCAGTCTGGAGCTTGGTTCCATTTAGATTCCCGTTTTTCCCCCTGTCCCTCCCTAAGCCATAGCAGTCTGTTGTGGCAGATATCAATACCAGCTTATTCTTTCGCATGAATCATGATTCTTCACTTAGAGGAGTTGTTGCCGAAGCAAAGAGATGGGTCATTTTTGTCCTGTTATCTTGCCTGTGTGTGCGTGTACGTGTGTGTGTGTGTGTGTGTGTGTGTGTGTGTGTGTGTGTGTGTGTGTGCGCGCGCGCGTTTTCAGAGCAATGCAATCCCAAATGCTCTTTTTGAGAACGGCTCCAAGAGCTGCTGTTTGTCAAGGTGGAAAGTGGGCCAAGGATTAATAGACTTTCAGGATAGGAAAGGAACCAGGAAAAACTTCTTGTCTCGTGTCAGTTCTTCAGCTGTTTCCTCGTGCCCCTGTGCCCAAATCTCAGAACTGCAGAGGGACCCCACTGCACTCAGTGAAAAGCCTTAGTGTGGGTGACAGGCAGTTCTGCCTACCTTCAGACAAGAGGAGCCTTTAGCACTGGCCTTGGTCATAGTCACAGCCACATCTCCTAAAATTCTAGTCTTGGCATATGGCTACCAACTGTCTAGTGCCTTTGTCTAGTCCCTTGTAATTTGGCCAGCCATCAGGAACTATCAAAACCACTATCTCCAAGGCCACCTCCACCTAAGGACATCTCCACTGAGTTCATTCCCTTGACTGCAGCTAGGGTGTCAAATCCGGACCCTCTCCCCCCATCTCTTGTGTGTGCCACATGCATTCTGGTGTTCACACAGGCCAGAAGGGGGCATCTGCTACCCCTCATCAAGGTGGAGTTATAGATTGATATGAGGCACACATTGTGGGTTCTGGGAACCGAACTCCAGGCCTCTGGAAGAGCAGTAAGTGCTGTTAACTGCTGAGCCATCTCTCCAATCCCTGGAAACTCTTTTAGACCCTGGCTTCCATCTGTGCACTTCCTTGGTTCTCTTCCTGCCCCTCCTTGTGACTTTGCCAGGCAGGCTCTGCCTTGGGCCTCAGCCTCTTCTCACAGGAGTGGCTGTTCATCTCTCCATGTGATTGACTCAATGCCAACAGCAAGCACAGGAAGTTCTGTTGTCTAGCAGTCTCCCCAATGCAAATCTGGTCATCTTTCCCCTAAGCCATCCTCACGAGGATTGTGCTGGCTCCTTGGGCATCATCTTCCAGAGCACACAAAGTTGGACCCTCCACCAATAGCTCGGAAAAGGGAGAGCAGGAACCATGAAGAGAAGGGAAGGTCATAACACAGGCTGCCAGAGGTCAAGCCAGATGGGCCCCAAATGGCTAGATGGATTTCTCAGCAAGATCATGGTTGGAATAGAAGTCCCAGGGGTGCAGGTGGGAACTTGAGGGGTTAGATTTTAAGATGAGTAGAGGAAGTGGAGAGAGAGAAAAGCAAGGGGGAGACACACACACACACACACACACACACACACACACACACAGAGAGAGAGAGAGAGAGAGAGAGAGAGAGAGAGAGAGGCAGTCTAAGGATACCAGTAGTCAGGGAGTTTAAAAAGGCAGGAGGGATGTGTGTGTCAGTGGAGAGACTGTGCAGGACCAATGGATGGGCACCTGGACACCTCTCCCATTGTAACAAGAACAGCAGGGAAGGACTGGCCATAGATGCGTGCTGGATGGTTTTATGTCAACTTGACATAAAGGCTAGAGTCATCAGAGAGGAGGGAGCCCTCAATTGAGAAAATGCCTCCATCAGATCCAGCTGCAGGCAAGCCGATAGAGTGTTGTTGTCCTAATTAGTGATTGATGTGGGAGGGTACAGCCCATTGTGGGTGGTGCCATAGAAAAGCAGGCTGAGCAGGCCAGTAAGCAGCACCCTCCATGGCCTCTGAATCAGCTCCTGCCTCCAGGTTCCTGCCCTGATTGAGTTCCTGTCTTGACTCCCTTCAATGATGAACTATGATGAGGAAGTGTGAGTCAATAAACTCTTTCCTCCCTTAGTTACTTTTTGGTCTTGATGTTTCATCACAGCAATAGCAATCCTAACTAAGACAGGTGCTCACAGTGGTGCAGGCTTGGTGCTAAGAGACAAAGGGAATTTTCTATTCTCCACTTAAAGGCAGAGGCAAGATTTTGTTGGGGGCAAGAATTTCAGGAAAGTGACAGAAGATGGGGGAAGAGAGCTGGTAGAGACAGGGAAGGACATCAGGGGATTTTAAAACCCCCTGAAGTTGTGCATGGCAGCTGGATGGTACTTACTTGCTGGTATTCTCTAAGAAGAGAGTCTCTGGGTTTACCTGTCATTGGGGCTTTGTCTGGCATTCATTGAAAAGGAAGAGTCTAAAGAGGCAGAGAAGAAAGGGGGTAGAGTTGATTAGTACAGATGTTGTGGTCAGGGCAAGCAAGATGGCTCAGTGGCACCCAGAAGGCACTTGCCACCAAGCCTGTTGACCTGAATTTGTTCCCTGGAACCTACATGGTGGAAGGAGAAAACTGATTTCCACATATTGTCCTCTGACCTTCACACATGCACCACAGCACACACACGGGCACCCCTGCCCCTGCACATACAAAGTAAAATAAATACAGAAATGATGAGGTCAAGAGCAGAGAGACCAGACTGTTGGAAGGACACTGAAGAGGGACAGAGGGAGTGAGAAGATGCCTCAGTAAAGTGCTTGAGATGCAAGTGTAAAGACCCGAGTTCAAACCCTACAAAGAAGGCTGAGTACCTTGGCACAGACCTATAATCCCATCACTCAGGGTACAGGGACAAGGAAGATCCATCGGGGCTAGCTGGCCAGCTAGTCCAGCTAAGTCAGTGAACTTCTGGTTCAAGGGAGAGAGCCTGTCTCAAAATGTAAGGTGGTTTCTTGCCTTTTCGAGTGTGCGAGCACACGGGGGTAGGGGGGAGGATGTTGGTGGGGTACTGAAATGATTGGGGACAGATGGCAGGAATGATGAAGGGAAGAAGGGCCAGTCACCAGAGCCTGTGGTTGTCAGGGCAGCAGAGAGGTTCTCATGATGGGTGGGGGAATGACTGGGAAGTGTGTATGTGTCCAGGGTTGATTCCAGTAAAAGCAAAAAGGTGGAGAGACTATTTTGTGTGGAAATGGAACCATGCCAGAGGGCATAACGGAAAGATTTGGAGCGAGAGAAGAATTGGCACTGGAGGAATCAAGGGAAAGCCATAGTTACATAAGGAGAAGGCTGGCTGTGTTAACTTCCACACGCCAGCCATTTGGGGTGGAGGGTCCCAGCCTTACTGTGTGTGTGTGTTCTGATAGAGCCTGCCATTTAGAGGAGTGTCACAGAATACCTGTGTTCTCTAGAGTCCCTACAAAGAGCCAGCTCATCCCACTGACAAGCCTTCTAGATATTTCACTTGTACTCAGAAGCGTTGCCCTTCTCCTTTGTCAAACCGGTTCTTAAAACAAATGTGGGTCAGTCACTGGCAAGTGGCCTGTCTTGCGAGAGCATTTGACAGAGTGGCAGTTCTCAGGCCTGCCTTCCATGGCAGAATCACCTGGGACATTTTTAATACATACTAATGGCTGGAACCCAAAACCAATCCTGTCCTAATCTCAGGGGTTAGGACCTCTAGACTCTAGAGTGGAGAGCCTCTATGATCAGTTTTCTTAAGAGCTCCCTTAGTCATTCTAACGTGACAAGAGCCTTGACCTTAGATCCCTGTTAACTGATGTGTGGTCCTACTGCAGCAACAGCATGATGGAGGTCAGAGCCCTAGGTCCCACTCCTCTCCTGACCCACCTGCCAGGACAGAACCTGGAGTCCCTTCCCCAGAGGATTCCTGAATCATTAACATTTGAGAGAAACTGGGTGTGGCTGCATGCACCTGTAATCCCAGCACTGGGGTGGCAGAGAAGATGGGACTCAGAAACTCAATGGCCAGACAGGCTAACCAAATTGGTAAGCTCCAGGTTCAGCTAATCCTGTCTAGAAAAATAAGGTAAGGGGGTGATTGAGGAAGACACATGAGTTCAGCCTCTAGTTATACACACATACACACACACACACACTCACCCACCACACACACTCACCCACCACACACACTCACACACAGCACACACACACTCATATACACTACACACACTCACACTCTCACACACACCACACATACCCCCCCCCCAAACACACACACACAGTTTGAGAAGAAACTCTACTATAGCTCTGTGTATTCCTTCTCCAGCAGTTCTGTTTTCACTACTCTGGACCAAGCTGCCCTGGGGTTTGAAATTTCCAGCCATTTCAGACACCTGCCCTACCACGTTTAGCCAGCTCTTCTGAAAGGTGCCCAGTGTGTGCTCATTAGCTCGGCTGCCCAGCTTCATCGTTGTCTAATGATTTCTGTCCTTTTATTTAACTTACCAATGAACCACATTTGCTTCTCATTTGGGGGAAAAACTGCCTGTCATAAACGCGTGGCAGGGACATCATTTCTCTTTGTCTTTGAAGATGCTGCTGGGAGATGTGGTAACTGTTTAGGCAAGAAATAACTGGGAAAACCAAGGCCTATTACAGAAAGACCAGTTCATTTATTGAAGAAAAAGTGCCACCTGGGAGCCTGGGGAGGTGACTTAGTGGGGCATGAGGACCTGAACTCAGATCCCTAGCACCTATATAAAAGCCAGGCATGGTGGTGTATATCTGCAAACCCAGCACTCGTTGACAGCCTTTCTGACTGACTTGGGAGCTCTGTATTCAGTGAGAGACCCTGCCTCAAAAACAAACAAAAATTAAAGGTGGTGGTACACACCTTTAATCCCAGCACTTGGGAAGCAGAGACAGGTAGATCTCTGTGAGTTTGAAGCCCAGCCTGGTCTACAAAGCAAGTTCCAAGACAGCCAGGCTACACAGAGAAATCCTATCTCGAAAAACAAACACACAAAAAACCACCACCAACAAAAAAAACCCAAAACAAACAATTGAGGAAGACACCTGATGTTGAACTCTGGCCTCCAGGCACACGTGCTCACACACACTCCTGCTGCCTGCCATTAACACAGGACTGTCTTTACAGAATACCAGCCAATTCTCTGTAAAGCCTAGAAGCACAGCTCTCCTGACCAGCTGTTTCTTTCCTCTTTTCTGAAATCTTGTGGGGAAGACCACTTAAAACACACCACTGCTCTCTCTAAGCCAGCTGATTGCACAAGTCAGGGGCAGAAAGCTTCAGGGTTAGCTAGCTCTGGTTATGGGTATTAACACATGAAAAATGTTGCTTCAGACCTGCCTTTCCACAGTGTGATCCTAGATTAATAGTGAGTTTCTTAAAATAATGTACTTGACAAGTGTTTTAAGACTTCATTATGCTTTATGAATTTGAAGGAAGGATTGTTTAAGCACCTCATTGAGACCACAGGGAACCGCAGTGTGTAGTCAGAGTCACCCATTTTTCATGTGGGTGGCTAAACCTCATGAACAATAGAAGGTTATTGCTGTAGAGGTCTCACTGACTTTCCGTTTCTTCTTTCAAGATTGGGAACATTTGAATCACTTTTGGAATGATTATAACTAAATTCATGCCAAAACAAAAGTGATTTCCAAGCTTTTGTGAAGAAAGCTATACCAATAGTCCTTTAAGAACTTACGCAAGCCGCAGAAAAAGCAGATTGTAGTTTCATTAGGTTTGACATCAGTCTCCAGGAGAGACAGCCATTCGTTTCTTAAAGCCCAACAATTAATGTTTCGGAAGACTCAATACATTTTTAATGTGACAAGATCGTGTCCTTTATGGAAGCCAGTGTGAAGTGATGAAGCCTGGAGAGGCTGCCGGGCATGCAGCTCAGTTGGTGGAGTGCTTGCTTAACATGCTCAGAGTCCTGGGTTGGATTCCCAGCACCACAGAAAATGAGTGGGTTTTGAGGAGGAGGAGGAGGCAGAAGGAGTAGATGCTCAAGGAAGGGCACTCTTGGCTACAGATGGTGTTTGAAGCTAGCTAGATAATGAGACTCCATCTCAGATAGACAGGTGGATAGTTACATCACTGATAGATTTGGAAATACATGTTTCCTTTCTTGCCCATGCTCACAAACCATTCCTTACCCTTGCGCTAGGTCTCCAGAGTGTTTGCTTAACACTGCCTTTCTTGGTTTCTAAACAGACGTGTGTACTGGATTCCACCTGCTGGCTTGCTAAGAACAGGATGCTTATTGTTGGAATCTGGACAGTGTAACACATGCTCCCCAGTAGGACAAGACAGGAAACACCGGAATTTTTAGGACTCCCTGATAATGACTAAAATCTTAGAAGCAGAAAGGAGATACTAAAGGAAAAAAAAAAAAAAAACAAAAAACAAAAACACAGCCAGCTTCCCTTCTCTTCAGACACTCTGGCATGGCCCTGAGGGCCATATGGGATGAGGTCAATTTACAGTTTAGTCCTGACTTAAGATGTTATAGAAAAAATATCAATTACTCAACTGGTGCAGAGAGGAAGTTAAGACCAGGATTAGTGACTTGGACATTATGACCTCGTAGCTTCATAATATCAGAGGTGAATTTTAAAATATCATAAGCTAAGGTCAATTTAATTCCAGACACTCAAGTTGGATATGCAGTGTCTAATAGACACATGGATGAACACCTTGTGTTGAGTTATGAAAATGACATTTTTGGCGGGAGAGATGGCTCAGCAGTTAAAAGCACTGGCTGCTCTTGCAGGGGACTTGAGTTCAACTCCCAACAAGCACATGTCTGCTCACAACCATCTGTAACTACAGTTCCAGGGAATCTGATGCAATATTCTGGCCTCCATGGGTACCAGGGCACACAAATGGTGCATATACATACATGCAGGCAAAACACTCATGTGAATAAGTAAATACAAAAATGACATTTTCATGGACTGATTAGAAGGGTGAATTGAGTTTTTTTTTTTAATTTTACTCATACACACAAACACACACACACACACACACACACACACACACACACACACACACACACACACCACTGACCTACAAAAAACATGGAATGTGTTACTTATGTGTGAGATTTCCCCAGTGTTCAAAATGAAAGTGAGGAGCTGGGATGGTGAGCAGCTCAATGGTTAAGTACACTGGCTGCTCTTCCAGAGAACCCAGGTTTGATTCCCAGCACCTACATGGTGGCGCACAACTAACTGTTGCACCAGTTCCAGGGGATTTGATGCCCTCTTCTGGCCTCCATGGGCATCCCATGCACACACCTTACACAGACTTACATGCAGACAAACACTCATAAAAATAAATAAATCTCAAAAAAAAAAGGAAGTGAGCATGATCACTTGGTGATCAGATCACCGTCTGAGATCCCAGGAAGCAGGAAGCTGTTGTTTCCAGATGAACTTCCGCTGTACTGCCTGATGACTAGCTCACACTGTAAGAGTGTTCTTTTCTACTCTGGTTGATGGAGGGACTTGACTTGGGGAAGAATGCAGAAGGCTCTCTTCAGGGACCCAGATCCTGTTTTAAACTGTGCTTTGAATGAGTTTCCTTAGCTGCAAATGCAGACAAGTCATTGGCTTCCTCTAAACGTTCAGTGGCTTTCCACCTCCCAAGAAGCAATGTGGGGCCAGCAAAATGGCTCCTGGATAAAGTCTCTTATCACCAAGCTTGGCAACCTGAATTAGATCCTGGGACCTACATGGTGGAAAAAGAGAACTGCTCCCTGCAGGTTGCTCTCCGACTTCCATATCCGTGCCATGGCATGCATGTGCACACATATGCACACATGTACAAAGATAAATATAATAAAAATGCATTTTACAAGAAGCAGTAGGAACTCTGACCTAAGAAATCATGCTGCTACCTTTGTTTGTACTGTTTCCATCTGGAACCATCGACCCCTCCCTTAACGTAGACTCTGCCTGTGTGTGTTCACAAATGCTGTTGCTCCAGCTGGTCCTGTCCTATCTTGCAAGTTCTCATGCATCTTTGAAGGTTTGCAACCAGGTGCCGGAGAGTCAGTGGCTCAGCAGTTGAGAGTGTGTACTTGCCTTGCAGAATAATCTAGTCTGGTCTCCAGCACCCATGCCGGCAGCTGACAGCCACCTGCCTGTCATCCAGCTCCGGTGTAATCTGATGTCTCTCACCTTCCCTCCCCACCCCCATAATGGGCATACCCATAATTAAAAACCGCAAGAGTAAATACTGAAAGGGGAGTTGCGGTTAACTTCCACTTTGTAGTTAGGACTTCTGAACCTTTCTCACACCTTTGCCTCTGACAGGCTAAAGCCCTGCCTGCCTCTAGGGCAGTGGGTCTTGACCCCTTTGAGTGTCAAACGACTTTCGCAGGGGTCAGCTAAGACCATTGGAAAACACAGATACGTACATAACTGTAGTTTTGCTATAGTTATGAAGTAGCAACAAAAATAACTTTATGGTTGTGGTCACCACAGCATGAGGAACCGTATAAAAGGGTTGCAGCTTCAGGAAGGGTGAGGACTGCTCATCTAGAAGCAGACTCTCTTAGACTTGAATGCAGGCCCATGGGTGGCTTCTTTCACTTGATACCACCTTGAATCTATGCCTAGTACACTGTGGCTAGTCTTAGGAGAACTGACAAATGAAAGAATGGGTGTCCCTCTCCTCAAACGGGAGTCCCTCAGTACAGCCAGGCTAGGTGCAGTTCTTTCTTTCCACTCCCAGGGAGCTTAATCCCTTACAACTTCTGCTCCATGGTTCTCAGGGGCCACTCAGAGTACCAGGGATGGGAGACGGGGATGGAGATGGTCTAAACACATTGTATTCATGCATAAGATTACCAAAATATTAGCAATTTAAAAAAGATTACTGTGGGTGAATACATTTCCTATTTTCAACAGTCTTACAATTCTTCCACCATTTGCATGAGAACCAAAAGATTACAGGTAGACCACAGGCAGGCTTTCCAGCCGGCTTTAAAATTTGGGATATTTTGTTTTTTCTAACATCAAATGCCACTCGCCAGAAAAGACTTCTCTTATTGAATTGAATGGCATGATTCCCAAATATTAAGTTTAGAGAAAGGCCACAAGATACGGAGCCACCCATTATCTTAAAATAACTGTGTTATGCACATTGAAAGATGTAGCTTTCCTTTCCGGTGTGATTGCTCTGTTTGATCAAATTGAAAGTCAGGTTCCTATTATGGTGTTTATGCCTTATTTCCTTAGACTAAATGAAATTGTCCCATTATAGCAAATAGAAGCTTCATAATGGTTTGATTCGGGTTTAATTGGAAGGCTGTTTCTCAGAATACTTTACCATTCCAGTCACACGTTGGATATTGTGTTTTCCAGTAGAGACCATGAGCTAGGACCAAGTTGAAACCCTTAAAAAGACTTGCAGTCCCAGGTCCCTCTCTCTTCACTGTCCCCATGGAAACAAACCCCTAGAAGAAATGCCCCTTGCTCTGCGGTTCTGCTCTCAGCTCCTCCCAGGATGGGCAGGCAGTTTAGACACTGTCAAGCCACCCTTGGTGTCACGTCCTCTGTGTTTCTGAAGTGGACTTCACCAAGAGTCTTCTCTCTGTCTTTCTCAAGGATTCCTCACAGCAATGAGGCAAGAAGTGACCCGAGCTCACAAAGGCTGGGCACTGGACACGGTGACCATCCACAATGAAGTCCTGCGGCAGACCAAAGAGGAGATCACCGCACCCCCTGTGGTAGGTGCTGTGGGGAGCTGAGGGTGGGAATCCAAGTTCAGGACAAAATCATTGTTGCAGGCTGGGGATTCAGTGCCACGAACAGCCAGTCACCTAGTGGGCAAGGCCCTGGGTCAATTCCCTCTACCACAAAAGCAAACACAAAATTAAAAACTGACCTTGCCTTCGTCAGTGACGCCCATCTGCTTTTCAGGGAGGTTTTTCTCAGTTGTAACCAGACAACCTCAAGGCCAGTGCCTCCCCCATCTGCTGAGTGGGAGGTTAATGACAAGAGCTAGTGAGCCCAGAGACTTCCCGGGTGACCTTTCTTTATTAATACAAGTTATGTACACATTCACTTAGAAGGATTTCCATGTGTCTTCAGCTCCTGTTGCTGGGCTCACGGGGTCCCCTGGAGCAGCTGAGGGCCATGGACTCGCTGTATTGTCCCTCAGTGAGTGTGGGGACTCTGGGTGCAGAGCATCTGCCATGCTGTGGAGAGAGTAGGCCCTCTGAGCTGCTGTTTTTACACTGATGCTAGGGAACTTCTTTCATGATTTTGCTACTGTGTCTGAAAAATATGTGACAGTTCAACCTCTCTGCAGGAAGTCACAAGGCTGTAAACACCATCATGTAGGCTTGGTGGCGGATCTGACATGACAACTCAATAAATCTTAGTTCTTCGTTCTTCTTCTCTGATGGCCATTCTCCCATTACCAATGGGACAAGAGCAGATGATTTTTCTCAGCTCTGATCCAAGTTTTATGCCACTTTGTAGTGGGAGATCTTCTTTCCAGTTTTTGGAAGGTTCCTTATGCCTCTCCAAGCCCTCATCCCACATACCCCTACCCTGTCTATTTCTACCAGCCCCTCCTTAAGGGAATTTAGGGCATCTCTATTACATACTCCGAGGTTCCCGAATCTTCTGCCTATGGTTGCATCCCCACACATGTCACCTCAATGTGTGTGTTTGTCCTACTGCTTAGCTTCCTGGTACCCCAATCTATATTTGTTGCCTAAAATACAGCAGACTGGGTTGCTAAAGTCTTAGAATGTTTTCCCCTTACAGTTAAAGAGTCAGGAAACCACTGTAGCTCAGTTGGAAGAGCACTGGCTTAGCAGCATGGAGCCCTAGTTGGACCCCCAGCACCATGTAGGCTGGGTGTTGTGGTATACACTTGTAATCCCAATACTCAGGAGACAGAAGCAGGAGGGTCGGGAGTTTAAGGCCAGCCTGAACTACATGAGACCCCCTTTTCAAAACAAAACAAAATAAATCAGCTATTGGCAGTGTTGGTTTTTTCCAGAAGGAAGCTGTGAGAGACAAGCCTACTCCGTGACTCTCTCCTGGCTGCTGATGCCCACTGGCAGCCCTTGGCAAGATTGGTTGGTTTTTGGATGTCTCATTCCAGTGTCTACCAGCACTTTCAGAAGCCTTATTCCCTATGTGCCTCTCTACCCCTACCCCTGACTACCCCTACACACACACACATACACACACACACACACACACACACGCACGCACGCACGCACGCACGCACGCACGCACATGCACGCATGCACCATAATGGATCTAGGGCCTTTCTAGACCCAGAGTATTTATATCTAAACACATTATATCTACAAAGCCAAATGATGCATCTTAGGTACTGGGTTGATGTAAATTTGGGGTGATAGTATTCTACCTGCCACATCTTTGCACTGTGACTCTTAAGGTCCCTAAATTGCAAGGGTGATAGAAAAAGGACACAGTTGGCTGTAGGATAGTTCCTAGTGGTCACTTAGTTTGTGTAAATAATAGTCAACCACTAAGCTAATGGTGGGAACTCCTGCCTCCTGATTCTCTGTGACTGCGAAAGATCTCACTGTCAAACCACGTGCTTCAGTTTGTGGTTCAAAATATACGGTCCTCATGCAGTTAGCCCACATGAAAGAGTCCCAGAAACTCTTTGCAGCTAATCTCTCTGCCCTTTGCCATGATCCACATTTACTCCCCCGGCCCCATCGTCGTTAGAAACAGAAAAACGGTTACCGTCTTCTACATAAATATACTTTATGAGCTTCCATGATTCTCTCCGGCCCTTTCTTGTTTTAATGAATACATGTTCTGTGGCTCCCCGGTGCCTGCAAGATAGAGTTCAGACACTTCAGCTCAGCAGATTCGTCTTCCATGGTCAAGTGATAACTCATTTTATTACATTTGAACCCTTTGCCCAGAAGTAAAATATCTTCTCTGCCCATCCTGTCTGTCTTTATGGAGCTGCTTCAGCCTCCTCCTCCCCAGTTCCATAGGCTGCTCCATCCCTTCAGGGATCTCTTCAAGACTGTCCCCTCTGCAGTCTAAAGACGAAAGCCCACATGACCTTCGATCCAAAGTCACTGTTCTTATCCTCAGAATCCATCACCATGCAATTCCATTAACAAATTTCAAACTTTCACTGGTACTCAAGGGTCTCCGCTTCCTTGATTTAAAGGTGAGGCCCACAAAGGCAAGTCCATTTGTAGGAAAGAACGTGCTACATAAGGAGGATGGTTTAGTCATATACACTGTGGAGCAGCCAACTCCTTCGTTCTTGTGTCTGCTTTGCTGTACCACCCCAGGCCTCTGGGGGGGCGCTCTAATCTCATTTCATCTTGTGAAGGAGATGGGGTGGAGCCCAGGGTTGGCTTGGTCATCTTGGCCTAAAGTCCCATTGACAACAGCTCTAAGTTGCAGCAGCTCAAACTGGACTTACAGCTACCTGCAGAGGTGACCTGGCTCTCCTGTTACCCAGGTTGACCACCCCACATTCCAATAACTCATAGCAGGGTGTTTCCACCATGCTGCTAGACTTACAGTGTGCCCCAGGGGAAAACATGACCTAGTGATTCATGAAAGCGATTTCCCCAGTGGTGTTCTCTTATCTGCTAGTGCTCTAAGACTGGCTCGTGTTTTCTTTCTGAACTGACAGCCTTGCTGACATAATGGATGCCTAGCTTTCAGCACCTCTCCTTCTCTGCCACTTGATCTTTCAGGAAGGTGTGTATATTTATGGGCTGTATATGGACGGAGCATCCTGGGACAGGCGGAATGGGAAACTCACAGAATCCACCCCGAAGGTTCTCTTCATGCAGATTCCTGTCCTGCATATCTTTGCCATCAACTCCACGGCACCCAAGGACCCGAAACTGTACGTGTGTCCTATCTACAAGAAACCCAGGCGAACTGATCTCACCTTCATCACAATGGTGTACCTGCGCACGGTGCTGTCCCCGGATCACTGGATCCTGAGGGGAGTAGCCCTCTTGTGTGACATCAAGTAGGTTCATTTCTGCCTGCCTTGGGCACCGGAAAAGCCACATGGAAGCCCTGCCATTGACAGACTCAGACGTGTGTGTCTCCCCTCCCCAGTAGGTCCTTCATTACTCTCCCCCAATTAAACAGTTGACACTTCTCCCATTGCTTGTCTGTCTCTTCCTCTCACATCGCTATTCAAAGATCCGTTCCGAATTCCTGCTTCTGATTCCAAGAACTCACATCATGGCATAATGACTTTTTGAAAGATAAACCCATGTCTTTATGTTAGAATCCTTTTTAGAAGGCTTGCATTTGAAAAGTTGAAAACAGGGTGTTGATAGGATCCATCCGAAAAGGACCCTAGCAGATAGAACTTTTTCCGCCAATGAAAACCACTCCTGGGCTGGCAAGATGGCTCAGTGGGGAAAGGCACTTGCCACCAAACTTAACATCATGAGTTGAAAACTCTGGGATCCACAGGTAGAAGGAAAAAAAAAACTCTCTCAAGTTGTACTCTGATCAGCACATACATAAGCATTGTGGGGCAAGCACACACTCTTAGGAGTACATGCTTGTGCACACGTGCGTGCACACACACACACAAATAAATGTAATTAAAATATACAAATAAATATATCAAATACAATTTAAAAAAGAAAATCCCTCCCAATAAATAATCTTCCCATGTCTAGGTTTGTTGGAGTATTACCCTTTTGAGTTTGTGTGCGTGCGTGTGTGTGTGTGTGTGTGTGTGTGTGTGTGTGTGTGTGTGTGTGTGCATGTGCACGCACATGAGTGTGCACAAATGTGCTGTTGGGGGATGTAAGAAAACCACTGGGACAGTTGACCTTGTAATTTATTTTAATTTTATTTAATGTTATTTCCTCATCTTTCTGTGGTACTTTTGAGGCTCGGGGAACTCTGGCTCCCTGGCTCTCCCTCCCGAGCCCACTTGTGCGGGAAATAATAAAACACATGTCTAGGTAGCAAATGGAGAAAGCAAAACAAACTCCATCAAACAAAATTAGGTTACACGCTGAACATCTTAAAAAGCAGAGTCTTTAGACAGTGAAGCTATTTCTTACTCAGTAGTTAGTCTGAAACTCAGTATGAACCTTGATTTCCTGCTGAAGGAAATTGTCAATTTAACAAAACAGATGGGGTCCTCAACTGAAACGCTCGTGTAGCTCCAGGATAGTGAAGAAGTGTCTCTCCGCTGTCTTCTCATCTGGAATCTTCTTGCCTGCCCCTAGCTATTTGCACCGACTTCATTCTCTCTGTTCTGGAGGAGGAGTCATTCCCAATTGTCCCGTTCTTCTGTTATCCTGTTACCCTGATGGGAGATGGTGACGGCAAACCAAGGCATCCAGGGATGACCTCAGAGGAAACTCTGCTGTACCTCCTGTCTGGGGTAGCTCCTGGAAGTAGACCATAATGGTAACCTCTGATGTGTCCCAGAGGCCTATTCAGTGTCAAAGTCATAGAACTTAAAGGATAATTAAGTACCTGTCCTGTTTCGTTTCCATTGTGATAAAAAAAAAAAAAAACTGACCAAAAGCAATGTAGAGGAAGAAAGTTTTCATTTGGATTACACATTCCCAGGTCACAATCTGTCACTGAGGGAAGTCATGGCAGGAGCTTGAAGTACAAACCATGGAAGACCCTTTCTTGCTGGCTCAGTCTTTAGCATCTTCAAAGGTTCATGCTTACTTAGCCAGTTTTCTCACACAGCTCAGAGCCACCTGTCTAGGGGTGGCAGTGCCCTCAGTGGCTGGGCCCACCTGCATCCATCAAGACAGACCTCACAGAAATGTCCACAGACAAGCTGATGAAGACAGTTACTCTATGACATTATTATTATTTCAGGTGATTCTATATTGTGTCAAATTGACAGTTGATGCTAACTAGAACAGTAGCCAAGCCATCTGGTCTAAATTTCTGTACTTCCCATGACCAGGGCACACACTAGAGCAAAGGTGGCACTCCCTGGGTGAAGCTAGAACTTGGAAGCACTTGCCTTCCAGTCTGGGCGGGCCCAGGAAAGCAATGCAGTCTTGCTATAGCAAGCCAGTCAACGGATTCTGAAACAACACACATGTGAGGTGATCAAACAATTAAAGGTAAATGCACAATCTAAACCCCTGATGTCCAAGAGGGTACTTAGAGAACAGTAACAATTAGGCTTGATGTTGTCTGATGACTTGAATGTCTTGGAGAAAATGGGGCTGGGGGTATAAAAAGCTGTGACTCTAGCAAAGGTCACCGATAAGACTGGTTAATGGCACTGTTTTCTGGGAACTCTGCTGTGGCTGATTATTTTGCTCTGAGTCAACAGTGAGGAGAAAGAGAGATGGGCACTGAGGCCCAGCCAGTATGGGCACCTGGCCCTTGGGCAGTGCCTCCAAATGGTTTTGTTGACGGTTGGCACTTCTGAACTGCCTGGGTTCTGCTGAGAGCTGGCTGGGGACCCAGTTCCAGTGTCTTTCTCTAGCTTAGCAAATGGCTTTCCTTAGACATTTTGCACCATTGAACTTCCATAAACACATAACCATTTTCTCAGCAAAATTGTTGCTCTTTCACTAATTACATAATTTGCCACACTTGAGTGAGGGAGACCTGGTGAGCATAAAAGAGCAGGGGAGAGAGGAGGGGATGGTTAAGCCAACAGAAGCTGGGGCAGAGGCGGTGTTTTGTTTTTTTGTTTTGTTTTGTTTTGTTTTTTTTCTGTTTTCCCTCCTTGGAAACATTCCACGTTTTCTCATTTTGGTCTCAGCAAAACGAGCCATGAGATTTATATCTTCTTTGATTTAAAATGTTATTTTACTTTGGACTTTACATAAAAATAAGAAAAGCATACAGAGAGAGAGAGAGCACGCCTAAAAAAGAGATCTGTCTTGCGGGTGGCGATGTGTGAATAAGCCACACTTTGCTGTCAGAGATGAATGGGAGGACCTCGACTCAGCTGGGGATGCAGTGTGACTCAGGACCATCACTGAAGGTCATAGATGCGGCTGAGGATATTCAAGGTTGAGGGATGGTGGCAAAAGCAAGGTAACACAGAGTAACACAGGGGGTGGATCCCGAACTCTTCATAGATACCATCAAGGCTACAGATGGGTGGGTTCCAAGGGAGGGCCAGTGTGAGGGAGATATATTAGTCATCTCATTGCTGTGACCAAATGCCCGACAAGAAGCAGTTCTTATGTGAGAAAGGATTTGTTTCAGCTCACAGTTTGGGGGTGGGTACAGTTCATCATGGCGGTGGCTGCGGTGACTGCAACATGAAACTGCTGGTTCACATATAGGTAGATAAGGAAGCAGAGACCAGACAGGAAGCAGGGCCAGGCTATAGACCTCAAGGACCACCCCCAGCAACTCACTTCCTTGAGTGAGGCTCCACCTCCTGAAGGATCTCTCCAGCCTGCCAAAACACCAGCACCGGCTGAAGACCAAGTATCCAAACACAGGAGCCCGTGGATCGCACAACAGGAGAGAAAGGAAGACAGATAAGACATATCAGAGATGGAGGCCAGATAACCTTCGAGAAACTTCCATCATGAGAACTACACACTCCACATACCAAAGGTCTTGTGAACTAGCTAAAACTTCAGCTTTGTGGTCCAACCTATCCCGGGAACAGCTCCCCATTCTACAGCAAGTCTCTGCAAAGCACAGCCTGTTAACCATCTCAGTAAGTATGGGCAGAATGAAAGAAGCAGCAAACAGTGGATTTGCTCATTAACCCCTTGATTACAGGCAATGACGAGGAAGGAGGGGCCATCTGTGAGGGATAGGGCTGAGGCTAGAATCGCAGAGGGCAGTGTTGATCATGCTGGGTTGCTGATGGGCTGGGGGTGAGAGGCCATTGTTCTAGACTGGAACAAGAGAGCGGGCAATTGGAAAAGAAGAGAGACTCTTTGGAAAGATGCAGAGAGGGAGAAAATTTGGAAACTCCGAAACTGAGTTGAGGGGGTCCAACAGAGTCTGAAGAGGGCTGGAAGTGTGTATCAGTGGTGGAGTGCTTGCCTAGCAGTGCTCAGAGCATCACACACACACACACACACACACACACACACACACACACACACACACACACACACACACACACACGAACATACATACCATGCCTCTCTCTGTGTCTTTGTCTCTGTCTCTCTCTCCGTCTCCATTTGAGACTTGAAGATACAACTGTTAATAGACTGGAGAGTCTAGCTGAATGTTTGTCTCTTTTGTTCTTAAAATTTGGGAAAGAGATGGCTAGGAAAATGGCTCAGTCCATAAAGCACTCACCTCATAAGCATGAGGACCTAAGTATGAATACCCCAAGCCTTCATATAAAGCTGGCCACTGTGGTGTGTACTTAAGATCCCAGCAACTGTGATATGGGAGATGCAGAGACAAGCAGATCCTTCAAGATGGTCCCATGTATAAAGCTGGGCCCTGTGGTGTGTACTTGTGATCCCAGCAACCGTGAGATGGGAGACATAGAGACTAGCAGATCCCTCAAGACGATGTCTCAAAGGGAGGACCAATACCCGAGTTTGTTCTCTGACCTCCATATTTGTGGTGTGGCACACATGTGTCTGTACTCTCAGATGCAAACACACACACACACACACACACACACACACACAATGCATATACATTTATTGAGAGAAAAGAATACTTAAGCAAAAGATAAAAGAGTAAAAACTTAAAAGAAAAATGTACTGTACTAAGTGAAAAAAATTAGGAACTGTGGAGATCTTTCCACTTTCTATTTTATTTTATTTATATGCTATTTTGCTTGCATGTATGTCTATGGGCCACATGAATGCAGTGGCCAGGGAGGCCAGAAGAGGGCTTGGATCTCCGGGAACTGCAGTTAGAGAGGGTTGTGATTCCCCCTGTGGGTGCTGGGAATCAACTCTGGATCCTCTGCAAGAGCAGTCCATGCTCTTAACCTCTGAGCCAGACCCACGGTCCACTTTCAATTTTAAAAAGCCAAAAGCAACTCAGAGGTAAAGTAACTTAATGTCTTGAACCTAGGTAGCTAATAAAATCTCCAATGTTGAAACTTTTGGAAAAAATAATTAGCCTAATTAGAGAAACTTGAAAGATACAGCAGTTGAAAAGATGCCACCAGGTGACACTAGCCACTGTCAGCACATATGACTGACACACAGGACCAGCACAAATAGAGTGATCATGTGTCCTTGGGAGCCATCCAGGACTGTCCAGCCATAGATGGACATGGTGTTTCTAGATTTGATCAAAGTGTTCAGGCCATTAAAAACTCCAGAAACATACTTTCTGTTGCTCTCCTCCCTGTTTTAGTTCAGTTTCTCTAGAAGCCAGCTGGGTGAGATAGGCCTTTGGGGTTGGAAGGGGTCCTAGAAAAAGCTCTGGGGCACAGCTCTTGTGGTACGGTTGGAGGAGGAGACTGGGACCAAGCTGGGCTGCCAGGCAAACGATGTCCTTTCAGACTGTCCCACATGCCAGCAGGAAGCAGGCAGAGGGAGCCGGTAATAGGAATAAGTCCTGTAGTCAAGAAGGCAGCTTGGAACCTGAGTGGAATTAGCCAGCTCAGGCAGCTATCCCACCACCTCTCTCTCTCTCTCTCTCTCTCTCTCTCTCTCTCTCTCTCTCTCTCTCTCTCCTCTCTCTCTCCCCATCTACTTTGATTTTAAATCCAGTTATGAGGCTGTTTTGTCTTGCTTCCTCTTTTTACCTGAACAACTTAATAAAAAACAGCACTTGCTCTGGCCCAGACTGCAACCTGTGAGGGGATGTGTGAAGAGCTGTCCCTTCTTGAGGGAGGACCCAGTCTGAGCACTGAATGGGCAGGTTTGAAAAGATGCCTCTTCAACTCAAAAACAACTCAAATTTGAAAGCCTCCATTCTTAATTGCTACATTTTTTTCCCAGGGCCATAAATTCCCTAAGAATTTTTGAAGGATGGAGCTATATTTTTACCTTTGAAAAATTACTTTTGTACCTTGAGCACATGGGAAAAGTTAGTTGCCTCCATTGCAACCCGCATTGACTACAAAAAGGAACTGTAGCCTTTGAACACTCAAGTCTTGATTTTCATACAAGCCTCTGAGAGGAATATAAATACTTTGGGGGTGATACTCAAAACATGAAAATCATCTTTGTCTACCCCGAATCAATACTAATGCCTTATAGAAGCTTTTGGTGCAAAGATTACCTTAGCCCCTTCTATTAGCCCCAGGCTGAGCTGGAGATTGAGGGCCTCATAGGTATTGCTGTCCCTGCCTAAGGTTTACAAGATCACCTGTTTTGGGATTATGAGGTATGGGTTCGGGAGGGTGCCGGTGTTACAGGTGTTTCATTGTAAACAGTTTTAATTGGACAGGTGTCCTTGGGCAGCATGTACCTGCCTCTACTCTCTGCACACCAGTACGGTGCGGGCAGCTCCCTCACCTGCCATCCTCACTCAGGCTGGGACTGACCAATTAAATCACCTCCTCTCTATTTCCAGACAGAAATCTTCATTGACCCAGTCCAGACACTCCTGGCTTGCGGCTCCAGGTCCCTGACACCTTCATGGCTTCTTCAGGATGGTGTTTATGTGTGTGTTGGGGGCTCTCTTCCATTCCCCATGCTGAGCAATACGTGGGCGATTCTATCTCCAGGAAGGAACCCCAGCCTCCTCAGAAATTTGATTGGGGATTTCACTGTGCGTCTGGGGGATGAGGACGCTAAGCTGTCATTTCTGGCTTCTATGCATGCCTTCCTAATTATGCAAACCGCCTCTTCTCTATTGTCCCTCTTCCTTTGTGAGCCCTAAAGGACATCCGTGTCCTGTTATGATAACAGCCAAAGAGAGGTTGCCAGAAAAATAGAAGACAGTCTTGTCCCCCCTTCCTTTATTATCTCCCCTCTCTCTTTCTTTCTCTCCAGAGCCAGACCGGCTGCTTGGCATTTAGCTAGACTGTATCAAAAGCTTCGTCTTCAATGTGTCATCCCCTCTCCTGGGAAAATCAGTCACTTTTGGTTTTTTTCCACATTTACAGAAGTTTTTTTTCTAGAGAACTGGCTTGCGCTTTCTGCCTTCTCTGTTGTCATCAAAAGGTGGTCCCATCTGCCAGCAGGAGCTGTGACATTCTCTGGTGGCTCTTGAGATCGTCTTAGATCCCTCCTGTGCTCAGGGAACCCTTGGTATGGAGCAGGCAACCCGGGGATGATCAAGTACATTTTCTCTGTGACCCTGACTCTTGCCCCTCATGTCCACTGCTCTGCTCTGTCCCGAAGCTGGAGGAGGTAAAGACTGACCCCAAATCCTGGGCCTGCTCTCTTTTGTTAGCTCACATTGCTCACCCCTAGAGCGCTGACAGTAGAACCCCATAGGCCACCTGTGTCAGTCCCTAGTCATGATCCGCCTCTCTGCTCCACTCATCCCCAAGGAGAAGGGAAAGACACATGTGGGGAACCAACAGGGTGCTGCCAAACCTTCCATGGGTCAAGCTTGAATCACACCTTCAGCACCAGTGTTGTAAGGCGACCCCGCCAGCCTGCATGCCGCTTGTCCCCCTTGAAGCCTATGAGCCTATGTCCCCCTCTCTGTTAGCACATCACTCAAGCTGTCTTCCCGCCGGTCTTCTTGGAAACATCTGATTGACAGGTAACATGCAAGCATCCATACCATCCAGCTGTCTCTGAGTTGCTCAAGCCACTCTCTCCATTCTGATCATCCATCCAGTATGTAGATGTCTCCGGGTCAATTTATGTATTAATTTGTCACTTGCTGCATAATATTTAGTACTGAGATAAAAAACAAATAAGCCAATCCTACGAGGAATTGATTTTCCCTTCCACATCTGTTCACAGAGACATAAATCTAAAGTTTTGCTACTTTAAAAGCCTCCAATGCAAATATAATCTAAAATTGCTAGGCTTTGAAGTTGGCCTATTCTGTCAAAAGATGTTTATGGACCCGATCTCTGGAGCTTGGCCACTCATCTTCTGCCTGCAGGCCCCGAAGACATTGATCACCTCTCAAGGTCCACTCCAGTTTTCTGCAACCAAGCCCGAGGGTGTTGTGTGCCTTTTGTACCCTCTGCACTATGTGACAGCCCCTAGGAGAAAAACAGGAGTGACCAGGTCCTGGAACAAATCTCAGACACTTATAAGCAGAGAATACCAGCTCTGCCTACAAGACAGCATGTACGCCAGGATGTGGCCATTGTCCCAAAGACGAAGGGCTATAGTAACAGAGGGGATGGAACCCTGACTTTTCTTTAGGAAGACTGGGGGATATCTTTATATAAAGGAGAATTTAGGCTGAGCTGTCTTGGATGTGGGGGCATAACCAAAGGAAATGAGATCAGAGCATTCTTGGGGTGGGGCGGGGGTTAAAAGAAGCAAAGTTTAAACCTTCATGGGGTGGTGCTATAGCTCAGTGAAGAGGGCTTGCTTCCAGGTACAATCCCTAGCACTGCAAGAAATGAATGAACAAGTTAAAATCTTAAAACAAATACATCATGACAGAGTTCAGTTTGGCTGCAGCCCAGGACATTTGAGGGGCACAGCTGGAAAGAAAGGCTCTGAGTTTATGGCTGTGGCACCTTGAGGACACTGTGGGTGTGGCCATGATGGTTTCCTTCACGTCGGACAGCCTCCCAAACACTCTCACTTGCAGTATCTGCATAGCAACCCTGCAAGCAGGGGGCAGCTTTGAGAAAGGTGAGACCAGAAGGGAAGGGCGTGGACTGGGGAGATGGTCTAGAGAGTAGAAGTGTTTCCATGCAAGCACAAGGATGTGGGTTTGACCTTTAACATCCACAGCAAAAGCCAAGTAGGGTGGTGGCACACACTTATGACCCCCGCTGAAGAGGCAGGCACAGGAGGATCTCTGCAGCCTAACACCCAGTCAGCCTCCATGAATCATTGAGGTCCTGTTTCAAGAAGTAAGATGGGCCAGGCATTGGTGGCGCGCGCCTTTAATCCCAGCACTCAGGAGGCAGAGGCAGGCAGATCTCTGTGAGTTTGAGGCCAGCCTGGTCTCCAGAGCGAGTGGCAGGATAGGCTCCAAAGCTACACAGAGAAACCCTGTCTCGAAAAACCAAAAAATAAAAATAAAATAAAATAAAATAAAAAATAAGATGGATGGCTGGATGGCTCCTGAGGTTAAGACATCCAAGGTTGGGCCTGGTGAGATAGCTCATGTGCTGTTCTTACAGAGGGTCTGAGCTTGCTTCCCAGTACCCACATCAAGCAATCCACAGCTGCCTGTCTCTCTGGATCCAATGGCTCTGACATAGCTTTGATCTTTGACCTCCCCTGGCACTCCCACATAGGCATACAAAGACACTTGTTTAAAAAGGACATCCAAGGTTGACCTCTGACCTGCACACGTGCTCTACACACAAGTACCTGTGCACACACACACAGGATGGAGGACATGTGTGGTCTGCCTCCGGGTCAAAGAATAGCCAGATCATGGACATGAAGACTCAGTTCTTCCAACATAAGAAAATATTAACTCTCTGAGGTTTCATACAATATATTTGAATATATTCAAATCCCCGATTTCCACCCTCTCAGCCCCCATCCCTTCCCATCCAACTTTGAGAGTTCCTCTTTTATTTCTCTTCTTTTCCATCAAATCCAGCACACAGTCACCCAGCTAGTCTTGAGATCTTGGCCTACTCTCAGCGTGTTCTGCCTACCAGGAGGTGCACCATTTAAAAACAAAGCAAAAAAAAAAAAAAAAAAAAAAAAAAAACAAAAAACCCAAACCAAATCTGACTCTCCTTCTCCCAGCAACCATTAAATGGCTAATAACTATGGGTGGAATTACATGTTCATATCCCCACCTCCATGCTGGGGCTTCCAACATTTTAAGTAGGCCTCTGTCCCTAGATAACAGTGTGAGCAGGGAGACTGTAAGAGACCTCTTCCCTTAGTAATGGCAGTTTTGAGCATCTTTGGTTAGATGGGTTAGTTGGGTTTAACTCACTGATTTGCTTTGGGTAAGGCCCAGTGGATACTCAGGTATGAGTCAGAGTTTTCCTGATAGGGAGACAAGGTCAGTGCTATGGGTCATGGGTGTGTTATCAGATGAGGTCATAGCCAAAGGGGTAAGATGTGTAGCCATCATTAAGACTCCAGTGGTTAGGCCAATAAACCAGGTGCAATGGTGCACACCAATAATACCGGGAAAGAGAGAATCAGCAGGTAAAGGTACCTGCCACCAAACTTGATGACCTGAGTTCAATCTCCAGGACCAGGACCTATGTGGTTCATCTCACAAGATCTGGGGCCTGGAAATGACCCCAGTCAAGATCCAGCCACTCCAGTCTGGATGTCTCCCCTCCAGCACCTCTCCCTCAATACTGACACTGTCAGCTTTTCTCTCTTTTCCCATCAGGAAACTGCCCTGTTTGGAATTAATTCTCTGAGGAGCCACCCACCACCTTCCCCAAGAGCAGCAGGATGGGGAGGGGAGGGCACCTGAGCCATTAGACACTGGAGAGGTTCATCAGCTTTGTTTGCCATCCGGTTTGGCAAATGAGCCAGAAACCAAGGCATCATTGTGTGTGTGTGTGTGTGTGTGTGTGTGTGTGTGTGTGTGTGTGTGTGTGTGTGTGTGTGTGTGTGTGTGTGTGTGTGTGTGTGTGTGTGTGTGTGTGTGTGTGTGTGTGTGTGTGTGTGTGTGTGTGTGTGTGTGTGTGTTGGGGGGTGGGAGGTTGGTACTTTTAAAATAGGGAAGAAAGTGGCTCTGACAGTGGCTTTTGAGGAGAAGGAATGAGGTAGATGACCGGTCCACTGAGTTAGGTCAGATGGTCAGACCTGAGTTAGCAGGAGACCTAGAGCTACCGAAGTCACAGGCCAACATGAGCTATTGACGCATTGCCACAGCACAGGCCAGAGTGGCCCAGGAGAAGTGACCAGGGCCAGGAATGGAAACTCCTAAGCTGTGTCCCTGCCCAGAGCATAAGAGACAAGTTTGGATAGTGGTGGCACTTCACTCACGACAACCCTGAATCTACACTAAAAACCCGGGCCAAGGCCAGGGGTTCCAGCTGCTCAGAGAAGCTGGCCCAGAAACTCCAGGGAGCCACTGTCTTGTGTTCGTTTTCTTTTATCAAGGGAAGAAGAGTTGATCATCGAATGTCTTTCTTGCAGAAGCCGGGGAGGCAATTTAATCCAGCCTGTGTGTGGTTAGTAAAAGGCAAAGAGTCCAGGACTGGAGAGATGCTCAGTCCATGGGGGCTGGGGGCTGGGGTGCAGAGCTAAGCATGGTGGCATATGATTGTCATCCCAGTGCTGGGGAGGGAGTGGGACTCATTGTCCACCTAACCGCAGGCCAATGAGAGACCCTGTTTCAACAAACAAGGTGGACTGGAGAGATGGCTCAATCAATGGTCAAGAGCTTGCTGCTCTTACAGAGGACCTAAATTCAGTTCCCAGCACCCACATCTAGTGGCTCACAGCAGCCTGTCACTCCAGCTCCAGGGGATCTACTGCCCTGTTCTCAAATCCACAGGTTTTGAGAACACACACACACACACACACACACACACACACACTTATTAAAAGAATCGATCCATACATGGCAGCACATGCCTTTAATCCCAGCACTTGGGAGGCAGAGGCAGATGAGTCTCTGTGAATTTGAGGCCAGCTTGACATACACAAGCAATTTCTAGGCCAGCCAGGGCTACACAGAGAGACCCCCACCTCCAAAAACTAAGCAATGACAAAACAAAAGTGTGGCTCCAGAAGAATGACACCACTCAGGACTGTTTCCCGACTGCCACGAGTATGTACACACGTGTGCCTGTACCTACATGCCCACTCACCCTGGTGTGAACACAGGTGCAAGAGGCAGGTGACTCAGAAGGCTTCATGATGAGTCTCTGAAGGGACTCCAGCCAGCTTGAGCGTGGCAAGCATGGCTCTGACAGGCCTTGCCCTTCTCCCTCATACTCTATGCCTTAGTAAAACTAAGTAAACTAACCCCCACTTCCTCCCCCTGAGGCTGACTACCAAGGTCCAGCTATCAAGTATTGAAGTCCAGCATCAAAAGCCCCTAATTTAATTTGGTTACTTAATTAACATGCCCAATTAAAATGAAGCCCTCTTCCTAACATGGATTTCCTCTTGTATCTTCATAAACTGCCATTTTCCTGTGTGCCATGTCGGTCTCCTCTCAATCCAGAGGCAGCCCTTTGTCCCCCCAGGACAAATAGTTCCTCCCCCTTTCCCTTGTTCCTTTCCCCTTCTCCCTCATCCTCTGTCTCCTGTCTTTGTCTCTTATTCCCTGCCCTCTGTCCCTCTGGGACAGATAAATCTCCTTTGTTCTGAGAACTTGGTCTTGGGCATCCCGAGCCAATACTTTCCCTTTTGGTGTCTACTGATGCTGGGATTCCCACCTGCCCCAAGAGTGCCTCCTTCCTGAAGCTGGGGACTCTGGCAAATCTATATGATGACCTTTTTCAACCTTCTAGGAGCTTCCTGAAGCCCAGTCCTAGGTCCCCATGCCAAGCCAGAGCTCTTCTTTTGAGAGAATTCCCTCTCCACCCTGGTGTGAGGGGCGCCCTGAAGACGGCACACTCCAGGGTCTGTGCACAGGGCTTCTCAGTGGACCAGAGTTCATTCCAATTTTAGTATATGTACTGCCGAAGCGAGCACCAGATTGACACTGCTTTCATTTCTCATTTGGTCACGGTAGGTTTCTCAGCCCTGAGGAGGTCAAAAGTCTCTGAGGAGAAGGCTCCCTGTGACATAGTTCTTTCCTTTGGCTTCTGAATGTGTGAAGTGTGGTATGTTTTCTCTTTTCCCATACGAGCCTCAGTTCAGGGAAGAGGAAGTCCTGGGCTCTATCTACTATACCAGCCCTGCCTGAATCCTCTCTTTCCATAGGAAAAGGCAGGTGTGTGAAGAACACTGGAGACGAGCTACACAGGAAGGCCAGGTGGGTGGGAGGCACTCAGTCTCACTGATTTGGAGCCAGAATCCCCTCTCTGCTTATGTGATGCTGGGACAGAAGTGAGAGGAGCAGATGAGCCTGTGTGAGGAGCCCTCTCCACTCAATTGCGGCTGCTTTGAGGGGATCTCCAGAAGGGCCCCCTGCCCAGACTAACCGTGGTCCTGTATCTAAGGGCACGATCCAGGCTATCAAGCCTTCAAATCCCAGTGGATTGACATGATCCCAACCAGTGTGAATCTTGGGAGGCTCTGTTTGGTGAAGGCTTTCAGGGAGCTTTGGGACTCTGCCATCCTCTAGGGCCCTGGCACCCTTTGATGGTTGTGTTTATGCCACAAGCAGAAGAGGGCTGGAGGGTTGAGAGCCGCCCTATGGGCCAGGCCTGGAGGTGCCTACATCAGTTTCCTCCCCATTCCGTGGACCACGGGAAACACTGAGGGAAGAGAAAATAGTGTCTCAGTGTTTATGGATCTAATGGTCTCCCTTCAAGAAGATCTCTTCAGGTCCCGGCTCCAGTATCCTAGAGTGTGACCTGATTTGTAAATGGTCTTCCCAGACATAATCAAGTTCCAGTCAAATCCTCACGGTGGGCTGGAATCTAGCAGAGCTGGCTCCTCCTTCTCCATCCTCCTCTTTTCTCTTGAGATGGGGTCTCACACAGCCTAGGCTGCCGAGCTGAGGTTTGTTATATAGCTGAGGATGACTTTGAACTTCTGATCCTCCTGCCTCTACCTCCCAAGTGTTGGGGTTACTACAGACATGTGCCTGTGTGTTGGGTCTTCTTCTTCTTCTTCTTCTTCTTCTTCTTCTTCTTCTTCTTCTTCTTCTTCTTCTTCTTCTTCTTCTCCTCCTCCTCCTCCTCCTCCTCCTCCTCCTCCTCCTCCTCCTCTTCCTCCTCCTCCTCCTTCTTCTGCACTGGAGATGGAACTCAGGCCCTTGCACATGCCAGGCAAGTGCTCTACCACTGAGACGTGTCCACAGCTCAGCATTAAGGATATCTGGACACAGAGAGACCACACCTAGGAAAGACCACATGGCATGCAGAAAGCCTGCAAAGACACAGAAGGCCATCCACAACCAAGGGGCACTGGAAACTTCAAGAAACCCATGAGACCTGGAATAGACTCTTCCTTCCCAGTTCTCAGAAGGACCCATACATGGAAGAGTTGGACCTCAAGCTCCCAGCCTCTCATATTCTGAGGTGAAATGTCTGTTGTCAAGCCACACATTGTGGGCCTCCTTGTTAGGCTGCCCCAGGAAAATAAAGCACACCATGCTGTGTCCAGATCTGGGGAGAATCCTGCCACTTCTGCCAGACTTTCTTTTTGTCCAAAGGAAGATACAGGTCCCACTGAGGGCACTTTACCATCTCCCCAGGGGAGCTTTCTGACTCATCAACCAGGCCCCATTTGTCCCCTGGGCTTTCTCTCACCTTCTCTGCACTCTGATGAAAGCCCGAGGCATTTCTGGCTAGTGCATCCGTGTGGAAAAGGGACAGTAACTGTTCTGTTCTCCTCCCTCAGTCCAGAGTTACCTCAGACAAATCCCCAGTGCTTCCAGAACTCCAGTCCCCCTGTAAAGGGGTTGCTATCTCTCGCTGACTTCTCTCAACAGAGGAGTCCCTCCGCAAACAATGCTCTGACACTTTGAAAATACAGCTTGCCGCAGCCCCTCAAGAGAGCAATAATCACTGTAGCTCAAGAGGTGGTAAATCTTCCCTGCTGACTGCCCGGAGCTGGACAGGGCCCAGCACCTGGTAAGCTTGGCTGACTCAGTGAGTGGGGAGGGATGAATGTGGCCATGCCCTGGGACAGCAGGAGAAAGGGGTTCAAGCAAGGCAAGTCTCCTTGTCTGTTAGAACAGGGGGCCCTGGCAGCAGCCACCTGGCAGATGGAGCTATGTGCTAAGGCCCCTGGGCCTCAGCAGCCACACCCGCTGCCTGGCTTCACCCTGGCACAGCCTGGGGGCGTTGATAGCAGAGGGGATGGAGGGTGTGGGTTTAACTGCAGAATTAAGCTGCTGTACCAGGCGTTGGGCAGGGGCTGCTTGTGACTGTAAAACCTTCCTGCAGCATGATCAGTGTGGCTTGTGAGGTCCTGTGGGGTTGCAGGCTAGATGGGTTTGCAGCCAACGGTTCATGGGCTATCTCAAGACATGTTATGTTTCTCGCTTAACTGTGGCCTCATTTGTAAAACTGTAATAAAAAGTCATAGAAGCCAGTGTGGCTTTGAGCCGGGGACAGGATGGAGTGGTGCTGCCAAGGGCAGGGGCTATTCTTGAAGGAGGCAGAAGAGTGAAGCCCTTGCCTGCAGGGCTACCCTCTGTGACAGGATCTTGTGTCCAGGAGCTGCAGCAGGCAGGCTTTCCAGGCAGAAGGTGGATTTGGGACTCCGCAGTCTTTGTGTCCTCTAGGGGGCAGATCTTCAGGCTCCTGGTGACAAGCTGGATGGTAAGCCTGAAGCCAGAAAATGCTCAGTGAGTGCTGGCTTTCTTTGTCATGCCCTTACTTCACAGACAGTGGGCCTGAATTAGAGATTACAGATGCAGAGGAAGTGGCTGGTCTAGATTTGAACCCATGACTGTGTCAGCCTGTAAGCTGTGTACATAGGTTGGTTAGTCTGGATTTGAACCCATGACTGTCAGCCTGTAAGATCTGTATATATGTTGGCTGTTCTAGATTTGAACCCGCGACTGTCAGCTTCTAAGATCTGTAAGTATGCTTGTGTGCTGATGGCAGGCTCAAAGAGCTCCACCCTCATCTTGTCACTGGAGAGCAGACTGTGATCTTGGACTTGGGGGAAGTGAATGAGTTTCTTTGGGAAGTAGCTTGGGGTAAATGACACTCCTGTCTCCTCCACACCCCAAGCTTCTCTCTCCTCTCCTGTCTTTCTTCCTAGCCCTCCCATGAGTAGAAAGATCTGCCCCTACTCCTGCTGGGCTCTTTCTGAAGATGGTGGGGCTTTCCTGGGTAGGGACAAGGAGCTTGGGTGGCCTGCATCCCTGAAGGGCTGGCCAGCAACTTCACCTCAGGGACACTGGCTGGTCACTCTCATTCACATTTCTGAGGACAGTCTGAGAAGAGACTATCTTTATGGAAGGTGAGAAGCCTTCAAAGGCCTCTGGAGAAGCCTTGGGCATGAGGGTGAGGAGCAGGTTTTGCCACTCTGGGCTGTGGAAGGAGAAGCTCGCCCTGGGGAGGTGCTTACCAGTCCAGATGGTGGGGTGGGGGCTGCTAGGCATCGAGCTGCCTGGCACAGCAGCTTTGGGGGTTCATGGGTTACAGTTCTGCTCTCATGAACAGCTTACTTTCCATACCGGAGCCTTGTGCTTCTCACTATAAAGGGGGCGTGACAATACCAGGTCATGATGCTGTGTTAGAGCAGGGACCCCTAAAAGCACCCAATACGCAGTAGCTGCTTTCATTTATGGTTATTGTATGTCTGTCTGTCTGTCTGTTTCTCTCTGGCTCTGTATCTGTCTGTCTGTGTATCTGTCTCTGTCTGTCTGTCTGTGCGTGCGTGCGTGCGTGCGTGCGTGCGTGCGTGCGTGTGTGTGTGTGTGTGTGTGTAGAGACCAGAAGACTCGGTGCTGTTCCTCAGGAGGAATTTACCTTTTTATGATTTATTTTTAAATCATATGTGTGTATATGTGCATTTGAGTGTAGTTGTCAATGGAGACCAGAAGAAAGTATCATATACTCTGGTCCTGTAGTTTTAGGCAGTTGTATACCATCTGATATGGGTACCCATTCAAGAACTCAGGCCTCTGCAAAAGTATCGAGTGCTCTTAACCATAGAGCCATCTCTACAATCTTTAAAGAAAAAAAAAAGAATAGAAAATGAAGAAAAGCAAGAGGGGAAAAAAGGTCTCTTACTGGCCTGGAACTCCCTAAGTAGGCTGGGCTCTCTGGCCAGTGAGCCCCAGAAATCCATCTGCCTCCTCAGCACTGAGATGACAGGGTACACCACTGCTCTCGGCTTTTTCCATGGGTTCTGGGGATTGAACTCCGATCCTCATTATTGCAAGGCAAGTACTTTACCAATTGATCCATAGCCCTATCCCCTCATAATTCTTGCTAATTAGCAGACAGTATTTCATCTATTCAGATCCCTATCCTTAGAGAGTCATCCTTTCTCTTGCTCTAGGATGGCTTGCTAGTATTGTGGGGAAAGGATTGTGCATTCTCGGGGCATATTCTACTCTCTCTCCTAGCCCATTCATCTCTAATAAGGGTTTTAGAACCTTCTAACCTGCTATATGCCAGGCATCTATAGAATGCTTGGATCCCCACATGCCATTTGCAACACACACCTACTGAGCACTTACTGTGGGCCAGGGCCAGTGCTGATATAATTTGGAGATGGGGTCTGTATTCACTCGAGGAGCTTGTGGTTTTATGGGAAAGCCACACAGATAGGGTCAAAACTCTCAGGCTGGATGCTGGGAGTTGCCACAGATGGGGACAGAATTCCCAGGCTGGATGCTGTGGGTATAGACCAGTGGTTCTCAACATGTGGATTACAACTCCTTTGGGGTTGAATAACTCTTTCATAGGGGTCACCTAGGACCATCAGAAAACACAGATATTTATACTATGATTCACAGCAGTATCAGAACAATAGTCAGGAAGTAGCATCAAAAATAATTTTATGGTTGGGGTCACCATAACATGAGAAACTGTATTAAAGAGTCACAGCATTAGGAAGATTGAGAACCACTGGTATAGATGAAGCCCTGTCACTAAGATGCACAGTGTCCATAGGAGAACAAACTAATCAGCACAGAGGATGTGACATAACACTTCCGTCACTTTATAATTCCACAGTGCCTTGACAGTGTTAGTAACATAAGGGACCAAGTCCTGGGAAATGAGGGTCCTAGAAGAGATGTGTGTTTAGGGCAGCTTTCCAGAAATGGCAGCTGCCATTTGGAATAAGCACCTATGGTGACCTAAAGGACACTGAGGGACAGGGTGAAGAAACGACTTCTAAGACAGGGCTGTCTGAACTAGGGCTTGAGGCCTGATCAGGAGCCTGGGTAGGAGATATAAGAATAAGGGAACTTGAAATGGGGTTGTGTTTGCAGGAGAGTGGCCTGAGGAGGCATGAGAGGGGGAGGCAGGGACAGGTTCCAGCTGCCTCCTTGGGGCTAATGAGTTTGTGGGAAAACCAAGACAACATCTATGAGTGGTTTTAGGAATGAATCAGGTAAGGACTTGAGAGAGTTAATCCTCTAGGACCCTGGCTGAGGAGAGAAGGCCAACAGGCGCCTGGTACTTTTCTCATGGATGTGGCAAAATCACTGACAAAAAGCAGCTTAAGGATGGAAAGGCTGAGTTTGGCTCCCAGTGTGAGGCTCCAGTTAATCTACGTGGAAAGAACACTCTAGCTGTGGTGGCAGGGAGAGCAGGCATGTAAACGCCCTAGGTGGTGAAGCAGGGAGAGATGAATGCTGGTACTCAACTCGCCTTGCCCTCTTGGTGCAAGCGGGACCTTTGCTCATGGGATGGTGCCCCTCACATTCACAGTGGATCCTCTTGGTGCAAGCCGGGACCTTTGCTTGTGGGATGGCGCCCCTCACATTCACAGTGAGCCCTCTTGGTGCAAGCCGGGACCTTTGCTCATGGGATGGCGCCCCTCACATTCACGGTGGGTCTCCTCATCTCCGTTGAGATTCTCTGGGAGGGGCCAGAGAGATGGCTCAGTGGTTAAGAGCACTTGCTACTCTTCCAGAGTACAGGAGTTCCATTCCCAGCACCCATGACAGTCAGCTCACACCAACCTGTATCTCCTGCTCCAGCATGTGGTTGAACACACCACACCACACACACACACACACACACACACACACACACACACACACACTCACAAATATAAAAATCTTTACAACACAACCTCTCTGGAGACATCCTCACAGACGTGTGAAATTATTTCTAGGTGATCCTAAAACTAGTCGAAATAACAAGATTAATCATGATGAGCAGATTGCTATGGACAAGGGACATGACCTTTGACCTATTCAGAAGTCTACTTACCCGAGGAGCATGGGAGATGAGTCCTCTCAAATGTCCCATGTACTGTTATGGGAAACAGCCATGGCTGCAAAAGGGCAGGGTACCTGGTCTCACCCATCATCCTGAGACAGAAACTGGAAGGAATCAGATTAGGGTATGCTGTGTGAAAATCTTGCGTCTGGACCCCAACTTCCCATGGTCCAGGGAGAAGGTGATATCCCCAAGTCCCAGGATGGTGCCTACTGAGATGAGGTCACAGCAAACAGAAACTTCTAGATCCTCAGATTTTAAAGGAGAAATCAGAGACCCTGACTCACCATGCACAGACAGATGGGCACCCCAGGTGCAGATGCTGGTGTTGGGATACAAGCACAAATGCTTTATTTTAATTTGGGAAATGAGCCCCCAAGAAGCTCTTGGCCCTGACCCACAGCATTAGAAAATGAACCAAAGTCAACATCAGGCACATGATTGACAGGCATCTACTATGGGAATCTGGGGACTCCTGAGGGAGGGCAATACCCCTCCAAAACTCTTCCATTCGGAGGGCTGAAACCATGGCAACTCTTATAAAAGAAAGCATTTATTTGGGGCTTGCTTACAGTTTCAGAGGTGTAGTCCATTATAACATGGTGCTGGAGAAGCGGCTGAGAGTTCCACATCCCCATCCTCAGAAAGCTGGCAGAGAGAGCCACTGGGCCTGGCTTGGGCTTTTGAAGCCTCAAATCCCATCCCCAGTGACACACTTCCTTTAAACAAGACCACACCTCCTAATCCTTCTCAAGTAGTGCCACTCCCTGATGATGAAACATGCAAATATATGAGCCTATGGGGGGCATTCTTATTCAAACAACCACAATCTCTTTTTCCTGACAGGGATACAATGTAATCAGCTACCTGCTGCTCCTGTAGTCAACCCCACCAATCCCCAGAAATGGATTGCATCTTTCAATACATAAGCCAAGTAAACCCTTCCTTCCTTCAGTTGCTTCTTGTGAGGAACTTGGTCACAACAATGAAGGAAATAACTGACACACAGTTAGGGATGATGGCTTAGTGGGTTGTTTCTGAAATGGGTTTGCTCACTGTGTTCATGTTCTTTAGAGGAACAGGACTTATAGAATGAATGCATATTAAAAGGTTACATGGAGACTGGAGAGAAGGCTCAGTGGTTAAAAGCACTGGCTGCTCTCGCAGAGGACCTGGGTTCAGTTCCCAGCACCCATATCTATCTGTCACTTGAGCTCCAAGTGATCTGGTGGACTCTTCTGGCCTCCATGGGGCACTGCACACATGTGGTGCCCATACATACATACAGACACTCACACATTCACATAAAATAAAAATTTAAATAATGTGATGGTGAGAGAGATTTATTAGATTAGTTTACATTCATGATCCTGGCAACTTGATGATGACTGACTCACACTGGAGAGGGTGAGAATCTGGTGGTTGCTTAGTCCATGAGGCTGGGTATCTCAGCTCTCCTAAACCTACTCTACAGGCCTAGAGGATTCTTGGAGAGCCTTTGGTCTTCACTCTGTGTTGAAAGCCTAAGAAAGCTTATGTCAGCAAAGGACTGTATCAGTAACAACAATAAGGTAGATAAACTTGCCAGCAAGAGTAAAGACAAGTAGGCTAAAAGCCAAGACTTCCTTTTCCCATGACCTTTAATCTAGGCTGCCACCAGAAGGTGCCACCAACATTTAGGGTGGAGTTTTCCACTTCAGATAATCTGACCAAGAAAGCCCTTCATGGGTGCATTGATTCTATTCAGGCTGACAACCAAGATTAGCCTTCACACTCTTAAAGCCAGTGTGGTGAGGTATATTGAAAACTCCCTGTCTGTCAATGTGGGATACCCTTCACCACTCCGGAATTCTGTGATGAAGGATGCCATCAACTGTAGTCATTAACACTTAAACTAGAATCAGAGTCCCAAATAATATTTCTCCAAAGTGTACTCAGCCTTGTTGGGCAGTGGTAGCACATGCCTTTAATCCCAGTCTATGAGTTTGAGCCCAGCCTGATCTACATAGAGAGTTCCAGGACAGCCAGGACAGTCTGTGGTATGGTGTTATTAGCAATGGAAAGCAGACAAAATAATGAAAATTACACTATTTGATTATGGTTGTGAGATATTTGTTCACTGTGAAGATGTTGCTGTGTGTGGTAGTTTGAATGTAATTGGCCCCCATAATCCCATAATCTCATAAGAAGTGGCGTTGTTAGGAGGTGTGGCTTTGTTGGAGGAAGTGTGTCACTGTGGGGGCAGACTTTGAGGTTTCATATACTCAGGATACTGCCCAGTGTGTCAGTCAACTTCCCGTTGCCTCTGAGTCAAGATGTAAGCACTCTCAGATCCAACACCATGTCTGCCTGCACACTGCCATGCTCCTCACCATGATGGACTGAATCTCTGAACTGTAAGTGAGCCACCACAATTAAATGTTTCCTTTGTAAGAGCTGCCTTGGTCATGGTCTCTCTTCACAGCAATAGGAAACCTTTACCAAGATACTGTTATTGGTGTAATGAAAAGCTGAATGGCCAATGGCAAGGAGGGAGGTATAGGCAGGACTTCTTGGTAGAGAGAGAAGTAGGAGATGAATCTAGGCACGTGAGAGATGCCAGAAGACATGGAAAAAGAAGGATAGGCAGTACGTGGCAGAATGCAGACTAATAGAAACGGGTAATTTAACTTATAAGAGCTAGTTAAAAACAAGCCTAATCGAAGGCCAAGCTTTCATAATTAATAACGGGTTTCCAAGCTTGGGATCTAGCTTGCTGGACAGAAAAAGACTCGTTACAGACTGTGCCCATGACAACTTGAAATAAAAGGTCCATTTTCCAGCCTCTCTTGGAACTAGGGGTGACTATGTGAATAAATTCTGATCAGTAGGTAGAGAATTGATGGTTGGTATGTTCAGGATCCATCCCTGTGGGTGTTCAGCTGGCCCTTTGCTATGGACTAGACTTCTGATGTCATGATTGGGTCTAGAGCAAGCTACTTTGTGTCGTTTAGACAGATGCCTGGAATCAGAGAACCTAAGAACTGGAGACCTTGATGGTCAGGGAATGGCTACTCATTCCAACCTGGGCTGACCCTGCAGCCTTGCTTTCCACAAAAGCCCCAGTTACATCATTTTGTTGAGTAGGATTTTCTTTACTGACAGCTAAACAGCCTAAGCCTGTGTGTGCACAGAGGGAACCTTTTGACCTGGGTGGAGTGAGAACAAGGGACTCAGGAGTCAGAGGCAGCACTTGACAGAAGGGAGCATCTCTCTCTCTCTCTCTCTCTCTCTCTCTCTCTCTCTCTCTCTCTCTCTCTCTCTCTCTCTGTCCCCACCCCACCCCCCAATGGAGCCTGCAGGCTCCTTTGGCTGTCTTCCTCTGTGGGATGGAGTCCTGGAAGTGGAGTCCCATGTTCTTCAGGACTTTGAGAAGTTCTGTGTTCTCCAGGAGGTACAGCTATGCTACAGTCTCCCTTCCCTTCTAGAACAGTCCAGACTAGCCCAAGGCAGGTCTAGGGCTGGGTAGAGCCATACCCAACTTTCCTTACATTAGTTCTTGTTTCCTCAAGAGGGTTAGTTGTACCCTCTCTGCTTGCCTGTCCCACTTACTGACTCGAAGAACAGGTAATGAGTTGAACTTCCCCAGCCTGTACTGTGTGCCAGGGCAAAGGTGGGAAAAAGACAGACCTGAGTCTCCACAAGGCAGAAGACAGAGTGAAGTGCACACGGAATGCCAGTCAGGATGTATATGATCACACCTTGGTATAGCAAGTAGCAGGTCCAGAGGCCGCAGAGGCTGGGCAGGGAACATTCAGAAAGTTCTAGAAAGACTGAGACCTTACAGCCTCAACTCTCTCCACCCTGCAATTTCTAGCGTTTCCACATAGAAGGGAACCCGAGGACCCTCCTTGGATCTCCTGTTCCAAATCCCCACAACCTCGACTTCCAGGACTGCCCAGAAGGTTGGGTTTGGGATAAGGAGTATAGTCCAGCTAGGTGGATCTTTCCTCCTTAGACACTACCAGCCTGTGGGATACACTTTCCAGGAGAAGTCGGCTAAACACTGTGACCTTGTTCCAATCCTACACCTTCCCTGGACTCAGTTTCCTTTCGGAAGCACAGACTTGGTGGGGGCGTGGCTTTCTTTAGTTGAGGGGGAGCCTGGAGGAGATCGGGGTGCGGGGGTGGGAGGCGGGCCCCACTGGTCGCAGCGAGCTGGCCAGGCGCACGCACCATGGGCGCTCAGAGCTGGTGGCTCCGCTCCTGCGGTTTCTAAACCTGAGTGGCGCCTGCAGGGAGCGCAGCGTCGGGCACCTCCTGGCCCGGGACACTGGCGGCCCGTCTGGCCCCAGGCCTCCAGAGACCCAGGCGGAAGACGGCAGGGACCCCGCCCGGTCCCTCCCGCGGGCAGGCGGGGCGGTCCCACACAGGACTCCTCCCCCGCAGCCCGGCAGGGATCAGTCGCGGCGCGCGGTTCCGCAGGTGGCAGCTATGGCCCAGTCCTGAGCGCCCCGCCATGGCCGGCGCCCCCAGCCTGCTGCGCCTGGCGCTCCTGCTGCTCGGGGCGGTGGGCAGGGCCGGCCCCCGCCCCCAGGTGAGCCCCCGGGACCCCGGCGACAAATGGGAGGGGGATGCTGCGTTGGTTTGAGGGCGCTGGAGCCAGTGGAGGGGCCCTTGGACTTGAGCGAAACTCCAGGACCCCGGACAGGGGAAGTGCAAGGTTCAGGGGAGAAAGGGGCTGAGGAGTTGGGGGCCAAGGTGGGAACGGACACCAGGTGACTATCCTTGTCCTGACAAGACGCCCCACTTCTCGGCCACAGCTCATTTGCCAGGGCATCAGCTGCCCCGCGGTTGCCTTGTTCTGACTTCTGCGACACATCTCTGTCCTTCTGTACCACTTTTCCAACTCCCTTTTCCCAAACCCGCTGCCCCTCCACCTTCCCATTGTACAGGACCCCTGTCGTGCCTCCCCCTACACTACGATCCTTGGTTCTCTTGTGTGTGTGGGGGGGGTACCCAGGAATCTCTAGAGGGCTGAAAGGGCCTGGTTGTGGAAACCTAGCTCCTTCCCCCATTATTGGCCCCTCATTACAGTCTTTGACTCATAGCCCCAGGGACCCTGCCAGTGGCAGCTTGTTGTCCTTCCTGATGACCTCCCAGGTGGCACTGGATTGCCACCCCCACCCCAGCCTCTGCAGCAAACATGCAGCAGGTTCCCTGCTCCTGAACCAGCCAGGCCCTCTCACACACTCAGCTAGCACCCATTCCAGGGGGCTTTGATTAATAGCCCACCAGAAAGCATACCGGGACACACAGGAACACCCTACCTCCTTGGTGTCCCCAAAGAATAGGTTGCAGTTGGACTCTTGAGGACTCTTCTCCCTCTCTCTCTGTCCTGCCTGTATGTCCTGTCCCATGCTGCCTTGCACTGGGCATGATGGTCAGGGAAGGTGGTTGTTCAAAAGTGCCAGGAGACCCCCCGAGCGGAGAGGTCCAGGCCTGGGCTGTGTCCTGTATTGAATACTTTGCGCGTCATCTCCTGTATCCACAGCTAACCCTGAAGGACTGAAGCCTTTGGTGAGTGGACCTGTATAGGAGGTCTGCAATAGGAGAGGGGCAAACTTCTACCCTTGGCTGTGAGTCCAGCTGTGGACAGAGGTGCCTCCCAAGGAAGGTGCCAGCACTGTTTCAGTCCCCAAATCCTTTTCCATATGAATCTTCTCCTCCCCCCTGTTCTCCAGGGCCAACCGACACCTTCCCCAGTCCTGGCACCTTCTTCACTGCTCCCCAACAGGCCATGGCTTTCCTGGTGACATTGGGATCTTTCCAGATCCACGACTGCAGATCCACTGCTGAGTTCCCTCTTGTGAGCCGGAAGGTGGGGGTGTGAGCCTCCTGCTCCGAGGCCCCTGCAGACCAACTTTGGAGATCAGGTTGGGGATGAAGGGTTAGAGGGTCAAGCTTGGGGCCTGCCTGTCTTCTCCCCCAAACCCCCTAGCCCAGAAGTGTTAGGCTCCTTGAACCTCCTCACATAATCTCATTCTCCAGCCCTGTTCATAACTGCACTTGGGTGGCAGTGAAGAGACACGCTGGAGCTTTTGATGGGGTGCCCTTGTTATGGGGGTACTGACATCTCCGGCTGCTGCAGAGATCCGTGTGACAGGCAGCTTTGAGGTTAGATTGCGATAATTACTGCATGACCTCATGAGCACACAGGAGACTGGAAACTAAATTTTGTGGTTTACTTTCTGTCTGTGATGTCAGCAAGATTAGAATGTCTCCCTTCATGTCACTCATGTTGAGGTGAGTGCTTAGAAACAGAGTTCCCTAGGCGATGTGGTCCAGCAGCCTAGGAACAGGGAAGCAGAGTGTAGGCCCCAGCACCTTCCTCCTGGGGGGTGGGGGGTGGGCATGAAGGCTGAAGGAGCAGGCCTGGTGAGGCCAGAAGTTACTTCCTTGCAAGATGAGGGTGGCTGAATTGACTTCTGCAAGTCAGTTGACCTGGCTACTCCATCATGGTTTCTGGGAAGGACCACTCCCCTTTCCTGTTCCCTTCTGCTCACAGACCCTCCACAGGGAACTGGGCTACTGAGAAGACAGGCAGACCTTTGACACTTGAAGTTCCAACCAGATGGAACCGGAGCTTCAGCTCTAATCGTAGCTCTTTAGCAGGACCCTTGATAATCCCAAGCCCCAGGTTTCTCATCAGTAAAACAGGGATTTGTCCTGGAGGGATGGAGGAACACCGAGGGGAGTAAAGCATTGACTGGTACTGAAATGGCAGCTTGAGGCCTCCTGGAGACCTGTCCTTTGGAACCTGGCATGTCCCCAGGCTGTAGGATAGAGCCTGGAGCAGGATTGTGGGAAGCCCCTGGCCTCTGCACTCCAACAAAGGACAGTGGAGGCTGAGGCTATGGCTTGGTCTGGGTGGACTTTGTCCCTGGCTGGGCTTCCTTCCAGACAGGGACCCAACATAGGACCCACCAGGAGCAGCCAAGAAATCGCATCCTGTCCTCCAATGCCTGGTACTGAGGAAAAACAGGTCCTTCATTTACTGCACCCGTCCTTTGGCAAATGTATGTGTGTGTGTGTGTGTGTGTGTGTGTGTGTGTGTGTGTGTGTGTGTGTGTGTGTGTGTTACATAGAGATGCATATGAGGTAGAGATAGATTGAGAGATAGGTATGCAAGGTGTACAAGAGCCCTGTTTCTCAGCGAGTTTGTGTGACAGTCTGGATGAGAGTTGCCATATACACAACAACGTATCAGCATATAGTCACATGTCCAACAGTGTGTGTGTGTGTGTGTGTGTGTGTGTGTTGGTATCCTGCCTGTTATACTGTGCTTTGGGGAAGGTATGGGATTGCGTGTGACAATTCCTGATGAGTGAATGGAGATCTTCTGGTATGTGTCCATGTAGGGGAGAGGTACTGTGTTTGTGACAGTGTGATTGTGTGTGACTGTGGGGTCAGGTGTGTGTGTGTGTGTGTGTGTGTGTGTGTGTGTGTGTGTGTGTGTGTGTTGGTCAGTAATTTCAGCAGCATATGCCTGAGTTCCTGTCAGTCTGTGTGTGATGGTATGGGGACAGGAGACTCAATGTCAGGCCCTCAGTGCTGGGAACATCCCTGAGGGTGTGAGGGGTATTGGCGTATGACAGTGTGTCCATGAGAAGGTACCTGAGTCTGAGAGAAGGTGCCTGCAGCTTGCCTTGTCCTGCCCATCTATCTGATCAGCTACCTCAGGAAGGACCTTAAGAAAACAAAACATAGACACAAAATATAGGGCTCAGCAATGGGAAGCGTGAATCCAGGCTCTGAGAGGGGACCAGAAGAAAAGTGTGATGACCCAGGAGGAAATGGCAGAGAATCTGCAGCATAGAACATAGCTGGGGGAGAAGGGGGCTGTAGAAGTTGTCTTTGGAGCCCTCTTTGCTCCTTCCAAGGGGCCTACCTCCCTCCTGCCATCCTCCCTCCCTCCTCAGTGGTCAGGTGAGACTGCACATTCTTTTCTACTGCCCCTTAACCCAAATGGTTCCCAGAAAAGGAGAAGCCTTGGTGCACAGGCTCACATGAGTTTGTGGTGATGCCCTGTACCTGGGTGCAGGCTGTGGATGGAGCCGAAGGCAAGCACCATCTGCAGGCTCTGAGCTCCTTGGTGTTCTATTCTGTATCTCTTGCTACTTCTCCTAGAGACGTCCCCTCCTTACTGTCCCCTCCTCCTGGACATTGATTCCCCCCCCCTTTTTTTTCAAACACTGCAGAAGTGCTGGTCCTAGGAAATACTGGTCTGTCCTGGCCCCCGGGGCTCCCGGTCTGTGGTCCTAACCAACATCAATGCCCTGGGACAGCCTTGTTAATTTCTCCCTTCTGGGAGCTTATTGAATTTAGAAGGAAGATCCCCAGATTCAGGAAGTCAGGCTTGGGGTTTCAGCCTGTCGTCTTCTAAACAGTGGAATCTTCAGGACCAGCTTCTCCCATGTGCCAGGGGCCATTGTAAGCAGCAGCTTAGTTGTCACGGTCCTTGATTCTCGGAGTCTTGTCGCTCCTTTGCACACAGGCAAGCTGAGGCTAGAAGCTAAAACGTGCACAAGATCACAGACCCAATTTATGGGAGAACTGCAGGATCGAGTGCAGATATGACCCCAAAGTAGGGCTACTCACTGTTTGCCTTGTCACCTGGACCCCAGGGCCTCGTGGCATCCAGTGGCCCCACCTTCAACAAGGCTTATGCCAGATCCTCTCTCTTACTGTTGTCTTTGCCTAGGAATTGCCCTGGACATCTCCGCAGATGTGTGTGTGTGTGCATGTGTGTGTGTTCATGTGGGGAGGAGGTACATTAGTTGTGGCCATGCATGTATTCATGCATATGTGTGAAGGACAGAGGTCACACCTGAGCGGTGTTCCTCAAGAGCCATATAACTTTTTGTTCATATTGTTTTGCTTCTGGGATGGTGGCTTCTGTCCCTGGGACCTGGGGCTGGAATATCAGGATAAGCAGTGACCCTCAGGGACCCTCCCGGCCCCGCCTTCCCAGCTCTAGGGTTAGAAGTGTGTTTCGCTCTACCCTGCTTTTTACCTGGGTTCTCCATGTGGAACTTAAACTTTCATAGGTTTGCAGGACACACCTTATAGACTGGGCCAGCTCCCAGCCTGCTCACCTCTACACCTTTGTGTCGAAATGCCCATCTTCCTTGCTAGGTCAGCCACCACTTTCCCTTCCTGTACCTCTCAGCCCCTAGACACTGAGACCTGCCCAGACTCCGCCCTAATGTCTTACACCATCACCTTCTTCTTTTTTTTTAGTTTTTTATTTTTTATATATTTGAATTACAAACAAGATTGAATTACATGACGATCCCAGTTCCCTTCTCTCTCCCTTCCTCTCCTACCCCCACAACTAAAATCTTACCTGTCACATATCCTTTCTTCTAATCTACACCTGATTCAACCTTTCTGCTTCCTCATGACCTCTGCATCCTTCCTTTTCTTCCCTTCTCACTCTCATAGCTTCCTCCCCCCTCTTCCCATGTTCTCAATTTGCTTAGGGGCACCATCACCTTCTTATATCATTTGTCCTGCAAAACATTTGGCCCCAGCCTCAAACAGCCCGGAGACTCTCAGGACAGTCTGCCCACTGTCTCCTCCACTCACCACCATCTAAGATTGACACTCTATGGCTTGGGGGTGGGGAGACAAGGCCCTGTCCTAACAGAGCCCCAGTCTAAAGTTAAATATCATATCTTTGTGAAACTCAACCTAGTCATTGTCCAAGCCAAACCCTCTTGGAAACTCTCATGGTGGCTGGCCATCAAGGTCCTGGCTCCAGTCTCTGATCTCTCCTCTCCACTGGGAGATGCTGGTTCCTTGGGCCTCTTCCATGCTCGCTGACACACCTGCTGCCCCAGTTCCCAGCAATGACCTTGCTTTCTGCCACTTCTACTAAGGGCAGATATTGTGGATTCCTCCCCTTGTGGCTGTCTGCCCTCACCTGCACCATAGCCTTGAGGGCAATGAGAATAGAGGAGGAGGGAAATAGGAAAGGAAATGAGAGGTGGCACTAATCCACTGTGATTTAGTCGGATGAATCTGCCACCCATCAGTAGTGGCTCCAATGACAACACCACCTTTGCTGTTGGCATATTGGACTTACTTTTTTTTTTTTTGTACTTCTTTTTCTTTTTATTCTCCAAGCAAATACTGCTGACCTTTGCTCCTAGAAGAACTTGTCCTTCAGGGCAGCCTCACCCGCACATTTACTCTAGAGATGTTGGTGGCATTCAGAGGAAGCTTGACACCCCCCCCCCCCCGTTTCTGGAACTTTCCATGTCACTAGGAACAAGCACATGTCACTGTGTGTTGTTCTGTGGTGATGTCATATGAACTAGGACTCTGCTCAAAATAGGACAGGCTCACCCAGAAATCAGATCTGGTGTGTGTGTGTGTGTGTGTGTGTGTGTGTGTGTGTGTGTGTGTGTGTGTGTGTGCGCGCGCGCACTGGGACTTGGGCCCTGGCATCTGAAGTCCATCAATTTCATTTCATCACCTGTGTGTATTTTGTGGCTTCAAAAAGTGCACTTCTGGGCTGGAGGGATGGCTCGTTGGGTGTTTGCTGGCAAGTCTGATGATATGGTTCCAATCCTCAGGATCCCACGTGGTTGGAAGGAGAGAACCGACTCCCTTGGGCTGCTCTCTGACCTCCAGATATATGATGCACACTGTGGCAACATGTGCTCTCTCGTGCGTGCACCTATCTACATGCATACAGTCATATGCGAATTTAATTATGTATAAATCCCAACTTTAATGCAAGGGCCTTTTTGTTCATTTTGACATCTATTACTTCTAAATGGGTAATATTTATAATCTGTAAGGATGTTTGTGAAAAAAATCAAAAAGCACTACAGCTCAAGGCTGACTAAAGGGAGCACTCAGAAATACGCACAGGGGACGGGTTCAGTGGAATGGGTCTGTTATTGCTGCATGCTCAAAAACCAGTGCTGTTAAACTTAATTAGGCTCCCAGCCCTCTGTCACAGGTGGGAGGCCACCTCCCAGTGCAGGCACAACTTCAGTGTTCTGGACCTTTCTGTCTTCACCCTGCCCTCCTCACCTCTTATCCTCTTGAGGCTTAGAAGCCAGGCTGAATATCAGATCTGCATTGTGTTAGAAGAGACACTGGGGCATGGGGGGGGGTGTCTGTGGTCCTCCTAGGGCAGCAGTTGAGTCTGACAGGAGGAGTGAGTGATAATTCTGGCTCTTATATGCCCTCAGTGTGGCCATGTCCTGCATCCTCGGGTGTCCTGCATCCCCGGGGTGCTGCAGGTTAGTCACTGAGCTGGATGACTGTGTGCCAACCTTAGCTCTGCTTCCTGAAATGCTGTGTGCCTTTGATGGAGTCTTCTGACTCTCCTAGAATGGTCGGAAGCATGACAACTCCTACATGACCAGACAGCAGGCGGGGAGGAGCCCCAGGCTGTGATGCAGCCTTCTCCTTCAGGAAGTGTCTCCTTGCTCAGGGTAGATGAAGGGCAGATGGGACCATGGATGAGTCATATAGTCTCCTTAACACTCTCCTTCACCCCAACTCCTTAAGCACTAATCCTCTAGACACTTGCTGGATACTTACTATACATCAGCCTTGCATGGTCCCCTGGGCGGGATAACCACAAAAAAGGTCCTGCCTGGATCCCCAAAGTGGCAGTCACTTGCTTTCTCCCCTTTCAGAAATTCCTGGTAAGCTTTGGTCCCCTGGAGATTAAGAAACCAAGAGGATGGGAGGACGCGAGTGGGGATGAAGGGGCTGCTGTAGCCAGGGAGCCTCCATTTCTGCTTTCCCTCTTAGGGCGCCACCGTGTCCCTCTCGGAGACAGTGCAGAAATGGCGAGAATATAGACGCCAGTGCCAGCGGTTCCTCACTGAAACACCGCCTCTGGCCACAGGTGAGTCCCATGAGCCCTCAGGCCTGTACTTCACAGAGCTCTGGGGAGGCTTTGAGATCGGGGCCATAGTTGGTACCCCTTGTCTCTCTGGAATGCTGCCTGCCTGGGCCTCTGTCCTGGTGACCACACTGTGTCTTTAATGCGGTGCCTTCCTGACCCCTTCCCACCAGTTTTCCAACAGGCAGCTTTGTGGGTACTATTTTCTTAGTGTCTTTACCTCTAGAGCAGGCACCCCACTTTCCATTCTGTGTTCTTCTCAGCTCTCCTTAACTGTGTTTAGATTGAAGGCCCAATGGAAGCATTTATACAAACCAATCTTTATGTTTTGAGACAAGATCTCATGTAGCTCAGGCTGCCTTCCAACTCACTATGTAGCCATGGATGATTTTGGACTTCTGATCCCCCTGCCTCTACCTCCCAAGCACTGGCATTCCATGCCTGTATACCACCACACCTGGCTTATGCAGGGTTGAGGACCAGACCCAGGGCCTTAGGCATGCTAGGCAAGCATTCTCCCAACTGAACCAGCAGGAGTAAACCTTTTAGGGAGTTTATAGGATGGTTTAAAGGTCACAGCATTGGAGTCAGCTGGGCTTGGGTTCAAATCCTGTCTTTGATCATCACAGTGATCTGGGGAAGGGTTTCTCAGCCTCATGAGCCAGCATTTCCCTCCTGTCTGTGAAGAACAGCTCAAAAATGGCTTATAGGTGATATCTGTTGAGCCCTTTTTATATTCCTTCTTCACAACATGTAACACAACATGTAACAAAGCTCCGTGGAACAGGGCATGCCTGCATTCCACACAGGAGGACAAAGAGCTGTTAAAGAACTCGCTTAAATTTCTGACCCTGATGAGTAATAGGGTCCTTCCTTGGTCCCTGCCCTGTGGGGAGTGTGCTCAATGTCCAGTGATCCCTGTGTGAGAATGCTCAGTGTCCAGTGATCCCTGTGTGAGAGTAGTGCCCAGTGATCCCTGTGGGGGAGTGCTCAGTGTGTAGTGATCCCTGTGGGGATAATGCTCACCTCCAGTGATCCATGTGGGGAGAATGCTCATTTCCAGTGATCCCTGTGGGGAGAATGCTCATTTCCAGTGATCCCCATGAGAGAGCGCTCAGTGTTCAGTGATCCCTGTGGGAGAGTCCTCAGTGTCCAGTGATCCCTGTGAGAGAGTGCTCAGTGTGTAGTGATCCCTGTGGGGAGAGTGCTCAGAGTGTAGTGATCCCTGTGGGGAGAGTGCTCAGTGTGTAGTGATCCCTGTGGGGAGAGTGCTCAGTGTCCAGTGATCACTCTGCAGAGGTTGGGGAGCAGAGTGCAGCTTCCACTGGTTGGGGAGGACATGGGAAGGAAGAATAAATGACAGCCTGGGACTCAGACTGCTCTACTGCCTCTACAGGTCTCTTTTGCAACCGAACCTTTGACGACTATGCCTGCTGGCCAGATGGACCCCCAGGTTCCTTTGTAAATGTCAGCTGTCCCTGGTACCTGCCCTGGGCCAGCAGTGGTGAGTGTCTCCTTCTCTGTTCCCAGGGCTCTGGGGCAAGATAGGACATGGCCTCCTTTCCTCTGAGACCCAGTTCCTGCAGCCCAGAATATCCTCAAGCCCCCTGGAGGGTGGACCACCCTTTAATGGTGGTTGGATAGTCAGCAGTGGCAAGTTCAGAACTACCTGGGGTGTCTTAAGTCTGATGCTTTTGCAGGCAGGGGTGGGGTAAAAATTAAGACAGAAATGAGACCCTTCTGACCTCGCAGAGGGAGGACAGGAAGGAGATACCCAGGGAATGTCATTGCCTGGTGTGATTGTGTGTGTGTGTGTGTGTGTGTGTGTGTGTGTGTGTGTGTGTGTGTGTGGAGAGAGAGAGAGAGAGAGAGAGAGAGAGAGAGAGAGAGAGAGAGAGAGAACTCAGCTAGCTCTTCCTGACTCTTTTAAGGTTCACAGGTAGCAGTGCTCAAGACCACAGTGAGGCTGGCCCCTCAGACCTTGTTCAGCCCACCATTGCCTGCAGGGGAGACTACACTGGGAAAAGTATGGCCTGGTGGGAGATTCACTAGCCATCCCGAGGGCCAGGGTGCCCATGCCTGTGGCTCTATCCCAGTTCCCATGCACAGACTCTGTGGGAGATAGTGAGGACAAACATTCTAGTGGCAAGGAGTCCCAGTGTCCAAAAGGGGGGGAAAGACTGACTGACTGACTGACTCTGTGTGTGTGTGTGTGTGTGTGTGTGTGTGTGTGTGTGTGTGTGTGTGTATGCACAGGTGTGGGTCCACAAGTACAGTCCTCCATGTAGAGACTGGAGGTCAACTGAGGGTTGACCGCCTTGTTTGTGAACCCTGGGGATCTGCCAGTCAGTGTTCCCAGCACTGAAATCACAGGCACATGCTATCATGCCCTACTTCTTACATGGATGCTATGGTGAATTCTGTGGGACTTAACTGAGGTTCTCATGTTGCATGACGAGCACTTTACTGAACCATTTGCCCAGCCCAGCAAAGATACCTCATAAGGTAATGAAGGCCAACATTCATTGAATATCTGTGTCCAGTCCTATCGTAACTGCTGCCTGGGGGATGTGCTTGCCTGATGAGGAAAACTGGGGCCCTGAGAGATTTGAGTCTCTTGTTCCAAATGAGGTGGTGACTGGTGGAATCCTGAGGACCTAGAACTTTTCTTGGCCGTTATCCCAGCCTGCGAGTAAGCATAGGAATGAGGTCAGGAAAACTCCCGGGGTCTTCTTGTAGGAGGTGGCCTGGCGGGTCAGACATGAACTTCTCTTCAGCATGAAGTATAGTCTGATGGGGCTCAGGCAGGCCTTCTAGAGAGGCTCCACCTGTCTCTCCTTATGCTGCTCAACACAAGCCAGGGCCTGACAAAGGCAAGCTCCAAGTTGGTCGGCAGCTCTTCACTCAGAATTCCTCAGCGCACGTTGCCTGTTGACAGACAAGCCACTCATTCAATCCTGCCCATAACTCTCAGAGACAATTACTCCCATTTCCCTCCCATGGATGAGGAAGCTGAAGCATGGAGATATGACATGGCTTTTCCAAGACCTGGCTTGGCAGACCTGGGCATCAGTCCAGGAGGTTGGGTTAGTCTCTGCATCTCATTGTTTAATTGTTGAGCCAGGGCTTCCAAGGGAGCTGGGCAGTGGCTGCACGTGCATGCATGTGTACTTAAGTGCTTGCATGCATCTGTGTGTGTGTGTGTGTGTGTGTGTGTGTGTGTGTGTGTGTGTGTGTGTGTGTGTGCTTTCCCAGGTCTGGAGACAGGTGAGTGGTCTGAATGACCTCCACTGGCTGGATGCACATTAGTAAGGGCAATGAGATTCTGCCCTTTTCTTCCCAGCCATGCAAGCCTTAGCTCTGCGTGTTGAGTCCAGGCTGTGTGGTCAGGAGCCATTCCTAGACCTCTCTGTCTGCGGTTTGTTTGCTGGGCCCGGGAGCTGGGATGGAGCCAAGCTATGTGGCTGGGAGAGGATTGGAGATCCTTGGGGGAAAACCAAGTCTTCATTCTTTTTTCCTACCCGCCCTCCGTGCCTTGGCAACTTCCTACGTGGCACACACGTTCCCTGCCTCGAAGATTTGGGACCACTGCTTGGGCATCCTGGCTGAGCCCCTAGACCCCAGGGAGCCAGGCGCGGGACAGAGCCTATCACTCAGCACTAAGCGCCCCCAGCTCTGCCTGCGCTTGCGGCTCCATCCATCACCTTTAATTTTATTTGAGCAGGAAATAGGTCCTGGTGGTGCCCGTTTATGAGCGAACACGGTTTTATTGCTTTCTCCATGAAGATAACGGCCTCTGCACAGGCCCCCTGCCAGCCACCTACCCTCCTTTCTCAACCCTAATTTACTCTCCCTCCTTTTTTGGACGCCCTGATCACCAGCTCTGCCTCCCCTCTCCTGAGCTGGGGACCCACAGAGACACCCACTGGATCCACACAGTGCAGTCACCATACTGGAGGGGCTTCCTAACCCCAGCCAAGGCTGTGGGGGATGAAGAGGGGGGCACCTCTGGAGCATTCTTAGCCTGCCGCAGGGAGCAGCTGGTGGAGATGCCTCGAGGGGGGGCTGAGGACAGGGAGACAGGCAGGCCTTGTCTTGGGCGAGAGGGTTCTCTAGAAAGCATCCCCAGTGGTGAATATGGGGGGAATGTAATAGGCAGAGCTCAGCACCCCCAAAGGCCTGAGAAGAAAGGAATAGGCTTGGGGCCAGAGGTCCCCATGATGGCTGGAGTTAGGGTAAAGAGACCACCAGCAGGGTACCCACAGAGGGGCAAAGCTATGGCCAAAGCCCCAGATGCAAGCAGGGCAGGGGTGAGAGAGCAATGCCCAAGTTCTTTCTCTGTCATTGAGCAAACCCAGGAATGGAGAGCAAGTACTATGTGGTGCAACGCTGAAGAGAGTCAACCTTTTGGGGTTCAGAGCAAGGTGGAGGAGTGGGTGGCCTCGCATGGCCCATAGCCGAGCTAAGACCTTGTCAGGAGCCTGGGTACCTTGTGTGACACTTGCAGGGGAGCTGCATGGGGCCTGAGGGGTCAGTCAGCTTTATGGCCCAAGCAGAGGCAGGTAGGGAAAGTCATTGACGTCTAAGACATTCAAGACAGGTGACTTTGAGACCAGCCTGGGAGAATAGGCATAGGCAGAAGGAAGGAGGGCAGATGTCAGGGGGCACCTTGGACACGAGGCTAAGACCCCAGGCCGCAGAGGTGCACAGTGTCCCAAGAAAACCATTCTAGGCCATGCAGTCTGGCCCTTGCCAGTATGTACTCGGGACTCCAGAGGGCTAGGAAGGGCAGAGGTGGAGGAGTCGTAAGAGGACAGCGATGGAAGGAAGACTGTGGTCGGCACAGGACAAGAACGGTGAGTCTTCGAAGGTCTCCGAGGCTTTCCAGCTTGTTGGTTGTCTTGGGACCTCTTTGGCAGCCTCATTCACTCTCCAGCGGGGACCCACGCCTTACACATCATCCCAGCCTCATTAGCCAGCCCTCTCCAGGTTCCTACCTGTTTGTTAGCTTAGTTCTAATTATATGAGGGCCATAAAATGCTTTTAAAACAGCCTATCACTCACAAGTCTTAGAGACTCTTGACAGGTCACCTCCCCCCAGTAATGCTGAGCCTGGGAGCTCTTAGAGCAAGCCAGGGTTACCAAGGGGAAGCTGTGGGCCTCACAGGAACTCTGGCCTTGCAAAGCTGGGGGAGGCAGCGAGGCCTCCCACTGTGACTGTGTGTCAAAGGCCTACCTACCATGCACCAGGTAGTTCCTACATGTTCTCCTAGGAAGGGTTCCCATTTTACAGATGAGAATGCTGAGAGCCAGGGGCCAGTTGAAGTGCTGCGGCTGATTAAGATTGGATCTGGCCTCTTTCTAAGCCCTGATGCTTCAAGCTTCTCTGTCCTCCCACCCAGAGTTGGCCCCTGCCTTTGACCCTGCCCCATCCTGTCACATTTGGGAGGGGTACCAACCTCGCTGACCCTCAGCGTCTCCATCTGCAAGATGCTCCCCCCCAGCCCTTGCCAGTCACCTCTGTTGCCAGGGTGGAGGAGGTAACAGATCTGTGAGCAGCTCTCCACAGCTTTGAGTGCCCGCCATCCACGTGGAAGGGTGGCTGTTAGCTTGATTACAGACGCCGTGGCGGCTTCCGGGAGGCAAAGTGTTTAATTGGGGGTTTTATTTCCAGCACCAGGGGTTGACTTAATGAAATATGCCTGGGCCTCCTGGCATGTGGCCGCCTGGTTGTCTCCTCGTATTGACTAGACCAAGCCAAGCCCGTGGCTGTGATTGGCCAGCTCCTCACAGGCCAGATAAAGCTGGGCTGATAAGCAGGGCTTTGCCCAGACCACCCACCTCCAGCCAAGAAGGGCATTTGGGGACCATAGGCTCAGCCACTATCCAGCTGTGGCTTTTAATATTTGATGTTAATGAGGGCCAACAGACAGATGAACTTGCAGGCTGTGCTTCTCTGGGACACGGCGATCTCTTGACTCTAAGCCAAGAAGGCACACATCCATGCCCACACTACCTTCCCACCCGCAAGCTGGCCTTGAGCAGAGAGCCCAGAGCTATGCAGGCTGTCTGGGGGCCACAATGGCATGTCTGCAAATCCAAACCCAGGGGAAGGACAGAGGAAAATGGCACCTGGCCATGATTGACTCTCGGCACAACTCTGGCTGCTAAGTTTTGGCTCCTGGAGGCAGAGAGCTGGGAGTTAGAATCCTACCTGTACCTCTTCCTATCGGCCTGGTCTTGAGCAGACCTCTTGGCTTCTCAGAGGCTTGGTGTTTTCATCTGTAAAATGGTTAACCTGGTAAGGTGCGGGCATACAGAGGTATTCAAAACTTGATTCTATGAGTAAATAGCTTTCAGAGACAACACACACAGTGTATGTAGGGAGGAAACCTACAATAGCGCAGTGCCTACTGTGTACACCGTACAATTATTATTCAATGCCTAGTGTGTGCACAGTACCTGTAGGGTTCAGTGCCTAATGTGTACACAGCACATATAGGCTGTAGTGCCTCTTGGGTGCATAGTGCATGTAGGATACAGCACCTACTGTGTGCACAGTGCATTCAGGGTATAGTGCCTCCTGTGTGCACAGTAAATATAGAGTTCAGAGCCTCGTGTGGGCACACTGCATGTAGGGTACGGTACCTACTGTGTCACCATGTTTATAGGGTTCAGTGCCTACTGTATGCACAGTGCATGTAGGGTACAGTGCCTACTATGTGCACGGTGCATGTAGGGTACAGTGTCAACTGTATGCTGGGGTTTGTGCCAGCTGTGGGTAGAATCTAGTGCTCTGTTTTCTCCATTCTCCTACCTCCCAGGGTTCCTTCTCCCCACTCCACTCCCACTTCCTGCCTTTCAGACTGCAGAGCAGACTCTGATACCAGTGTCATTCTCACAAAGTTTGCCCAGGTCCCCACCACCATTCTTGGGGTGTACCTATAGCCAAAGACAGGTCTTGTTCTCTACCAGAAGACTGGACTCCCCTTAAAGAATTATAAGATTCCATGTAGCAGATAAGGGAAACATTTGGGGACCTGAGGGTGGCCCTCAAAGATGCTAAGATGGGACCATGCCCCTGCCCTTCTTGCCTTATGTGTACCCCACTGTTTGGAAGCTCCTTAGAGAGCTTCCGGGGCTCAGCCCATTGCGCCACTGGACGAGTGGCCATCAGATTCTCAGGGTTTTGTTAATGTCCCTGAAAATGCAGGTTTCAGGTTGAGGAGATGCTTTAGTTGGTAAAGTTTAGATCATGTAAGAAGCTGTGCAGGGGAGGGGCTGGCTGGTCAGCTAGTCTAGCTGAATCAGCCAGCTCCAGGTTCAGTGAAAGATCCCATCCAAAAAGTAAACTGGTTGTGGGGAAGACACCTGGCATCCACCATCAGCTTCTAGTCTCCATGTGCAGGCTTGCACACACACACACATACACATGTACACACACACATGTGTACACACACATACATATACACACATACACACGCGCACACACACATGCACACGCGCGCGCGCACACACACAGACACACATACACACACATACATACACACAGACACACACACATACACACGCGCACACGTGCACACACACATACACACACATACACACACACAGACACATACACACACATACACACGCGCACACACACACACATGCACACACATACACACACAGACACATACACACACATATATACACACGCGCGCGCACACACACACACACATGCACACACGTGCACACACACATACACACACATGCACATGCACACACATACACACACATGCACAAGCACACACACATGCAGGCATCTCTGTACACACTTGCATGCACACACACGTGCACTTTTGGAGACTCCTCTAATAGTAATAATACTTATATTAATCAGCCTCTTCCTATTGGCAATCTCTCCCTCAGCTGTGGCCACCAAGGGCTCCTGGAGACTTGGGCACATCCTAATCTCCCCTCCCTTCCCCTCCCCCCTCCTATGACTCCTTTCCACACTGCCTGCATCCATAGCCCACAGCTGGTCCTTCAGGTCTTTTGGTCTTTAAACTATTTATTACATGTATTTGCTCATTTAGGGGAGGCATTGGCGCAGCGCTGCTGTGCAGGTCAGAGGACAGCTTGTAGGAGCTGCTTCCTTCCGCCTCTCATGTGAGGCTCAGGGACTGAACTCAGGCAGCAGGCCGAGTAGCATGTGCCTCTATCGTCTCCAGGTGTTTACTCTCACAGAATTTAAGTCACCTGTGTGCAGTCAGCCCAACTTTGACCGTCCTCCTCCTCACTCCCCTGTGCTCACCCCTCCTCCTCACTCCCCTGTGCTCACCCCTCCTCACTCCCCTGTGCTCACCCCTCCTCCTCACTCCCCTGTGCTCACCCCTCCTCACTCCCCTGTGCTCACCCCTCCTCCTCACTCCCCTGTGCTCACCCCTCCTCACTCCCCTGTGCTCACCCCTCCTCCTCACTCCCCTGTGCTCACCCCTCCTCACTCCCCTGTGCTCACCCCTCCTCCTCACTCCCCTGTGCTCACCCCTCCTCCTCACTCCCCTGTGCTCACCCCTCCTCACTCCCCTGTGCTCACCCCTCCTCCTCACTCCCCTGTGCTCACCCCTCCTCACTCCCCTGTGCTCACCCCTCCTCCTCACTCCCCTGTGCTCACCCCTCCTCACTCCCCTGTGCTCACCCCTCCTCCTCACTCCCCTGTGCTCACCCCTCCTCCTCACTCCCCTGTGCTCACCCCTCCTCACTCCCCTGTGCTCACCCCTCCTCCTCACTCCCCTGTGCTCACCCCTCCTCACTCCCCTGTGCTCACCCCTCCTCCTCACTCCCCTGTGCTCACCCCTCCTCACTCCCCTGTGCTCACCCCTCCTCCTCACTCCCCTGTGCTCACCCCTCCTCACTCCCCTGTGCTCACCCCTCCTCACTCCCCTGTGCTCACCCCTCCTTCAGCCTCTTTGTCTTCACCCTGTTCTTGGCCCTGGTGAAAGGCTTAAGTTCTCCTGTAGGCAGGCAATGAGTGAGGCATTTTCTAGATAAATAGAGCACTCCACTGGTCTTACATGGAGGCTTGGGCCAAAATCCACTCCTCTCCGCCATCTTCCCCGACAGGTCCCCAGGTCCACAGTAGGGCATGATAGGGACTTCCCCACCACCCGATAGTCGAGTGGATGTGAAGACCACGGGTGACAACCGGCTCCCACTCTGTTGAGACTGTTGCGTCCCTGATGATTTTCCTTTTCACTGCTCTTTTCTGGAGCTGCATGCGGGCAGGGCCCAAGTTGTCTTCTGTCAGAGGAGTAGGTCTCAAGGAGTGGAGCAAGCCTTGTCTCCCAGTTTGGAGGGAAAATTTCCAAGAGCCACAGTTATGATGGCACCGAGACACATTGTGTTCCTTTTAGAGGCCTTTGAGAGGAAGTCTGAATCTCCTCAGACTGGGACTCCCTGAAGCAAAGATTGCTTTAGTTCTGTTCTCAGAAATTCTGTACTGGCTTTGCTCTAAGGGATGTCTATCCCCAGAGAATGCAGGACAGTGAAGGACTCTGGGTCTGGAATATCAGAAATCATAGAGGGTGACTGTGATTGACAGGGTCCTTTCTGCTCAGCACCAGACCTTGCCAGTAGTGTGGTTTGACATAGATCCAAACTAGGTTTGTCTTGTCTAAAAGCTATGGATTTACTCAGTTGTGTCCCTGGGTGGCCAAGAGGAACACCTGAGGGTGGCTGGGTGATCCTCGCTGTGGCAGTCTCTTGTCATGTACCTGGAAACATCATGGTGTGTGTGTGTGTGTGTGTGTGTGTGTGTGTGGTGTTTGGTATATGTGTGTGGTGTGGTGTGTGTGCATGCATGCATGCGTGCGTGTGTATGTGTGTGTGGTGTGTGTGTGTGTGTGTGTGTGTGTGTGTGTGTGTGTGTGTGTGTGTGTGTGCGCGCGCGCATGTGTGTGAATACAGGGGAGATGCCTGTTCCTAATTCAGAAGAGTCGACTCTGATGGAGCAGGGTCCCCCAGGAGAGGGAAAAATAAGGGCAGCTTTGGGTGGGCTGTTTGTTTCTAGGCTGAGCCTCAGCTGCCATGTCTCCCTCCTCCAGTGCTTCAGGGTCATGTGTACCGCTTCTGCACAGCTGAGGGCCTCTGGCTGCACAAGGACAACTCCAGCCTGCCCTGGAGGGACCTGTCGGAGTGTGAAGAGTCCAAGCGAGGGGAGAGAGTGAGATGACGGGCCTGGGAGGGGGCAGGCAGCTGGTGTCTGCTTCGTGGGAGCAGAGAGTCTCTTTGGGTGGGTCTGGCTGTTGTCACATCTGTCCCCCTGCTCCTGGTGACTCTGCACATCTGCTGTCTGGCCAAAGGTGATGTGTGCTCACCTTGGAGCCAGGTTGTAAAATCCTAGACCACTCCCATAGGACATTCTCTTTCTGGATTCTGGAATCCCAAGTGGGGCCCCAGGTCACCTCAGTCCCTGGACCCTGGAATGAAGGTTATGAGACAGGAAGGCCCTCAGGGCATGCAAACATCCTTGTGTCCCTCTGTGTATACAGAACTCCCCTGAGGAACAGCTCCTGTCACTGTACATTATCTACACCGTGGGGTATGCACTTTCCTTCTCTGCCTTGGTCATCGCCTCGGCCATCCTTGTTGGCTTCAGGTAAGGAGAGCTCAAGACTGGGATAGAGGGGACTGTCTTGTGCTCATTTCCTTAGTAGAGGAATTCCAAGCCAAAGCAATCAGAGGTGGGGTGGGTGAGGGAGGGGGTCCCCGCTTCCTAAGACTTCCTGGAAAACATAAGGTTGAAAATATAGGTTGCAACACTGTGAGTTCAGTCTACTCTCCACTGTGTAATTCTGCATGTGCTCTCCAAAAAAATTCCGGTAAGATGATAGGAAATTCCAAGAAGTCACATCCATCAAGGAGATAATAATTCAGCATGATTTCAGGAAACTTTCGGTGGCTAGAGATTCTACTGTCTTGGAGCTTGTTGACACCAGTACAAAGTTCCTTTTTGGGTCTAACCTGGCCGAGAAGCAATTTCCTTATCTCCAGAGTAAGTGAGGGGAACTGAGTTGAGGTTCAGAAGAATTATGAGGGCAGAAATCTCAGAATATCGATCATCAAGAACCGGAGACGTGGGGCTGGAGACTCTGCACTAAGCCATTGTGAGCTGGAGCGATGGCTCCACAGTTAAAGCATTTGCCACATGAATGTGAGGACCAGAGTTCAGATCCTAAGAAAGCCACATAAACGCTAGGTGTGCGTGGTGGCTCACCTGTAATTCTAGCTTTAGAAAGCAAAAGCAGGCTCACCAGAGAAAGCTTGCTAGCCAGGCTAGCCTGATATATGAGTGAGCTCTGGGTTTGATTGAGAGCCCTTGCCTTGATGAAAAAGTTGAAAGAACAATGGTGAAAGACTCCCAGCTTCATCCTCAGACCTCCCTCCCTGTGCACACATGCACACACGATTGTGGGAAGCATGCACATGCCTACACGAAAAAAATGGGAAAATAAAAGCCAAGTGCTACAAGTCAGATGTGGTGCTAAACACCATACTCCCAGCACTTAGATCAAGGCAGGAGGGTTGCCACAAGCTCGAGGCCAGTCTAGCTAGCCTGAGCTACAAAACAAAGCAATGCCCACCCATCAGGTCCCCATGTCCGCCCCTGAAGAGCTCATCCTTGCCTGTAAGGGCTTAATTTCCAATCTTTCTCATTACCTCGCACTCCTTTGCTAAGTGTCTGTAACAACACACAGAGTGGTTCATGGCTATTTTTAACAGCGTAGTGACCTGACCGTATCCTGCTGCAGTTCCAGCAGGGGTGGGGGTGGAGGGTGGGGTGGGAACCCAGCATTGTGTTTTGTGAGTTCATTCTGATACAGGTAGTCCATTTCATTAATTTGAGCTGTCCCTGTATTCCTTTGTCATCACACGGTCTGTGGATATTTGAAGTGTTTTGTTGATTTTTCTTTCTGAATAACAAATCTGACAACAATGGGTTTCTTCTGTGTGTTTCCTTAGGGTAAATCCCCAGAGGTAAAATTGCCACCAGTAACCAACTGCCTGGTTTTCAGTATTTTGTTAGCTAGTGTTAGATTGCTTGCCAGGTGGCTGCTGCCAGTCTGTGCTCTGGCCACCAGTGAGGTGGTTCTCTTTGCTTCATAGCCGACCCCCATTTAGTATTTTCAGAACTAAGTGAAGCTAATCTATAAAGCATGCAAAAGAACTTGTCATAATTTTAATTTGTTTATCTTTGACCTCTAGAGAGTTTTTTCATATTTTAGTCTCGTTCATTGTTATTATTATTATTATTATTATTATTATTATTATTATTATTTAGTTTATTTGGCTTTTCATGGCTTGTTTTAGGCATTTGTTATCTGGATATTAGCCCCAGACATACTTAATCTATGCCATTTATTTTCATTCTATGGTGAAAATTCTAGGATTCTGCATTTTAAATGAAATGAAATTGGACATTTATCAATAAGTAAAATGTATCCATAGGAACTATTGATTAAGAAAAGTTATTTTTATTAATTAGTAGACATTTATTAATTTTTCCCCATAGATTTCATTTTGCTGCCCCTTGAACGACTTTTTCTCACCTGATAGTTGCAGAGCCACTCAGCTCCATCCCCTTCAAGAAGTTGCAGAGTCTTTTTTCTGCCCTTGTGGCTCTTCAGTCCTCCTTGGATTAAGTTTGTCAGGTGAAAAACAGGTTTTTACCCCCTCTTCCCATATTGAACTGTGCCTTTGCTGACAGTCTTGGTTTGCCACAAGGGTCCCTGGATTTGTATATTGGTTTCCATTGTATACATCCTTTTCTATTGGTCTGTTTATCCACCCTATTCCCAAACCATAGTGCCTTGTCTCCTAAAGATTTATTAGAAGTTTAAGATCTCAGGCCAGTAAGTTGGCTCAGTCAGTAAAGGCCAAACCTGACGACCTGAATTTGATCCCTGGCATCCATCCACACAGCGCAAGGAAAGAACTGACTCCTTAAAATTCTTTCCCAGACCTTTGGCTACCACACAAGCGTCCTGGCACACGTGGGCACAAACACATACATATACCATATATACATAAGATAAATTAATTTTAAAAGAAGAAATAGAAATATATCTCAGGCTGCAGAGATGGCTCCTTGAGTTAAACATTTGATACCCAATGTACCCAAATCTCACACTAAGTGTGAGAACCTTAGTTTGTCTCCCCAGAACCTATGGAAGGCCAGATATGGTTGGCGGCATGTATTTGTGGCCCGGCACTCCTGCAGTGGCACAGAAGCCAGAGACAGGAGTATCCCAGGAAGCTCCTGGGCCAGCCAGCCAGGAGATTTGGTCTAAAACAAAGTTAGAAGGTGAGGGTTAATACCTGAGGTTGTCCCCTACCTCTGCACTCACACTCACAAAACATGTTCATACACGCATGTGTGCAGGCATCATACATATACACAGACAACTTCCAGTTCTCTTACAGCAGAGACTCCTATGTTGTGATTTCTTTTGTGTATTGATTGTTTTGAGACAGGGTCTCATGTAATCTGGGCTAGGTTTGAACTTGCTTTGTAGCCGAGACTGGCTTTAAACTCCTAGTTCTCTTGCCTCCACCTTCCAAGTGCTGGGATTACAGGTGTGCAAATCATGCCCAGGTAGGAGTTGTTTTGTTGAAACTGGGCCTTGCTTTGGAGCCTAGACTTGCCTCACACTTCTGATCCCCTGCTTTAGCCTGTCATGTGCTGGAATTATAGGAAAAGACCACTCGATGCTTCTATATACCCTCCTACACCATTCTTGACCTTTACCTTTGCAAATTTTTAAGTACTATAAAAAAAGTGGGCATTTTATTATAGCTGCTTTGACTTCATTATTTAGCATGGGACAGTGACAGTGGCATTTCTGTTCATAAGTATGGTGTGACTATGTATTTCCCTCTAATGTAAGACTTTTCTAATAATTTTAAGTCAATTTTATTAAGTTGCCCCTAATGATCTTACCCATCTTCTTGTCAGAGATATTTTCAGAAAATCAAATAGGATCTTACGAATGGATCTTCAATTTCTTTTTATTGTGTATTGCTAGGATGTGTCAAGGAGGCCGTCAGCAATCTTGCGGAACTCTTTAGTTGCTATAGTTCATCCGTGCATTGTTTTGGGGTGTCTCTGAAAATACTTGTCTGTAAGCCATAACTAGTTCTGGTTCACCTCCTCCACAGCCCTGTGATAGTGGTGGGGTCTGTAGAGTAGTCATTAGAGGCGACAATAGCGCACACCCTCGCTTGGCTGCTGGTTTTAAAGGAAATAGTTGCCAAGTTCCTGTGTTAGGAATGATGTTGGCTTTTGCTCGGGAGATAGCCTTATAGCAGATGAAGTGTCCTCCGATTTCCAGTTTGCCACACAGTGGTGTGTGTGTGTGTGTGTGTGTGTGTGTGTGTGTGTGTGTGTGTGTGCGTGCACACGTGTGTGCAGATACGTGTGTTCACATGCTCATGTGTGCATGCTCTGCACACACATGGGTTGCATTTCAAGCATGTGGAAGCCAGAGGAAAACATCGGGTACCACTCTCTGTCACTCTCACGGTGTTCACTTCACAACAGGGTCTCTCGCTGAACCTGGAGCTGGGCTGGCAGCCAGCAAACCCCAGCCTCTTCTGGTCTCTATGACCCACCCCCACACCAGCACTGAGGTCACAGGTGTGCACGGGGATCTGAACTGAGGTCCTCATGCTTACGCATCAAGCACTCTTACCCACTGAGCCTTCTCTTCAGCCCTGCTACACATTTTTATCTGAGAGTATACTGACATGGAACCCAATTCCTGTTGGATTCCTACCCATGTGCCTCAACACGCTCTGCCCCAGAGAACGGTCCAGAAGTGTCCTGTCCTAAAGAATCAAAGCTCCCATTTCGAAGACTGATCCCAACACATGCCTTGTTTTGGTTACGTGTAACTGTATAAGAGAAGGCACCGCAGCAAGGAGAGACTATGGATAGGAAACAGGCAGTGACTGCAGTGACTGCCTGTTTGAGGGCCTCTTAGGCATCACTTCAGTGATTTTCAAGGTCGTGGGGAAGAAAGACATTCTTAGAGGAAGGAATACATCAACATAGCCCCAGAGGGGGACACGTGATGTATGTGTGGGCTGGCCAGAGAGCAGTGTCGGCCATCTTGCCAAGGAAGGGTCCTGCTTTCTCCCTCAGACATTTGCACTGCACCCGGAACTATATTCACCTGAACCTGTTTGCATCCTTCATCCTCCGAGCGCTGTCCGTCTTCATCAAGGATGCTGCCCTCAAGTGGATGTACAGCACGGCTGCCCAACAGCACCAGTGGGATGGGCTCCTCTCTTATCAGGTGTGTGGTGTGGCCTGGGGAGCCTGGGGAGGGGAGGACATTGGTGAAGAGGTCCACTGCAAAAGCCTGGGATGGGTAAAAAATGAAGGAATACCAGATTTGGCCTCAGGAGGTCCCTGTATGATAGGAGGGGCAGTCCATAATGGGGATTTTTTAGTGTTATGGGAGAGGCATTCTACCACAGGAAACCCCTAGTCTGATGGGAGAGCCCTAGTCTGTTGGGGAGCCCCTCATCTGATGGAGGAGGCAGTCCACCTGGAGCAAGTGAGTCCAAGGTAAGAGAGACTCTGCCATAGAAGTTCAGTCAGACACAGGGAGTTCTCTGGGTGGGGATCTGAGTTTGCATCCAGCTCTGCCATGTACTGTTGTATATACATTCAGACACATCACATAACCTCTCCAGGGCTCAGCTCTCCTCCCAGCACGGGGGCAATAGCAGGTGCTTTCTTCTCAGGAGGGGGAGTTCAGGGAACTAAAGCAGAGAGAATGGCCCTGGTCATGTGAAAACTCTTTCATCCTGTGTTAAGCACAGTAGGACAGTGGCCAGGACAGGACAGTGAGGAGTGGCTGGTGGGGCAGGAGGCAGGGCTGCTGTCCCCACGGGACCCATCTTTGTCCCTAGGACTCTCTAAGCTGCCGACTGGTGTTCCTGATCATGCAGTACTGTGTGGTTGCCAACTACTACTGGCTGCTGGTGGAGGGTGTGTACCTGTACACTCTGCTGGCCTTCTCCGTGTTCTCAGAGCAGCGCCTCTTCAAGCTGTACCTGAGCATAGGCTGGGGTAAGGCCTGCCATTCACCTCACCGCCTCCATGGGGGACCTGCCGCAAGGGGTGGGAGACGCTACCCTACCTTTTTTTTTTTTTTAAATAAATCTCCTTTCTTAATAGATGCTTCCACTATCATATGGCTAAATATCCCCCTACCTGACCCTCAATCCTGCCACCACACCATTAGAAGTCAGGACACTGTCCTCTAACACCTCTTCCCCTAAGGTCCTGTGGGGAGAGCATAGCATATCCAGTGCAGGGCAACATGGGGTCCTCTGGGGGAGATGCTGTATCCTGGGCCTCACGGTGTATCCGGGGTAGGCAGGTGAGCAGGATACAGGCTGACGTAGGATGCCTGACATAGGACTCAAAGGAGAGGCAAGTTGGGAGGGGTGAGCAGCCCAGGAAAGGGGTGGACTGTGGATGCGGATGTACCTGAAAATGTTCTAGCCAAAAAAAGTCTACCATGAACCACTGTGCCTTTTTTTCTGCAACATTTCTGGTTGTGTTCCTACTTCTCACCACATGGGAGTTGACTGGAATGTAGGGAGGATGACAGTTGGTTTGGGGTGGGTGGGCTGGGTGGGTTGGAGTCCTGCAGTGGCAGGGAGACAGATGGGGACACCTCCCCCAGTGGGACCTGCAAGTACCCCCACCTGGGACATAACAGAGGACCTATGGTCCTCTATAACCTATGGTCAGCCCTCTCTGATCTCTCCTTCAAGTTCCAGAGTTTTCTTCCTCATGCCATATCTTTAGTCCCTAGAGCTATTCTAATCCCTCCCCACACCTTTAGTCCCTGGAGCTATTCTCATCCCTTCCAGACTCTTCTCACCTCAGCCAAAGCAGACTATGCTCTCCTGTCCTCATTGCAAGGTTGCCAGCTCACCTTCCAGGAAGCTGCCTCAGGTTTCCAGCCCTCTCTGACCCTGCTCTCTGGTCCTCTCAGTCCCTCTGTACTCTCCTCGCGCCCTGCTTGTTTCTTCGGGTGCTCCTCAGCCGCCTCAGGGATGAGGAGCTCTAACGGGGGTTTAGTGTCACCAAAGTATTAAGGCCCCTAAGCCCCAGAGAGCAACATGGCCTTGAGGACAGAGAAGGCACTGGATCACAATAGGCAGCTAGCTCTCTGACTCTGGGCCTTGTTGTCTGCTTGCCTGACATAGGTCTTGTCTCCTGCTTTTCGCCTCAGTCCCCTGTTGGTTCTGCTGAGTGGGCTTAGGTCTCTGTATCATTCCAATGTTAGTCTATGCGCTGCTGAGGCGAGCACAGGCTTAGGTCTCTATACAGGAAAAAGTGGCCCTGGCTTCCGCACACAGAGATCCCCGACAGTCCCTTTTCTTCCTCCTCCTCCAAGACCCAGCACATCCTGCTAGATCTTTCCTTCCTTCCTAGGCCTCTTTATCCTGCCAGGCAACCCCATCAGGTGGGGCATCTGGAGAGTCCTGATGCTCCCTAGGGGTGGGTGCAGGGACAGGCCATTGAGGAGAACTCTGTGTGGGGGATGGATAACGTCTGTCCATTCTGGGAAATAACATCAGCCCTGTTTGTATCTGTCACCATAGCAACCCAAGGGCAGGACCAATCAAAGGGCTGTGTTCAGAAAAGCAGGGAGTTGGTAGGGGTCAGTGTAGGAGATATATGGTATTCTGGAGGTCTCTAACTAGGATATGGGGGAAGGGTGCCAGGTCTTTCTTGCCTGTTCTGGCTCAGGGATCAGGACCTTCAAGGGACATCTTCCCCAACCAGAACATCATTTTTTTTTTTTTTTTTGAGGAACTAGGGTGGGGAGAGGCAGGGTCAGAGAGAAAACATGAGTCACAGAGACCTGCATGCGCTATGGCCATGCCAGGAAGCATAGCCCAAGTTGGGTTAGGCAGACAACTTCCAGCTTCCTGTACAGCTGAACTAAAAGTGAGACTGATGAAACTGTGGGAAGCCACCAAGAGGCACATCAGCTTGTGTTGCCATCCATGAGCAGTTGAGCATCCCCAGAAGGGAGATAAGTGATGGTGGGAAGACATGGCGCCTCAGGACCCACTCTGTGCATCCAGTTGACCTTTCTCCCCTGGCTTGTCTTGGAGAACGGCAGCCTGCAAGGAGTATGTCACCTTGGTGGGTGACAGAGCTGTGCTTCTGTTTCTTTACAAGAGCCTTGTTCACCAGATGTCAATGAACGGATAGAGCTCATCAGGCTGCCTGGGGATATGAGCAAGCTCGCTCATTCTGGAGTGAGGTCTCAGAGAGAAAGAACAGCAGCCGATGGAAGACTTACAACCTGAAGTTTCTGTGCATGTATGGCCTAAGAAACTGCATGGTCTTGTCTAGACAGCCTCCCTTCCCTCACTGACATATTTATTCCATTCCTCCTGGGCATATTCTATGGGACAGGATCTACGCTATGCCCCAGGCCCCTCCCAGGTCATCCCATTATTTCTTTAGTCCAATAAGCACCTGTTTCTAATGGTCATGGATGTGGGGCTGGCTGGTCTGTGTCAAAACAAACAGGGTGGAGAGAGATAGCTTGCTTGATGAAAGTGCTTACTGAACAGTTGTGAGGACTGGAGTTTGATTCCCCAGAACCCACATATAAAAGTTGCGGTACATGCTTGTAATACCAGTACTGAGGAGACAGAAACAGGCAGATGCCCAGGACTGGCCAACCAGTTTAACCTAATGGGCAAACCACATGTTCCTGTGAAGGACCCTGACTCAAAAAACAAGGTATGACAGATCCTTGGGAATGGCCTCTGAGGTTGAACTCTGGCCCTCACACGCATGGGTATGTGCACTTTTACACACACAACCTTGAATATATATAGGGATGGACACACACATAATGAATGTAATAACTTTTCAACAATAGTAATAGTAAAATTAGTAAATGGGCCAATGAGGATATCTGATGAATGCTAGCCAGCTGTGCACTGTTAGATCCCCTCCCCTCCCTCCCCCCCCTCCCCCCCCCCTCCCCTCCCTCTCCCCTCCCTCCCTCCCCTCCCTCCCCTCCCCTCCCCTCCCCTCTCTGAATCATGGGCCAGTACAGTGATCCAGACACACAAGTTGCTTAGCCGCTGTGACTGTGTGGACATCAGTGAGTTAAGGACCCTGATGATAGTGGTTGGAAAGGTTATGAAGTGGTTCTGCCTTGGAAGAGATGTCCCAAGGCCACATATGGGCATGTATGGACCCTCCACCACACGCATGAAACCTGTGTCCACACACCTTAATGTGCACACTGTGACCTACTCCCGACATCCGAGTGGCCAACTTGAGAAAGGCACAGGTAGAGGCAAGTAGTGAGAATATTGGTGCTGAAAGCCCCTGAGCGTGGCTGGAGAGGGTGCAGACTGACAGCCCCGGAATCTGCTCCTCCATGTGTTCTTTCCTCCCGTCCAGTTCCTCATCTGCTGTGCCAGGGTGAACGGCCCAGCTGCCAGTTAACCAGCGCAGACGGGGCTCTGGGAAGTCTACTGTGTAGACCTTAGAAACCAGCCGGATTGCTATTCCATTGGTGTCTAACAGTGACCTCTGAACTTGCTCCTTAGAGCCATAAAAGAGTATCTTACAGTTCTTGTGCTCAAAAGACTTGAATTCAACAAAGCTTCACATCCCTGACTCAGAGTGTCTAGCTGGATCTGTTAGAATTGCTGTTATCTTGGGTCTGACTGGGGAATCTATCTCCAAGCTCACTCACGGAGCTGTGGGCAGGAGGCCTCCATTCCTTGCTGTAGGGAACTCTCTGTAGGCTGACAGAGAACACTTTTGGCATGGCAATCTCCCTCCCTGTACTCCCCCAATTAAATTGAGACAGGGAGAGGGAGAGAGAGAGAGAGAGAGAGAGAGAGAGAGAGAGAGAGAGAGAGAGAGAGAGAGAGAGCACAAAAGTTTCTGGATGGAGGAAGACCAGGAGTTTGAGGCCATATTTGACTTTATAGCAAGTTTGAGGCCAGTTTGGGCCACTTGAGTCCCTGTCTCAACAACAACAGCAACAAAAAGAATGAATATCAAGAGATAGTAGTCACTGGGAACCATCTAAATGGCTATTTATAAGCTGTATTAGTCAGCTTTGCATTGCTATAACAAAATACCTGTGATATTGTTATCATAAAAAGAAAATGGCTATTTATAAGATCACCATTCTGCAGATTGAAGTCAAAGATTAGGCAGACCCGTTGCTTTGGGCCTCTTGTGGGGTGCCACATTGTAGTGGTGGGGTACACATGGATGAGTAAGTAGTCTACCTCGAACCAGGAAATAAAAGTGAGAGATTGGATAGACTGGGGTCCCCAAATCTCCTCTAGGAAGCACTGCCCACAGGCCCTATCTGCTGTAGGCCTCTGCAAATGGGACAGGCCTTGTCTCTTCTCATGGCCTTAAACAGATGCATGGGGAAGGGAACAAACACCTGAAGGGGCTTCTGGGACCTGAAGGGGTGGACCGAGATGGGCATATGGGCTGAAGAAAAGGGCTATGAGCATCAGAGAGTTTTTTTGTTTTTGTTTTTCTTTTTTTCTTTCTTTTCTTTTTTTTTTTTTTTTTGGTTCTCTCCTCATCCAGCATGTCCTCCCCATCACATTTTTCTGATCTTGTGCCACTTGAGTGTCTGTCCTGGGGTCTCATAGCCAAGATTCTGGAGACAAATCCTGGCAGGGCTCCTGGCACACGGGAGGGGCTGAACCATGAGGAACTCTGTAAGGAAGATTGTGGAGCCTGAGTGTGAAACCCTTCACCCCCATTCCCACAAGCACTGCTTTAGGGCCAGGAAGGTAGAGGGGCTGGAGGTGTGAGGAGTCCTGGTGTGAAGAGGACCTGGGCACTGTGGCTGCAGCTCTACCAGCTCCTCTCTCCTCTTTGTCTTTCCTTCCCTCCTCCTCCAGGTGTTCCTCTGCTGTTTGTCATTCCCTGGGGCGTTGTCAGATACCTCTATGAGGATGAGGGGTGAGTGTCTTGCTGTGCGAGTGTGGTGTGCTGGGGTCTCCTCCTTATTTATAATCCATGGGATTCTTGAACCCTAGAGCACAAGTTTACTACTTGTTTGGGAGGCTTCCTGGGGTCAGCAGGGGTTTAGCCTATGAATTCAGTCTCTAATCTCCACTCCCTGAACCTGCCCTGGGATGGTATGATGATCAGTATTGCTGGTCTTGGCAGTGCATGGTGGCTTCCTGATGGCTTTTTATGAACATTGGAGTGAATAGCCTGTTGTTTTGTTTATGATTCTGGGTGTGCACGTGACTGTTTGCAGAGGTTCCTGAAGATGAGGGAGAGGCCTGGGTCTCTCTGTGTACCCATGTATCGAGGACTCTGGGGTGGGGTGTGTGACGCACTTGCAGGACTCTGCGTGAATCCGTGGTTGGGTGTGGCCCTTTGCTTGGCCTCATGCACTTGGGCCTTTGTCCTGCACTAGCCACTGCGGCCTCTAAGTGTCCAATTGGATGCCTTGTGTGCCTCTCTCTCCCTAGCTGCTGGACCAGGAATTCCAACATGAACTACTGGCTCATCATCCGACTGCCCATTCTCTTTGCTATTGGGGTGAGTGACTGAGTTGGGTATTGGAGTGGAAGCTGGTAGACTTAGCTTGTGACCAGGATAATGACTGGGGTAAGGTGAACAGTCCTAGCCTCCTGCCCATTTGTGCTCTGCAGGTCAATTTTCTCGTCTTCATCCGGGTCATCTGCATTGTGGTATCCAAACTGAAGGCTAATCTCATGTGCAAGACTGACATCAAATGCAGGTACCTTAACCAAGATGGCTTCAGTGATGCCTTCTGCCTTTCCTTCCATCAGAGACAGAACCTGTGTAGCCCTGTGTAGTCCTTTTTTCCCATCCAGACCTGGTCTGCAACCCCTAAGATTTTCTCTCTAATAGCCCCCAGCGTCTGGAGTCTTGACCTCTGCCCCCTTATCTCCCCCCCCCCGACACACCAAGGCGGCCTGTCCAGGGTATTTTCAGTGAAGTGTGTCCATGACTGAGAGCAGAAAGGGGGCAGGCACAGAAAGAAAAGAGCAGTCTGTGTGCAAACGCCTGAATTACACAAGCATCTGAATTACCTGTCTCCAGACTTGCCAAGTCCACTCTGACGCTCATCCCCCTCCTGGGGACACATGAGGTCATCTTTGCCTTTGTGATGGATGAACATGCCCGAGGGACCCTACGCTTCATCAAGCTGTTCACAGAGCTCTCCTTCACTTCCTTCCAGGTGACTCGCAGCTGGGGACACTTGCCTGGGATGTCCCAAAGTGAGGGAGGGGTGGGCATTGGCCTGCATCATGCAGACGGGGAAGATGAATAGGATGAGGCCTGGAAGAACAATCCGGGCCTCAGGTCACATGGTGGGAGCCGAGCCAGAGCGCGTATCCCCAGGTGTTTGGATGTAGAAGTCAGTCTTCTCTATAAGTCCACAGCTCAAGAAGCTTCCCCATATGTGGACCTGGGCATCTGGGCATCTAGAGAGAGGCACCACCAACCACTAGCATCCTGTCAGGCAACTTTTACACACAATGCATTCAATCTCCAAGGATCTACAGTGGCAAGATTGCCCCTACTTGACATAACTGGAAATGGAGGCTCGGAGACCTTAAAACGAGATTTACAAGGGATTGTGTGACTTTCCCTAGGAAGACACCAACAGATATGTATTCACTCCAGATAGAGTAGTGACAGCTGACCAAGGAGACGATTCCACTCAAGTCTAGTTAGTGAACCAATGAACTTATTGGGCTGGATACAGGACTACGGGTGACTCAAAGGCAGAGGCATCATTGAAAAGCCCACCCCAGCATGGAGGATGACTTACGAAAGCTGCATCCCTGGAGCTCCCTGCACAACTTGCAAGCAGCTCCATGGAGGGGAGTCTCCTTGTCTTAGTCAGTGTTCTATTGCTGTCAGGAGACACCATGACCATAGCAACTCTTTTTTTTTTTTTTTTTCTGGTTTTTCGAGACAGGGTTTCTCTGTGTAGCTTTGGAGGCTGTCCTGGCACTCACTCTGGAGACCAGGCTGGCCTCGAACTCACAGAGATCTGCCTGCCTCTGCCTCCCGAGTGCTGGAATTAAAGGCATGCGCCACCAACGCCTGGCATACAGCAGGCGTTGTAAAGGAAACAACGTTTCCTTATAAAGGAAAACGTTTAATTGTGGTGGCGGCTTACAGTTCAGAGGTTTAGTCCATTATCATGGCAGGAAGGAAGGCAGCATGCAGGCAGACATGGTGCTAGAGAAGAAGCTGAGAGTTCTTGCATCTTGACTCACAGGCAACAGGAAGTGGTCTGAAACACTGGGTGTAGCTTGAGCATGTATGAGACCTCAAAGCCCGCCCCCACAGTGACACACTTCCTCCAACAAGGCTATACCTACTCCAACAAAGCCATACCCCCTAATAGTGTCATTCCCTTTGGGAAACATTTTCTTTCAAACCACCATACTCCTCTTCCTCAGGAACTGCTGGCTGCTCATATAACGGCATGGGGGGCCTGTAACTTTCTGAACTTCCTGAGTCTTGTAAGTTCCATGAGCTCCCTGGGTCTTATGAGCCTCCTCCTTTCTTCCAGGAAGGAATATCTCAATTCAAAAGAACTAGCCACACAACAAAGGGGTCACACAGGTTCAAAGCAAGGAATTGGTCCTCCTCGATAGCATTAGATGATACAGCATGGGTGGAAAATGTAAGAAACTGTGGCTGGAGAGATGGCTCAGCAGTTAAAAGCAGTGTCTGCTCTTGCAGAGGACTCAGGTTTGGTTCCCAGCACCCATGAGTTATACAACTGCCTGTTACTCCAGTTCCAAGAGGATCAGACATCCACTTCTGGCCTCAAGGGCTCCTGAACACACGTGGTGCATTTAATCTCTCTCTCTCTCTCTCTCTCTCTCTCTCTCTCTCTCTCTCGCTCTCTCGCTCTCTCGCTCTCTGTGTGTGTGTGTCTGTCTGTCTCTGTCTCTCTCTCTCTCTCTCTCTCTCTCTCTCTCTCTCTCACACACACACACACACACACACACACACACACACACACACTAACTAAGCCAAGCTGCCTAGCTGTGGACCATTGGGACCTAAGTTAAGCAATGGGCTGGGATGGGGGAATTCTTCATACTTTACCTGGTCTAGCCTTTTCAAGCCTTTTCAGGAGGCTCCAAGCAAGGAGCCTCCTGTTTTTTGAAAGGAAATAATAATAATAAAAAAGAAAAAAAAAACCTTGTCTGGGGCTGGAGAGATGGCTCAGTGGTTAAGCGCTGTGCAAGCAAAAGACCTGCGTTTGACTCCCAACACCCACATGGTGGCTCATAACTACCTGTAACTCTAGTCTTAGAGGATCTGACCCCCTCTTCTGGCCTCTGGGTTCACTAGGAGTATTGTATACAGACATACATGCAGACACACACACACACACACACACACACACACACACACACACACACACACACACATACACACACACAAATTTATTTTGGAGAATTAAAAAACAAAAACAAAAACAAAAACAAAAAACCCTTGTCAATTCCCAAGCCAGCTGAGTGGCCTGATTTGAGCAGAGGGCTGCCAGGGGCTAGTTACCCAGGTGCCTCTTGGCTTCCTTTCTGCTAACATGCCTCTTGTTTCCAGGGCCTGATGGTGGCCATCTTGTACTGCTTTGTCAACAATGAGGTAAGGTCTGCAGAGGGAATGGTAGGGACCCTGCTGGGACTGTTGCCATTGGCTGGGGGGCGGGTCTTTCCAGTTTAAACTTACAGTCCCCTCACTGTGGCTGTAAATTGAGGTGATGGCTTGTCTTTATATTCTGTACTGTGCCCCAACACACACACACACACACACACACACACACACACACACACACACACACACACACCTAATGAAATAAGAGCACAGAGAAGACCCAACCTTGTGTTAAAGGGTTAACGTTGACTATTTCAAGCAATGGTGTCCAACCTTTTAACCTTGCCATATGTTACTCACTGTCATCCACAAATGATTTGGGCCACATTTTTTTGCTGTCTGAATATGTGTGCAAACCTTAGGTTACAGGTTGGGCACACCTGATTTATTGCAAAGTGATTCAACACACATGTACCCTAGCCACTCTTGTGGCCTCTGTCCACAAGAGCTGTTCTCCAGATCCCGGGTTGCCATGGCAATGCCAGGTACTTGTGACCTGAGAAGATGGCTTGAACATTGGTCTCATGTGGTTGTCAAGGCCTGCACCAGCTGCTGGTCGGTGGGGAGTGAGGTTAGGGGAGGTCTAGTGACGGATTTACCGTGGCTTGTGTCTGAGGGCCAAAGTGAAGTAGCTCAGGAGCCTGGAGTATTCTGCACTGCTAAGCTGTGTGACCTCAGGCTACCCACCTTGTCTTCTTTTCCTCTGCTACCCAGGGGTCAGTGGAGGGAAGGAAGATTTGCCAAACCCAGAGCTTGATTTGGTACTTAGTCAGGAAGGGTTATTGGGATGTGATGCTGGGCTTCAGTGCTCAGAGGGCAGGGAGGGGTTGACATTAGATGATGCAGATGTTATGCTCGGTCATTTATTTATTTACTTTCTAAGCCATGCATTTATAGGGGTGCAGGCAGTGTGTGTGTGTCACAGAGCACAGGTGAAAGTCAGAGAACAACTTGGAGGGGTTGACCCTCTCCCTTCTCCTTCATGCAGATTCCGGTGATCCAACTCAGGTCATCAGGCTTGGTGGCAAATGCCCACAGACCCATCTCACCAGCTGCAGGGCCATTCTTTGTTTCGTTTCTCTAGCCACTCAGGGGAGGACCTTACATCAGAGGCCCATTCATTGATTGGTCATTCATTTGACTCATGAGTGGCTGCTGTGGGCGAGCCCTATGCTAGGAGCATGGATGCTTACAGGAGGACGATGTTGTCATACCCATCAAGGGCTCTCTGCTAAGTGGGGAGGAGATGCAGCTAGAGACCAGCTGGGCTTTTAGTGCTGGGGCAGGCAGGAAGCCAGTGGCTACATGAGGGCGCTGGAGTCCAACTAGACCTGGGTTCTAATCCTGACAGAGCCCTGGGGAAATATTTATGTGTTCTGCTCCTCTGCTTCCTCCTCTGTCCTTGATGAGTGATGGCTGCTTCCCAGAGTTAACGAAATGGCCTTTCTTTGTGTGTGTGTGTGTGTGTGTGTGTGTGTGTGTGTGTGTGTACGTGGGTGTGGAGGCCAGTGCCAGACATCTATGCCAGTTGTCTTCCTCAGACTCTCTCCACCTTGTTTTTGAGACAATGCCTTTTGCAGAATCTGGAGTTCATTAATTGGTGAAAGCCCCCAGGGATCTACCTATTCCAATCCCGCCTCCCCCGTGCCCACACACACATCCACTGCTGTGATCTGAGCCAACATGCTCAACTTGTTTTTAAATTTTATTATTGTTTCATGTGCATGAATATTTTACCTGCATGTAAGTCTGTGTGCCCTTGGAGCCTAGAGGAAGGCATTGGGTCCGCTGGAACTGGAGTCACAGATGGCTGTGAGCCATATATGGTTGCTGGGAATTGAACTCGGGTCTTCTGGATGAGCGGCCAGTGCTTTTAGCTGCTGGAACATCTCTCCAGCTTCCCCTGCCCAGCCTTCTATGTGGATTCTGGGGATCTGAACTCAGGACCTCAGGTTTCTGAAGCAGGCAATTTTCTGACTGGACCATGCCCTGTAGCCCCTGGATAGTGGTTCTTGAGGACAACTGTGATGGCTGGGGTCACCATGGAGACTCAGAAAAAGTGTGGAGGAAGACAGGATCAGGAGACACCATGTGCTCTAGGTCCTACTGGTTTGCTGTGCCTCAGTTTACCATTTCCCCCCTCTCTTCCAAGTGGAAGACTGAGAGATTTGCTTCCTTGCAGCTGTACAGAGGGGGACCCTTTAGGCTCAATGTCTCCCCCCGCCAGCTATAAGCACTGCACAAACCCAGCCAGGCAAGGCAGCCACAGGTAGCGTCTGCTCCACCTCCTTCCCTCGTCCTCTAAGCCTGGGCTACGAGACACTGTCTGGGACACCAAGACACCCTGGCAGCCAGGCTCTGAGTGATCTTAGCCCTGCCCAACACAGAAGTTCTTTTAAGGGATGGCATGTAGCCACACAGGGTATCTGGTTGGGCTTAGCAAGATGAATGGCATGGAAATCGTAGAGGAGGGGTGTTTGATTAGTGGCAAGTAGGGGCACTAGCAGGGAGCCTCTGGTATACAGCCTCTGGCCTCTGGCCCTCCTGGTGGCTTAGGTCTGAAAGGAACACAGTCCCGAAAACACTCCTGCATGGAAAGGCTGGTGGCAAGGAGGAAAGAGCAGACAATGAGAACTCCCCAAAGTGTGACCCAGCTCTCGGACATGCTGAGCAGCTTGTAGCAGCTCTCCCTGGAATCCCAGTCACAGAGCTGTGATGGACCAGCCCTGGGGGCATTCAGAGCCCCTCAGTGTTCCATGTAACACACTGCCCCAGCAATCTGACCCTCCAGCATCTACCCTTCCGAGAATTCTCTTCCCTCTGTGAACGCCCGAGCTCAGCACAGTGGGCATTTTGGTTGGCTGAGCTCACCTGGGCAGATTGCCCGGCCAAGCTCCCTTTAGTTTCTACAGATGGGAAAGGTTCAAAGCCGGACAAGAAGTCCTGAGTCTTGTCTAGTCCTTCTTGCTTCCTTCACTCCTTCCCTGCTTCCCTGCCCTGGGAGCATCAGGGAATGAATGAAAACCTTCAGGGGGAATCTGGGCTTGATAGTTCACACTTATAATTCAGGGGACTGAGCTAGCAGGGTGAAGAGTTCGAAACCAGTGAGATGTCTGCTGTTAGAAAACAGAAAACAACAACAAACCCAGACCCAGAGTTTAGACTCCGAGGGTGTTACCAGGGTTAGGAGTGGGGTGTGCCTTCCCCTTTCACTGGTCCAAACCACACTGTGAGAGCACTTTATAAAGAGAGACCCCATCTTCTCTGATTCTCTCTCTGTCCCTGTATCTCTCCTTCACTCTCATTCTCTCCTGTTAAATAATGCTGTGATGGATTGTAGAAGGTACTTAGCCGAATCACCGAGTTTAGAGATGGAAAGGGCCAATTAGGTCATCAAGCCCGTTTCTCTCCCGAGGAGAGGCAGAAAATAGGAGACAACAATAAACAATTTTATTGGGATATTAATTTAGGCGCCTGAAGACCTTGACTCGTGTCTCTTAATATAATCCAGCGGATTTTTTCCCTTCCCTGCTAATGTAATAACAGGGCCATTTTGTGGGCAGTTGGTTTGCCTGATGGCTTTTGCTTCCCTCTCTTTTTTCCCACGGAAGGTCCAGATGGAGTTTCGGAAGAGCTGGGAGCGCTGGAGGCTGGAGCACTTGAACATCCAGAGGGATAGCAGCATGAAGCCCCTCAAGTGTCCCAACAGCAGTGTAAGCAGTGGGGCGACAGTAGGCAGCAGTGTGTACACAGCCACCTGCCAGGGTTCCTGCAGCTGAGCCCCAGGGCTTCCCCCTCCTGTGGTCCTTGCTGATGGCTAGGTGGCCATGCCAGGTGGGAGAGACCCTCCCAGGGACAGGGACTGGGAGAAACACACACACACACACACACACACACACACACACACACACACACACACACACACACACACACCCCTTGTTTTCCTTCTCCAAACCTATCAGACAGGCAAGTGGGCAGTGCCTCCCGGGACCATAGACACATGTTCTCCAAGGAGAACAGCCTGCTAATTTAATCACCATGGCAGGAAGAGAGGAAGAAACGATTGCTGCTAAAATGAGGAGGACTCTTTCCTGTTAAAGCCACAAGGCCCTTGGGGTTCCCTCGGACAGAACAGCAAATCAACCCCGGACTCCTAGTCAAGGGCAATTGTTGATTAGTGGGGTTGGGGCTTGTGAGAGGAGCAGTTCCACAAGAGACCCGCCATTCTAACCTCAGCCAGCAGCACAGAGCTTGGCAAGGTGAGCGGCTGTGTGTGTGCCTGCTGGGGTTGCCACCTGCGCCAGACTCCTCATGAAAAAGAGAGGCTTTCTGCGTGCGTCCGGGTTGCTGGCATTCCTTCATCTGCCTGTTCATCTCGCCATCCTGTTTTTCCTTTGGGGGAGGGCTTTCTTGGAGCTTCAATCTGCAGCTCTCTCTGGAAGTGGCTGTGAGTGGTGTTGGGGATAAGAACCAAGGAGATGCTCAGAGGTCGCCGTTGCCTGTGCCCTCTTCTCACCCGGCCCTTTAAGTCATTTTGCTCTCAGCTTCTGCTCTCCCTACAATGAGGAGCCCAGACCTGGGGTGTGAGGTAAAGAAGCTCAGATACCCTCTAAGGTTCATCTGGAGGTGCTTAAGGAACGGCCCCCTAGGGATGCTGATAACACAGATCTAGAGGAGCAAGAGCGTTGCCTCCGTACCGCCACCTTATCTGTTACCAGATTCCATGTCTTGGATGGGAATTGGGGTACATCCTCTGAAAGCAGTAGCTCCTGACATTACCATGGTGCCAGGCTCCCCTAGCCTCAGAATTCTGCCACTTTGAACATACATACATCCATATTATCCTTCTTCCTTTATTGCAGTGGCTGCTGTGTCTATAAAACATATAATTCTGATTTCTCCCACCCAATGGAAGAACTAAGTCACGGTTGTTGTTATGTTTGAGGGGAGTGGGGGAGGTGATTGATCTTATCCCTCCCACCCATTGTTGGTAAGTAATGTCTGTGCCACTTCCAGACATTATGTCCCACACATAATGAGCAGCAGATAGGGCAGGATGGGGGAAAATCTATCTCTCCTGTCCCAGGCACCATGAAAAAGCTGCCAGGGAATAGCACTGCAGAGACCAAAACCCAAGGACTGCCTCCATGGGGAAGTAGGCAATGACTTCATGAAGGCCAAAGAAGGTTCCAGAGCTGGAAAGAATCCTAGTAGTGTGGCCCGCCTTTGAGGTCGGGGTGGGGGTGGGCTTCAGATGGATTCTCTCATGAGGCTGATCTCTGTGAAGGTGGGGGACCTTCCCCAATGCTTTCACTAGACACAGTCTCCTGTGCCCCTCGGAGAGGCACGGGATGTGTATTGGAGATAATAATGGGCCATAAAACATGCCAAGCAGAAAATTTCTCCTTCAGCGTCAACCAAGTGTTGTGCCTATGTTAATAGGGAAGTGGATCCTCGGGCTAGAGAAAGGAGCCATGGTGCCACACTGCCCCCTTAATGAAGACGAAGGGGTTCAGTGGGAGAAGTGAGTCTGGGGTCCTCTGATCCCTGAGAACCAGGGCAGCTTCCCATTGGCACCTCTGTCTTGTTTCCCCTCTGGGAACAGTGGAAAGATAAGCATGGGATAAACTGGGAACTTTTGAGAATCATTAATTACACACAAGTGAAATGAAAAGACAGATTTAATCTGCCTGAAATAAATTTTCCAGGGGAGAGATGCCGAAAAGAGCCCAGGCAACTCAGCCAGAACTTTTATGTGGAGTTCTTTCCCCCTCTGAAACTCTGGATTCCCGGGTTCTCCACACCCCACATTCCAAGATTCTTAATGCAGGTTTTTCTTCCCAGATTCCTGATACTGAAGAAGTCTCAGCCTTCCCCCCAAGTTCCCATACTACTAATATTTGTTTGAATGGCCCCACACTCCTTCTGAGCTCTTTCCAAACTTGCTTAAGCTAAATATAGCTCCCCTGGGTCTGGGAACTATCTGATGCTATGTACTCTGAAATTCCACTAGCTGTTTACATGCCTCACACCGTAAGTCTAAGCCTGGCATTGCTGAGAACTCTCTGCCTGCCCCTGCCCCTGTCCTGGGGCTACTATTGCTGGCCTATGGGGTATAAGTGGTGGCCTTGTCGGAGCTATACAGCCAGTGGGCTTACATGGTGGTTGTCAGTGGCTGCTGGCTTCAGCACTCTGGCCAGCTCCTGGGAACACCATCCGGGTTGAAATCTCGAAGGCTCTTCTCCACTTCAGTCGGAACAGCTAAATCACTGAACTTTATGAATCACTTACACTGCCTTCTCTTTCAAGTGACTTTCTGGAAGGCAGGCATGATTGCAGTCACCCCAGCGCTCAAGGCAACATTAATGGGATTCTGGGACACTCCGTGTGCAGGAAAGATCCTGACAATGCCTCCTGACTTTGATCTACAGAAGTAAGGGGAGGGGCTTGCAAGAAGGTTTGCTGGGGGCCACAGCACTAGCCTGATCGTGCAGATAGGTCTCTGGGCAGTCCAGGTGAAAGCATTAATGGTCATTCAAGATGTGCCAAGTACAAGTCCCCATGTGACCTGGAATCTATGTTGAAGAAACGGAATGGCAAAGGTGTCACCCCTGGCAAGAGGAATCAGGGTGTGGTATACAATGTGCTCTAGCACCTCCCTCGTTCTTGTCTTAAAATTGAGAGACGAGGGCATGGAGGGATGGTTCAGTGGTTAAGAATGTGAACTGCTCTTGGAGAGGACCAGAGTTCAGTTCCCAGAACCCATCAGTGGGCTCACGATTCCCTCTAACTTCAGTTCCAAGGTATCTGACACCCTCTTTTGGAACCTGTGTGCATGTGGTCTACACACAACTCACACACACACATACACATGTACACAAATAATAAAAAGTAAAATCTGCAAAAACAAAGAGATGAAATACATCTGAGCACAAGGGTGCTACAGGACTGACCATATTGAGGGAGCAGACATGGCATTCCTAATGGCTTGTCTCAGAGCTTTTCAGATTCATCTCTTTGTTTGAAATGTGCTGATGGGCACAGGAAGTGATTGGATGAGACTGAATTTTGACCCGAACTTCATCTTTCCCTCTCTAGTGCTCCCTAAATTTTAGAGAGCTCTAACAAACCAGACCACTAGATGGTACAGTGCTCCGAAGGACAAACAGAGTCAGTTTTCATTCATGCCTGAGCTGGCTGTGTTTCAACAATCCAAGGGAAAGAACACTTTGTGTGTCTGTGTTTGTCCTGTGCATTCCAACCCAAGGTGAAGAAGATGCTGGAGCCAGATTCCGCTCTCCTCTACCATGAAGGTCATGGGGCTGCAGAACCCGAGGGGGGCTGGTTGGGAATCTGGCAGATGCAGCCCCTCCATGCACAGACAGGGCTCCCATTATCACTAATGCCTGCGACGTGCTCGGAGAAGGCAGAATATGTTTCAAAGCTTTATTTTCCATCTGCTGAATTGATTCTAATCTACAGGGCTGACTCCACTTTTGGCTCCTAGGAGGCAAACTTTTTTTTTTTAATCCTCAAATAATAAAACACGGGGATTGATTTTGCTAAGACAGCTATGCAAATAGCATGTTAAATATTCAACAGAAAGCAAATTAGCATCAACTCTAATGTCATGCTGAGGTGGGTCTCCCCTCAACTTTTTTTTTTGTAACTCAAATGAGTTTCCTTGTTGAGAAAAGGGGTCCCATTTAAGAAACTTCTGCCAACATAGCCATGCCCCCATGCTGTTTTCTGCAGCCTGAGCCATTTCTCTGGCCCTGGGGAAGACGACATTAAGAAGCCCTACTCAGGACCAGTGAGATGGCTCAGCAGCTAAAAACACTTGCCTCCAAGCCAGATGACCAGAGTTTGACCCTGGGTCTCACATGGCAGAGAGAACTGACTCCCAAAGTTGTCATCTGACCTTCACATGCATGAGGTGGCATGCATGTCCCCCCATACATACCCACATAATAACTAAATAAATAATTGTAATTTTAAAAAATTAAAAGAATGATAACAGGCACATTGCTTTGGAAAATATTTTCTTAAAGAGGTGTGGGTAAGCAGTGTGATTTCAAGAGCTTTCCTTAGTTCCATGGTGTGTCTCGAGTATAATTATTTCTACTCTACTGGAATATTTCCTATTGGCAGGAGGCAGATAGGGTTAATTGTAAATTTGAACAGTAAATAAGACACCTTTGAAACCACAAAAATACTTCAACGTGTTTTGCTAAGGACCTCACTATGTACTGCAGGCCAGCCTAGAACTTCCCTGTCTGAAGGTAAAACAAACAGAAACAAACAACAACAACAACAAAAAACCCACAGCACAATATTTTAAAAGTAAAATTGAGAGGACTTGGAAGATCTATTGGATGTTATGGTGGCTTGAAAGAAAGTGGAGTAGAGAGTGGCACTATTAGGAGGCGTGGCCTTGTTGGAGTAGGTGTGTCTGTTGGAGGAAGTGTGTCACTAGGGGGTGGGCTTTGAGGTCTCAGAAGCTCAAGCCAGGCCTAGTGGCTCACAGTCTATTCTTGCTGCCTGCAGATCAAGATCTCTCTCTCAGCACCTTCTCCAACACCATGCCTGCCTGCATGCTGCCATGCTTCCCACCATGACAATAATGGACTAAATCTGAAACTGTAAACCAGCCCCAATTAAATGTTTTCTTTAGAAGAGCTGCCATGGTCATGTTGCTTCTTTACAGCAATAGAAACCCTGGCTAGGAAAGATGTGCATAGGACAAAATACATAAATCAGAAAAAGGAGAGAACGGGCTGGTGAGGTTGCTCTTATTCCAGCAGTCTAGGATTTGATTCCCAGCATTGTGGCTCATAACCATTTATAATTTGAGTTCCAGGAGATCCAACAGGCATGCATGTGTTACATACACGGGCCTGAAGTCAAAATATTCAAAAAGTTAAATAAATCTAAAGAAAAAAGACACAGAATCAAAACAGAAAAGCAGGGGTGATGACTGACATTTGTACTCCAGGCACTTGGGAGGCTAAAGGAATAGGATCATCCAGTGGATGGTCCTAGAATCCAGAATCCAGGAATAGGATTCTAGTGGACTAGAATGGGAGCTGGTCTCAACAAAACAAACAGAGCCCACAGATTAGAGAAGAAACTGAAGTTCCCTAGACTTGAGACAGGAAAACAATCTAAGGGATTTGCTGGGAATCGCTGGCCACATTGGCCAGGGAAGAAGGTAGGCTATCTTCACTTTCTCTCCTCTTCTCCAAATCCAATCCCCCACTCATTCCCAGCTCTGGAACACACAGCCTGCTGTGGGCTCCTTTTCCTCTATGCCCCCATCCCCAGGAGTCTGCAGATACTGGTGCCCACCCTGCCTTTTTACCTCCTATAGACCCCGAAGCTCCCTCCTTTCAGTCCATCTCCATTCCTAAGTGTCAGCTCCTAACGCCACATTCTACCTGGAAACCCTAGTGGCCACACCTGGCAAGATCTCAGAAGCATTCCCTGCCAGGCAACCCACACCCACCACACTCCACTAAGAATGAGGGAGAGCAACAGACACCAATGAATGGAACACACACCCAACAAAGACAAGGCCAGATATCAGCACCTGGAGTAATTCCAAACTCAGATATCTAGATGCCAGCATAAAACCAGAACCAATAACAGCCAGGACAGTATGTGTCCACTAGAGCACAGCAACCAATATAGCAGAAGCTTAAGACAAGGACTTCAAAATAGTCTTTATGAGCAGGAGCCTGAGAGACAAACATTAGCAACATAAACCAAGAGATGGAAGAGAGAATCTCAGGCATTGCCAACACAGTAGGAGAAATAGATATCTACATCAAAGAAAATACTAAATCTAAAAAAAAAAAAATTCAAGCACAAAACATCCAGGAAATCTGGGACACTATGAAAAGACCAAATCTACAATAACAGAAAGAGAGGAAGGAGAAGAAACCCAGGTCAAAGGCACAGAAAATATTTTCAACAAAATCATAGAGGAAAATGTCCCTAACCCTAAGAAGGAGGTGCCTATCAAGGCACAAGTATCATAAAGAATACCAGTAGACTGGACCACAAAATGAAATTCCCCACAGCACATAATGATTAACACTTACAGAACAAAGAGCAAATACTATATGGGAAAAATACCAAATAGCATATTAAGGCAGACCTATTAGAATGCCAGCCAATTTTTCAATGGAGACTCTAAAAGCCAGAAGGGCCTGGATAGATGTTATGTAAACTCTGAAGAGAACACAGATGCCAGCCCAGGTTACTGTACTCAGCAAAACTCACAATCACAATCGATGGAGAAAGAAAGATATTACATAACAAAACTAAATTCAGGCAGTATCTTTCTACAAACACAGTCCTACAAAAGGTACTAGAAGGAAAACCAGCCTGAAGGTTTCAACCACACCCACAAAAACCATAAAGAACAAATATCAGACCAGTAAACCAAAAAAGGGGGAGACCCATCCTACAACAAAATAATAGGAATCAACAAACACTGCTCATTGACAACTCTCAACATCAATGGTCTCGATTTCCTAATGAAAAGACACAAACTAACAGAATGGATGTGAAAGCAGATGCATCCTTCTGCTGCATCCAGGAAACACATCACAACATCAAGAATAGATTTCATCTCAGGGTAAAAAGACGGGAAAAGATATCCAAGCAAATGGACCTAAGAAACAAGCCAGGGTAGCCCTTTTAACACCTGACAAAAAAGACTTCAAACCTAATTCAAATGGGTAGAGAAGGACACTGCATACCCATCAAAGGAAAAAAATCCATCAAGAGGATTTTCAATTCCTAGCATACACCAGACACAAGACACCCAAGTTCATAAAAGCAACATCACTGCCTCTTAAGTCACATATTGACCCCCACACAGTGATAGTGGGTGGCTCCAGTACTCCACTCTCACCAATGGCCAGGTCATCCAGATGAAAACTAAATAGAGAAGTGCTCAAGTTGGCTGATATTCACAGAGCATTTTACTCAGCCTCAAGACAAATGCACCTTCTTCTCTGCACCCCGTGGAACTTCCTCCAAAACTGACCACACACTTGGACATCAAGCAAGTCTCAACAGATACAAGGAAACTGAAATAACACCCTGTGTTGCAGAATATTACTTTAACTATGAAAAGGTGTGTCATAGTTGTTTATGCTGCATTTGTTTAACAATATAAAGATGTGTTGGTCACTTGGCCCACCTAAGGCACCTGATTGGTCTAATAAAAATCTGGCTGGCCAATAGCTAGGCAGTAGAGGGATAGGCAGGGCTGGCAGGCAGAGAAAATAAGTAGGAGGAGGACTCTAGGCTTGAGAGGAGAGAGAACAAGGGAGATGGCTGGGGCCAGACAGACAGGCAGACACAGAGTAGGATGTAAAGAATGAAAGAAAGGTAAAACACTCCGAGGAAAAATGTGGATGAAGAGAAACGGGTTAAATTAGCTTACAAGAGCTAGTGGGACGAGCATAAGATAAGGCTGAGCATTCATAACTAAAAGTAAGTCTCATGTCGTAATTGAGGGGCGGGGCAGGGGGTGGCAGTCCAAGAACCCTGTGTCCTATCTGACCACCATGGGTTAAAGGTGGGTATCAACAATACAAACAACAGAGAGCTTACAAGCTCATGGAAACTGGACAATTCACTTTGGAGAGAAAAATGGGCCAAGACGGAAATCAGGGAAGGAATTAAGAACTTTCTAGAATTGAATGAAAATGAAAATACAGCATATCCAAACTTATGGGACACAATGAAGGTAGTTCTAAGAGGCAGGATCATAGCACTAACTGCATTCAGAAACGCTTCCGCATTTATACTAACCATATGGGATATGACCCACAGTTACAAAGCTGGGCCAGGTGGGACCAAAGCCATGCTCAGTCTTGGGCCATCCAGAAAGATGGCATGAGGTCCGTTGTTCAAGTCTACGTAGGAATCAGGAGAGTACCTGCTTCTCCAGCTGCTTATTGATCTGGCTCTGTGATCCTTCAGATTGCCCTATGGAAGATAAGACTCTGTAAACTGCCCCCTTCCTCTGGAGGCCAAGGCATGTGGACAACAGTGTGGTCAAGGCATGCTTGGGCTAGAGAGTGAAGTTCAAGGCCAGCCTGGACAACTCGGTAAGACTTCTCACAAAAAGGTGAAAGAGGGCTGGCGGTATACTATAGCTGGTTAGGTGCTTTGACATGCTCGACTAGCATTTTTTTGGTTCAATCCCTGCTATCAGGACTAATAAATAAATAATAAATAAACAAATAAATAAAAACCTTCACCACTGCCCCATGCACTGTCCTCCCACCCTGCCACTCTTCTGAGGAAGTCATCTCATAATTCTGTCTACACCATTTTAAATATTTACAGTGACGATATCAACATGATTTGCAACTGAAAGGTCTGTCCTTTTATCACCCCTTCTCCTTTCTTTACTAGTTATCCCTTTGTGTTGGTTAGTTATTGGTTTTCAGTCACCGGATTCCTGCTGAAGTTTCTAAACTTCCAGTCAAAACTTTATTGCTGTTGTTTAAAGATTTATTTTATTTTTTACGACATGGGTAGCTGTGTGTCTGTATGTGCGTGTATACATGTGACTGTCCATGACAGAGACCAGAAATGAACACTGGACCCCTTGGAGCTGGAGTTACAGTTTGAGTCACCTGATGCAGGTGCTGGGAACTGAACCCAGGTCCTCTGGAAGAGCAGAATATACTCTCCGTTGCTGAGCCGTATCTCCAGCCCTCCAGTTTGAACTTTTAAGAATTAACCTTTGTGCTGATTTCAGTCTTGCTCTCTACACTGAGACCACCGGCCTAGGTTGCAGCAGGTTAGTGGCTGGGATATCTCCTCACCATCATGCCAAGGCTATCCTTCTCTTTACTCTCAGTTTCACAATTCTCTTTTCCTTTCCTTTCATTTACTCTATGATGATAGCAGGTGTCCCCCGAGACCCTGGAACAAGGGTGGAGAAGAAGTAAGTTTCGAGAACTCCCATGCTTGAGGATGGGGTCAGAGGGAAGGATAGATTGCAAAGAAGCATGGGGCACTTTGGGGCTTGATGGACATATTTATTTGATTGCAAATAATAATTTCAGGGTTATATGCACTTGGCAAGATTCATTAAATTGTGACACAATATTATGGCATGTCAATTACATTCCAATGGGGCTTCAAAAATATAATAAAAGCTTATCAACCTATGTTCTCAGCAAGTCCATGGGGAAACAGTTTCTCAATCAGTATTTACACACAATTGACAAATATAAGAGCTAGAGCTGAGGCCAAGGCTGTAACCCACTGATAGATACTTGTCTACGTGTCTAGCATGCATGAGGCCCTAGGTTCAGTTCCCAGTGCAAAAGAAAAAAACAGGGATATATGCAAATGCACACAGGCAGAAACACAAATGACTCCTGTACAAAACTATGTGTTGGCACCATTTGTAAGAGCAAAAGAATAAATTAATTAAATCTCCGTAAATGACAGCACAGCTGCTCAGCGAAGCACTATGCCGTTGAACAGAAATGAGGACACTGCCAGAAATACTGCTGTGGAGAGGCCCGGAGGGATGGCTCAGCAGTTAAGAGTATTCAGTGCTTTTGCAGGGGACCCAAGTTCAGTTTCGAGCACCCACATCTGCCCCAGGGGATCCCACACATTCTTCTAGACTCCGAAAGTACCTACACTCGCACTGGCACACACCCACACACAGGCATACAAAACTGAAAATAAAATAAATCTTAAAAAATAAAAACACTGCTATGGCACTGTCAGCCAGGGGCACTATCCAGTAGCAATACTAAGTTGTGGACTAAGTACTGAGTACATCATGTTCCTGAAAATGCTGTGTGTCTTGACCAGGGTCGTGGCTGCTTAGGGTGTATTAATGTGTAAACCTACACCGAACTGTGCACACGAGATCAGTGTGCTTCATATGTCCGTTGTGTCTCTGAGTTTTTGTCTACTCAGAAGGAGGTAAAGGAGAGGGAGCTTGAGGAAATGCAGACAGTAGCCATGTGGCCTATGAAAAGGAAGGATTGGCTGGCTGGAATTTATGAAGTGATGAGAATTTTTCTCTCTTCCCTCCCTCCCTCCACCCCTTCCTATTTGTATTCGGAAGACTTCAGCATGTCTAAGTGCCAATGGCTGGTGAGAAGATCAGTTAAAAAGTAAGACTGAACTGGATATATTTGATGGTAATCCCAGTCCTTAGGAGACTAAAGCAGAATAGTCATGAGTTTAAAGCAAACCTGGGCTACACAATGAGATTCCGGCTCCAAAGCAAAACACTGGATGGACCTTCCCCAAACCTTTGTGGTAAGCTTATCTCAGTCAATCTCTGGAACCCATCTTTATGGAACATGTCACGTGTACTTTACAAAGAATTTCGATGCAGTCACGTCCAATCTTTATTTAGCTGACTTTGTACCTCAAGGAGATTATGTGTGGGACTGAGTTAATTATCACCAGGGAATTTCCACCAAATTTCAAATTAACCATCTTCCTCTCCACCTACAATTTCCCAAACAATGTACCTTCAATTACTTACAAAAATTTGGGGCTGTGTCACTTGGGACTGTCCTTATCCACCTATCAGTATTAAAGACTTGCCTCCCCCCCCTCAAGTTGTTTTTGGAGACTCTAGGATAAACTCTGTAAGAATCACAACACCTGCTGCTACTAAAGCATTAACTCATGGGATTAATCCCTTACTCTCTTATCAATTATTTATCATCCTTTCCTCCTCATCACCAACAGGAATTGCATACCAACAAGATAAGGGTATTATAGAAATTAACTTGTGTCATATTTATCTGCAACGGCCTCTAACTCCTATATACAAGGCTTTACAGAGTTGATAATGATGGGAGGGACACTTGTTAAACAACTTGCTCTAAAGAGTCTACAGAAGTCGGGGTGCCACTGAATAAAACACAGGGTGGTCATTTGTTCCGCACTGATAATCCTCTGCAGGGTAGCGTTAGCATGCTACTCTCCTGTGTAGATAATCATTACCCTAAAGATCTCCTTTCCAGAATTTTTAAAGACACTCCATGGGTATTACCAACATTACTTCTAAAAGTCCTAGATAGCGGTGGCTTTTAATGCTTTCACAGATGGCTCTTCCAAAGGACTTATGTGCAATTGCACTTCCCTCACCAAAAAGGTCATACCTGCCCTCGGTTGCACAGCTTCACAGTCCGAACTTGCTGTCATCAATCGGCTTTTATTGGTTGTTCCTCAACCATTGAACATTTTAACTGACTCTGCATATTGTGATCAAACTGTTTCTCTTTTAGAAACTGCAAGACTTAAACCTGAGTCCACTACTGTTAGTCACAATTATTTTTCTCTCTTCAGACATCTATACAATGACAACCTTTCTTCATAACCCACATTCCTGCTGATTCTCATTTTCCAGGTCCCCTAACATCTGCTAATGCTCTACCCAATGTGCCGGCCTCCTCCTTGTCCTTAATACTTCCTTTCAGGCTGCTTAAAACAAAACAAGTCATGAGCATCTTCAACTTTCTTGTTCTTCCTTTACACCACTGCCCTCTACTGGCAGAATTAATTCTCTCAGGTTAAAATCTAAGCCGTTTGGCGTTAGATTTTAACTCGTACCTCAGAATTTGCATGTTTAAAATATGTTCATGTAATTGTTGATACTTTTTCTAATATGATTGTTGCTTCTGCTCACAAGGGTGAAACAATCTCAGATCCCATTAATCATTTATTATACACCTGTCTAGGAATCCCTCTACAACTAAAAACCGGTAATAGTCCTGCTTATAGTAGCAAACCCTTCAAGGAATTTTGCAATTTATGGAATACTAATCATATTACTGGAACCTTCTATAACACATAGGATCAAACTATTGTGGAATGACACTGTAAAATATTTAAATGGCAACTTTAAAAATATGCATATAATATTTAATAATATATACAGTATTTGTTATTTATATATATACTGTATATATGATGTGTACACAGTATTTATTATTAACATATGCAGTATTTAAAAGCATATATGCAGTATAATATATATATACATATATATGTATATGTATATTAGGAGTATACACATTTAGCTGTGCTAACTTTACTTTCTTTCACTGTAAAGAATAACACTTCTTCTGCCTCCCCAAAACATTTTACCCTAAAGCAGACACAGTTATATGAAAAGACCTAGAAACATATTTCCTGGTTAGTTTGTGTTAGGGATTTGTTGGGCTTGAGATTTCCTTTGGTCGATGAATGTATATCCTCTAGCAAGTCTTCAACAACTGAGATTCTCTCTTCCATCTCTTGAATTCTATTGGTTATACTCACATCTTTAGTTCCTGATCATTTATCCAGCCTTTCTATTTCCAGAATCGCCTCATTCTGTGTTTTCTTTTCTTTTTCTTTTTCTTTCTTTTTTGTTTTGTTTTGTTTTGTTTTGTTTTTCGAGACAGGGTTTCCTCTGTGGCTTTGGAGGCTGTCCTGGAACTAGCTCTTGTAGACCAGGCTGGTCTCTAACTCACAGAGATCCACCTGCCTCTGCCTCCCGAGTGCTGGGATTAAAGGCGTGCACCAGCAATGCCTGGCTCTGTGTTTTCTTTATTGTGTCTATTTCAGCTTTCATGCCTTGAACTGTTTTGAGTGCTTCCTTCAGTTGTTCGGTTGTTTTTTCATGGCTTTCACGCAGAAATGTTGAGTTGGGGGAAGAATAGAGGAGGGCAGGATGAGAGATACCATATCAGAGTGAGCCATTATAGGTCTGGGGAGAGATCTGGCACTAGGGAGATTTCCAGATATCTACAAGGATGACAGGAACTGGCAATCTAGGCAATGATGGAGAGGATAACCTAAATGCCCTTCTCCTATAATGAGACTGATGACTACTTTTTATGCCATCCTAGAGCCGTTATCCAGTGGCTGATAGAAGCAAAGGCAGACACCCACAGATATACACTGAACTGAACTCTGGAACCTAGTTGCAGAGAGGGAGGAATGAAGATCAAAGGGGTCGGTACCAGGCTGGTAAAACCCACAGAAACATCTGGCCTGAACAAGGGGGAACACATCGACCCCAGATGCTGTCTGGGAGGCCAGTACAGGACTGATCTAGACCCCTGAACATGGATGTCAATTAGGAGGCCTCTGCACTCTAGGGGCCCCTGGTAGTGGATTTGTAATTTTTTCCCTGGTGTAAGAAGGGACTTTAAGAGCCCATCCCACGTGAAGGGATACACTCTTGGCCTGTACACATGGGGGAGGGCCTAGGCCCGGCCCAGGATCATGTGGTAGACTTTGGGGCGCCCCCATTGAGGGCCCTACCCTGCCTGGGGAGTGAAGGGTGGATGGGGTGGGGGCAGATGGGGGGTTGGGGGAGGGAAGGAAGAGAGAGAAGTGATTGACATGTGAAGCAAGCTTGTTCTTAATTTGAACTAATAAAAAAAAAAAAGACCTAGAAACTAGTTAATGGGAAGGGCAAGATGTTTGTCTAACACAGCAGTGAAGATATACTCCTGTCTTTGCAGAAAATGAATTAAGAAGTCCGAGATGGTTCCTGATCTAATGAATCCAACCAGGACATCCATCCCAGAGACCACTGGGCAAACGCAGCACCTGGAGATAGACAATAAACGGGTCAAAAGGAGACATCCCAAGAGAAAGAATAAGCTGGCAATGCAGATACAATGAGGACACAATACTACCCACCCCAGCCTTTAATAGGAGACTGTATGAACTTTTGGCATGCTAAATATTGTTTTTATGCTTTTTTAAAAAATTGCCAGTCCCAAGAATGATGACTGAACTACAAAGAGAGGTCCCAAAGATGGCCTGCATTGTTAGTAAAACTACTAACATTACAGCAAAAGTATTCGCAGACATCAACCAAGAGGTGGGTGGATTAAGAATTACAGTTTTACAAAACAGCTACTGCAGATTATTTACTGCTCAGGCATAATCTTGCTTGTCAACAATTTCCTGCCATGAGTTGCTTTAAAGTGTCAGTTTTTCTCACATGATCAATGGTCAAATGAATGACTTGTGTAAAGAGATAAACAAAATCTCTCAAGTGACCTTCGAATGCCCATCGTGGTTAACATGGCTTTCTCCTTCCCTTGGTCCTTTGCTTGCTACTCTTATAATTATGTTATGTTTGCCTGTAGTAGTTAGACTCGCCACGCAGGCAATGCCTGCAACATTGGCCTCAATTACAGCCACAATTTCCCTCTAAAAACTAAAAATGGAGGTGATGTAGGAGGCATGGATATTCCTGTCCTCACAGATAAGCCCTAAGGGAACCTGGGGTGTTAAACATACAAGGTTGTTCCTTCAAAGGGAAGAGAAAGGATTGAGTAACCTGTTACCCACCCAGAAGTCTAGGAGTGGTAGGATTAATAACCTGATGACCTTTGAACTCTATGTGTAGCTAAGACCACACCAGATCTCCCCACAACCTTATCACAATCTTGTTTTTCTCAGTCTGTCTATAGAACCCACATTTACGGAATGTATCACGTGTACTTTACAAAGAGTTCCCATGTAGTCATGTCTGATCTTTATTTAGCCTGCTTTGTTCTTTAAGGAGATTTATCTAAGTTTTGTTGTGGACACAGGATTGAGTTATCACTAGGAAAGTTTTCACCAAATTGTGCTGTGCCTAAAATAAACCACTCACAGTCGGACTTTCAAAGTCTGAACCAACACCAGCTACTTAGTCATGTTGAACCTAACTACCTTCTTGCCTCCCATGGATCGTCACTCTGCTAGCCATCATGGTCTCAGAGAAACCCGGGTATATTTATGTGTGTGTAGATGTGTATGTATATTTATATGAGTGCACAAGTGTGTACACGTATATCTATGTATGTATATGTGCATGTTTCTTTATGTGTACATTTGTATGTTTGTGTGTGTACATTTGTATATTTAGTTGTATTCATGTGTATATGTATGTGTATATTTATGTGTGTGTACATGTGTATATTTGTGTGTATGTGTCTCTCTGATAGGTTTAGAGGTAGCCCAGGCTAGCCTCAAATGCCCTATGTAGCACAGAATGACTAAAACCTCTGACCCTCTCTCCTCCACCTCCTAAATTCTGGGGTAATAGACATGCACTGCCTACCTGGCTTAAACAGTACTGGGGATTGAACCCAGGTGCTTTGTGCATCCTTAGGTGAGCTCTCTACCAACTGAGCCGTGCTCCCAGATCAGACAGAAACTTTAAAAGTCCATCTCGTGCGTAACACGACAACTCATGAATACAAACACCACCAGCCCTCAGGACAGTTCTCCCTCCTTCCTCTCCCAGATGTGTTTGGGTCCATATACCCTCACAGCGGCATCTTTGTGTGGGGGGATTGTAGGAAGTTGTGTTCTGGACTCTCCCAGTTGAGTTTTGCTTGCTGGTGCTAAAATGTCCCTGGGTGAACATTTCACCCTCTGAGTGACATGACACATAACACATGCGTGGGTGCACTCCAGCCAGTGACTCGGCCACTTGCCTCCAGCTGTTCATTTCATAATAAACAGAATATCTCTTTGAGCACAGCATCTCCAGTCGCTGGTGTGGGAGGGACTTCGTGGAGCTGACGAAGGTGGCTGTGGCCTCTGAGCCCTATTGTTGAGTGGTATGAAGGCTCTTTCCTTGCAGCTGATGTGACACTTTGATGTGGGCCTGTCTTCTCCTGCCAGCTGGGAGCAGCAAGGTAACGGAATACTTGGTGTCCAATGTGGGGAGTCAGATTTGGATCTGAAATGCATTTTGTACGTGCAAACAAGATGAGACCCAGTGATGTGGCCGAGGCTGTTAGCCGCTCACCTTTCCGAAAAGATGCCATCTGCTCAGAACAAGAATAGGCTCTGACATGCAGGTGCCCCCAGGGAAACAGCCATGGCAGTGGCTGGCATTAATGAGCAGCCATAAGGGACTGCTCCCGGTAAGCACTCCTCTGAAGTCACTGCCACCAGCAGCAACACAGGGGACACAAGGGCTCTTTCTTTGGGCTGGGGCAGCTCAGGATCATCTGAGCCTGGCTTAGGACTCAGGTCACTGCAGTAGCAGTCCCAAGCCCTGCCTGCAACACCACTCTTACTACAGAAGGATGTTCAGGACCCTAAGGCTGGCCCTGCTGGCTTTGGCCTGCACTGTGGACCTTGGCCAGGCTAGTGGATTCACAGGTGAGGGATCTCAGGGTGAGTCTGGAGAAGGGGCTTCTAGGAGTGGGTTTCAAGAGGACAGTGCCCGCTGGGATCCTGGGAGGCCACAATGATCTTCTCTTAGGGAGGCATCCTGTCCTGGCTTGCCACATTGTCTATACCAATTGCAACAGGCTACGGCGGAGCATAGGGAGTGCTCTCAGAAAGAGGGCTTCCCCAGCGGGAGTGTGCCTCCGAGGGAGGGTCCATGGGGTTGAGACATGGATTTTGAAGCTGGGTTTGGGCCTGAAGCAGTACATTTCTGGAGAAATGGATGTGGACAGTGAGCTCCAGGTACCCAGCATAAAGGACTTGCTTACCAGTCAGGGAAGGGTAGCAGGTATGTTCTCAGGTACAGAGTTAGAGTGAGGGGTGTAGCGAGGGTGCTGGCCCAAGTGTTAGGAAGTTTGTGGTTCACAGAGTTGTTAAATACACCTTGTGGAGTTGCGATGCAGCTCAGTGTACCCAGCCCTGGCTTGTATCCCAGAGCCCCCAAACCAAACCGACAGCCAATCCCTGTATTCCTGAAACCCCAGACTTAAACCTTGTGAGTCTTTTTTCCCCTCTTTAAATCTGCCTGGCTTGGTTGGGAATTTAGAGATTCATTCTGTTTCTAAAGTCGCCTCCATTTTCATGCCTGGTCCATGTTGTTTTCTGTCTAGAAGAGGACTTGACTTTATTTGGGATTTTGTTTGTGTGCTGTGTGTATGAACCACAAAGTTTAGTCACAGAAAGAGTGGACCACTGGGAACTTCATGGAGATCTCATACAAGAGTTATGAGCTTCTCACCGTTCGTGTGAGGCCACAGTACAGGGCACAGCCTTCCTTGGGGCTGCCTGCTTGCTTGCTCTTCACCAGGAGAGCCATGGAGTCCATACCGGCTCACCCCTGTGTGTAAGGTATTATTAACTGGACTTCTTAACCCTACAACTACAGGACATAGGGATTATTTTATGAATGACAGGGCTAGGACCCTCAGAAGTTTAGCATATTCTTGGGGTCTGCTCCATCCCTGGCATGGAGGAGGCCTCTGAGGAAGGGAATTAAGTATCCCATGCCTTTACCAAAGGGATGGCCAATTATACCTGAGGAGTAATGGGGGCCCTGGGCATTTGTGGAGTAATGTGAGGGTTAAGGGGGTCTAAGCTGGGAACCTCACTCACTCTAGAGTAGTAGTTCTCAAAATGTGGGTTGCGACCCCTTCGGGGCAAATGACTTTCTCCAGGGCTCGCCTAAGACCATTGAAAACAGATATTTACATTATCATTTATAACAGTAGCAAAATTGCAGTTTCAGGACTCCGAGGCAAAGATGCTTAAGTGGCAGGTAACTCTTCCACAGTTCCAAGGATCAGGGTCTGATGCCAAGTGTTGCCCTGGCTCCTTCTGGGGCCATGGGGCCCCATGCATTCCAAGTCTGTGTTTTTTGATGTGTTTAGAAATCTTTAGTACTGCTTAGCTTAGCTTAGAAGAATCATCCTGAACTTTTCCTTCTCTCTCTCCCTCTGTCTTCCCTCCCTGCATGTGTGTGTGTGTGTGTGTGTGTGTGTGTGTGTGTGTGTGTGTGTGTGTGTCTGCGTGCATGCACACATATGCATAAGTTCCTGTGCCCCACTTTGCTTTTTTTCCAAAAGCAGCAGCCTTACCACAGCCCACACAACGAGGCCAATCTCTGAGACCCTGGGCTCTGGGATTCTAGTGTATTTTTGGAAGGACACAGCTTGTGTCCCTAGTGTTTCTGTGACATAAAGTGACAGAGATTTCATGGGGTGGAGCCCATTATGAAGAGGCAAGAGGCTAGAAAATGTCATGGGTGTGCAAGTCTGAGAAGCCATGCTGTTAGTGATGAGAGAGGGTGATATCTTATCACTAAGACTGTGCTCAGACAGGGAGGCCCAGGCCAGGCTGAGGGGATGAGCTGAGCAGCGCTGGATCGTTAGCAAGGGCAGTCATGTCCTACAGTGGCGTTGGTGACAGAAAGGCTGAGGTACCTACCACATACACATACATATACTTTATTTATTTATTTTTGTTTGTTTTTTTTTTTCAAGACAGGGTTTCTCTGTGACTTTGGAGGCTGTTCTGGAACTCGCTCTAGGCTGGCCTCGAACTCACAGAGATCCGCCTACCTCATACATATACCTTAAATGTTTGATTATTCATATTGCATTTTTAAAAAGCTGTCATTGTCATCCACTGGCCCACAGTTCACATTTGTTGGGTGACTCTTGCCTGTCTGTGGGCCATGTGGCCAAACTCAGGTTTATAGAGACCAATAAGTAGGGGAGTCTGCAGCAAGTAGGACCAAAAACAGAGTGGCAATGGGGACACGGTCTATGTTTTTGATTGGGCTGTCACTTGAGTCTAATATCACACTCAAATCCTGCCTGGGTGGCTCCTGGCTTTAAACAGGAGGGCTCTTAGCACACAGGTTGACTCCAATGGCTTTGCGTTTATGTAAACAGAGGGATGATTTTGGTATTTGAATTGGCAAAGGCCAGGGCTAGGACTGATGGGCTGGTTCTGAGTCCTGTCCAACAGTAGAGACCTCTGTCTGCTTGCTGTGCTGAGGGTGGCCTCTCGTATATGTCACCATGAGCTGGCCCGGTGCTTTTCCCCCTTGGCTTGCTAACATATCCTCAACGGTCTCCTTTATAGAAAATGGCCTCTCACTGCTGAGCTACCAGCTGTGCAGTTACCCTGTGACCCAAAGTGTCCAGAAGCTGCAGGCGGTGCAGACTTCCCACACAGCCTACGTGCACTGTGGAGGATGGATCCCATGGAAGAAGTGTCCCAAAACGGTGTACCGGACCCAGTTCCTGGCGGTGGAGGTCCCTGAGTCCAGGAACGTGACCGACTGCTGCAAGGGCTTTGAGCAGCTTGGCTTCTACTGTGTTCTGCGTGAGTCCAGGGCAATGGGGCAGGGTGTAGGGGGCTGAGCTGCTTTCCCCTGGAAGGAGGAGTTGCTGGGGCTGTGTGTGCAGGTCTGAGAGGTCTCCTAAATTACTAGATCTTTCTTGAACATTGCCGTTCAGTCTTGACGGTACCCCGGGAGCTTCTAGAATACTTTCACAAGCCCCACCCCCAGTTCTGATTCCACAGCTCAAGTAAAGTACAGGAGTTACCATTTAACACGTGATGAAGCGACACCCCGGCTGGAGCACCTCAGTGGCCCTTGGACCTCTCTGTACAAGCAAGGGCTTCTGGATGCTTTGCACCTCAGAGCTGGGGGTGGAACTGATCTGAGCTTAGCATGAGCATCTGTGGCTTTTATAATGTTGAATGGTTCTAACAGTGGCATTTGAGACCCAGTGTCCTAGCCTCTCCAACAGTGGAGGCTGCTCTTTTCCACTAGAATGAGATGGAGGGGCTGGGCCTTCCAGCTCACTGCCTAGAGGCCCCCAGAGCCTCTACCTCCCTGGTGCAGGCTTGTAGGTTGTGCAGGCTGGTTACCCAGGTGATCCATATGGCTATGCATATCACAGCCGGAGCTGGGCATGCCAGGGGGTATAGGACCCAGCTCCTAACTTGCAGGGGGTGCACTGAGTACCTCTTCTAGCAAAGGTGTGTGTGTGTGTGTGTGTGTGTGTGTGTGTCTAGATGGTGCTTGCTTGTTCTGAGTCAATATCAGATTGGAACAGGCTTCTGTGTAGTCAGAAGGTCCTGTCTCTTACTCACCAAGAGATGTGTGGGAGGGTCCAGTGTCATAGAGTGTCAGCTGAGGCCACCCTGAGATGTGAGAGCTGCTGCCCCAGAGTGCAAGAAGCACTAGTAAAAGGGGATCTTACATGTCTCATCCCTACGGCCCAGGACTGGGTCACTAACAGGTTAAGGCTATGTGTGGACCCTCCTAACCAAGGGGGCCCAGCTCCTCCCTGAATCAGTGTTTGCATGCAACCTGTAGAAAGCAAACTAGTGGAAGCTCATCTTGGCTCAATCTTCTGAACCCTCCTGACTGTACTCCCTCTTCAGTGCCCCCTCCAGTGTGATGTCTTGAGGATGGAATGGCTGATACTTCCACTGCCCTATTCCAAGGGTCATGAAAGGTGCTGGTGTAGCTGTAGTAACCTGCTGATCAAGGGGTTAAAGGATAATGCCATCTCCAGTAGGAACCTGTCATGGCCAGCAGCCGTTCCATGTTCCCACTGCAGGGACATTGACAGGCCATCCTATCAGGTGCTTGTCTAAGTTCCTGCCCTGATACCTGCTCCCTTCCCACATTCCCAGTTCCCACTCCAAGGCTCACTGGCACCAACTCTTGATGCTACTCCAGCTCCTAGCTTGGGCAATGGCTTCCATTAAGTGTCACCGTCGACCTGAAAAAGCCTTGGATCCCTGACCCTGTGGTTCAGAGAGTGGAGGCTCTGGGAAGTCTGGCAGTGAATGGCTGGGTGTGGCTTGATTTCCCCTCATTTACCAGTGCTAGTCACACTGTCTCCTAGCTGGGGTTCTGAAGGGTCACACAGTTGAAGGTCAGGGAGGAGGCAGTCAGGGGAGGCTGATCCTCAGCTCCCCCCACCCTGTGCCAGCCACAGCAGCCCCCCACCCACTCACCGCTGTATCAAAGACGAAGTGACTCTGGGGTCCCTCCTTACCATTTCCCTGTCTCTCATCCTCTCCCCATCATCAAAATGTTCCCGGGGAAATGTCTGTTGTGGAACTTGAACCCCACCTTTAAACCGATACTATCTTTAGTTGGGGAGATCATGGGCAGGTTGCCAGTTAGGACCCTAGTTAGGGCCCCTGGGTAGGAAGAGAGGTCCACTCTGGTGAAGCCCTTACTCTGGGAGACAGCAGAGCCAGAGGATGCTATGGCCGGGGCAGGGCAGGTGGGATGGTGGTTATGGGATGGCTGTGGGTGAGGGAGAGTGGTCCTGTAGGGTAGAACAGTGCGTGGTCCCTTAGATCTTAGAAGGCCCAGTCAAATAGCGAGACAGGCAGCTAGAGAGAAGCCCAGAGAGAATGGAAGAGAGGAGGACATCAACACTGACCACGGTCTCCTAACAGAGGTCTTGCTGGGTCACTGTGGGCAGGGCCCCAACCCCAGGTCCTCCGGCAGGAACACAGCGTGGGAGACACCAGTGGGCCAGCAGGCAATGCAACTGGGGTCAAACTGGGGCTAAGTCCTGGGCCTTGTGACTGCAGTTACATTATAACTGGGATAGTTGTGCCGGTCACCACAAAGGCAGGAAGACAGGAAGAGAAGTTTTACATTGTGTTGTATTCAGAGAGCCAGCAGGCTGGGATGGAGGGTGGTTACAGCCCAAAGCGCTGCCTGTCTCTTGCCCCTAGCCAGCAAGCTTTATAGGGATGGGTGAAAGGCAAGCCGATTGTCCTGAGTGGCCTTGTCCTCTGCCAGGCGGTCAGCCTTGTCCCTGAGAAGCAGGTGTCTGTGCCTCCCTCCTTAAGGGTTCTGGCATTCCTCCTTCATTCTGTGGACATTTGGGCATAGACACTGTTTTCTTTTTCAAGTGACTTCAGAGGATGGGGATAGCTTGGTGGTAGAATGTGTGCCTAAGTTCAAGCCCAGGGTTCAGTCCTCAACTTTGGGGGTTCGGGGTGGGGGAGAGACATAATTATTTACATGTGTTAGGGGCGGGTCAGAGGACAGCTTATGGGAGCCCCTTCTTTCCTTCTGTCACGTGGGTTCAAGGGATGAAACTCAGGTTGATGCCTGGCCAGCATCCAGCACCTTAACTCACTGAGCCATCATGCCATCTCACCAGGCACTGCTTTGTAACACTGAGTCAAGTTAACCTCTGCTGGGATCAACCTTGTATGTGTCCAAGGGCATCGAGATTAGGGATGGGGTAGGGGTTAACCCAGAACTAACTAGCCATTAGCAGGGTGTTGTGCTAGGTTATTAATAGCATGCAAACTTCTTCTACAATATCCAATTAAAAAAAAAAAAAGAGTGCGTGGTCTTCCCTCCTGTTCCCCATCAAGGACATTTCCTGTTCACCCAGTACAGCCTGCTATAAGAGAGTCTGAAATTTGAGGCTAGTAGTCCCAGTGAGGGTAGCAGAGAGGCATTTCAGGACACAGAGGACATCCGTGATCATGGGAACAGAGGCTCCTCTGTCACCCTCAGAAACCTCATGGCTTCTCTCGCCTCTTAGAGACCTCCACTCAGGAGAAACCAGGATCTGCGGTTTCCATGCAGGAAAGGATTCCAGGATGCGTGCCAGCATCACAGAGTCAGCAATAGGTTATGGACCACCTTGTCCCTAAGCAAGCAAGCTTTATTGGTCATCTTTGAGACATCTGTAGGAAAAGACATGTTTCATTGTTTGCCTTGAGTTGAAAAAGGAGAGATCTTTGACTTTCTACCAAGTCAACTGGCTATTCCTTTAGGAAATAGGGTTAGTCACCAACCCTGAGCAGGAAGGGAATTCCCTGTGGCATTCAGATTGAGACGAAGAACTTGGGTTCTAGAACATTGCTATTGGGCAACCATTTTTAAAGTTGTTTGTCTGTCTGTCTGTCTCTGTCTCTGTCTCTGCCTCTGTCTCTCTGTCTCTGTCTCTGTCTCTCTCTCTCTCTCTCTCTCTCTCTCTCTCTCTCTCTCTCTCTCTGTGTGTGTGTGTGTGTAGCCAAAGAACAACCTCAGTGGTCTTCCTTGGGTACCATCCATCTTTTATTGAGCCAGGGTCTCACTGCCTGGAGTGCTCTCCAATCCAGCCATGCTGACTAAGCCAGTGAGCCAGGCATCCAGCAGTCTGTGACTCCCAAGTACTGGGATGACAAGTGTGCCTCACTACACAAGGTTGTTTTTAACCTGGCTCCTGGGACTTGATCTCAGGACCTGGGGCTTGTGTGGTAAGCATGTTACCCATCTCTCCAGCCTAGAGACAGTTTTTATGGGGTCGCCTATATTTTCTCCTTTATTTCAGTAAATCCGTTTTGGTTTAGAATTGTCTTTGATCTACAGAAAATGTGCACAGATCCTGCAGATCAGTTTCCTCCAGTCAGCATCTGTCCTCACTAGGGTATGCTTTATAGCCCAGAAGCTTGGAGTATGACTTTGTCTGCCCTCTATTGCCTTTCTGTTGTCTCTGGACACCTTATTCCCCCATCCTCTTGTCTGCTTGGCCCGAGGCCCTTGGTGTTCACAATGTCAGATGGGCAAATGACTGGCTCTTCACATGCAGGCTGCACAGGGATTCCTTATCCCTTCCTTGGCCTCCAGCTCCTCATAACTCGGCCCAGCTCAATCTTTTCTCTGGGACCTGGACACACCTAGATGCTGAGGAAATGAAGGACAAACCCATAGCTTGGAAATGACGGAGTCACTAATCATGACCTTCAGCCACATGTGTCCAGCAGCAAGATGCAAGGCTCTGGATTCCTGAGCAGGGCCCGTGTTACCTTGTGTGCTAAGATTGTTTTGGCTGAGCACCTGTCCTTGGGACTTGTTCCCAACAGAAGTGAGGCCACAATTCTCTTCATTAGCTACAGAAAGTTCTGTAGAGCTGGGAGACCCAAGAGGGTTATCTCTGAGAGTGCAGCATCTCCAGGCTGCCTTTCTACACCTCCAGGGCCCCACTAACCTTCCTCTACCCTCATGGGGTGCTGTCTTAGTTACTTTTCTGTGGCTGGGATCAGACACCATGACCAAGGACACTTATAAAAGAAAGCATTTATTTGGGGCTTACTGTTTCAAAACGTTAGTGTCCATGACCACCGTGACTGTCATGTTGAGGAGTGTGGCAGTAGGCAGACAATGCTGGAGCAGTCAATAGCTAATAGCTTACCTCTTGATCCACAAACACAGGCCAGACACAGCCTAACTGGAAATGGTGTGGGCTTTTGAAATCTCAGAAGTGGTACATCTAATGATATTATACCTTCTTCAAGGCCACACTTCCTAACCCTCCCAAACAGTTTCACCAACTGGGGCCAAGTATTCAAATATCTGAACCTATGGGGACCATTCTCACTTAGACCACCACGGATTGGTTGGCATCGCCAGGGTTCCTGACACTTGAGGGCCCTAGAATAGCTCCTCTGGACACTCTGTGGAGCACTGGTAGATATGTAAACCTTTGAATGTGTCTGAGTATGCACATAGCAGGTTTGAATGAAACCCATGGGGGCATGTGCCCATCACCAGATGCTGGTAACATATGCTGCCAAGTCCTCAGTCTCCCTGGCACTGGCATTTTCCTTCTGCCACTCTTCCCACTGGCCTCTGCCCTATGCTCACATCTCAGCCCCTTTTCTCCTGAGGACTGAGACTTTTGCTCATTCAAGCCAGATGCCCCTTCTTGGCTGCCCCGGGCAGTCTGCTGTGCTGTGCATGAGTGTCTCTGGGTTCTGCGTCTGGCCAGAATGTTCCACTGTCCCCCAGCAAAGTGTGTCCCCAGAGCATGTCCCTTGGGTTCCAGTTTTGCCCCTTGTGCTTCCTAAGCTTGGAAGGGTGCACACTCTCTGGAATCCTGGCCAGTTCCCCTGTGGGTCCTATGGTCTCTCAAGTAGCGCCAGCCTTTCTAAGAGATCTAAAATCAATTTTCCCTGAAAGCATGCCATGGTTCTTGTCAGTAGGACTTGGTGCCCTGCATTTAGTTCCAGCTGTCTGGCTTCTTGACCCATTGTCCTCACTGCATTCCTGGTTGACCCCTTCTCTGCCTGAAGCTGTGGTAAAGCTTCATTCACACAGAACGAGTGTGAAAGTCCCCGTAGCTGTATAGCTACAGCCTGGCCAGCTGACTTCAGGTGACCCCTTATGCTGATGCAATGTAGTGAGTGCCACAACGTCTCCACACTGGTGTGGCTGCAAGGCTGGACTGGACCTTTCCAAGGCTGCTGTCCCCACAGTGTCCTGTCCCTTCCTGCACCATGCCCCTAGACTACTCCCCAGATGTCAGAAGCCACTACAAGGAGAGCCACTCTGCCACTTGTCCCCAGGGAGCAAGACAACAAAGAGAAATGAGCAAATGCTGAGGTCCTGACATTGACTCCAGCTGGGAAGCCAGTTTGGGGGACTCCAACAACTCCAGTGCCCACAGTAGCCCCAGGAGCACAAGGAAGGGGGAACGGAGCTGTCAATGTGTCTGAAATCTTGGAGACACCAAGTGTCTCTGTCACCCCAAACCCAAGCCTCCAGGCCGGTCTCACAGGAAGGGCCTCGGTGTACCCCTTCTGTCACCACTCCACCCATAGTGGTGTGCCAGCTCCCCGTGGTCCTTTACCATCAGGCCTTACCTCAGAGCTGAGACATATAGGGCTGTTAGGTGCAATCCTTTTCAAAGGGTGACTTTCTCTGAGTCCACCTGGCCCCACCCAACACTTGGGGCTCTGACCCCTGCTCACCTTCTAAGGGTTTGCTAGCATGTTTCCTTTGGAATTCATTTCCTGGAGGTGGGGCGTGGCCATGGCTGAGGCCCAGACACAAAACAGTTTGTCTGACTTCTAGTAAGTGCTCAGTAAACATGTGTGTGTGTGTGTGTGTGTGTGTGTGAGAGAGAGAGAGAGAGAGAGAGAGAGAGAGAGAGAGAGAGAGAGAGAGTTAGTGTGTGTGCATAAGGGAGAGTGTGTGTGTGTGTGTGTATAAGAGTGTGTGTGTAAGAAAGAGAGTGTGTTAGTGTGTGAGTGCATGTGTGTGTAAGAGAGAGTGTGTATGTATGTGTGTGTGTGAGGGAGGGTGTGTGTTAGTATGTGAGTGTGTGTAAGAGAGAATGTGTTAGTGAGTGCGCGTGTGTGTGTGTGTGGTGTGTGAGAGAGACTATGAGTGTAGGGGTGGGGTGTGAGTGTGTATGGGTGTGTGGTGTGTGAGTGTTAGAGTGTGTGTGTGTGTGTGTGTGTGTGTGTGTGTGTAGGTGCACGCTGCGTGTGCACACACATGAGCAAGCTGTTAGGAACAGAAGCAACCCTGGTCCTAGAAGGGCGCCCTGCAAATGGACTCCTTAGGTTTGAAGGGCCAGGAACTCTGGGACCTCCCTAACCCATCTTAAAAGGAAATAAGGACAATGGTGTCAGGGCCAGTGTAAGCAAGCTTCCAATGAGGCCAACCAGGGGGCCCCTGCCCCATGAAGAAACTCCTGACCAGGACACGTGGAACTTCTGGAATCAACTTCGGATGTGCGCATCCCTCTTGGCTCAGCCAGGCTGCTGCCTTCTATGTTTCTGTTGTTGCTTTTGTGTCTGTGTGAGTATGCCACATGTGTGGAATGCCTGTGGAAGCCACAAGAGAGTGTCAGGTCCACTAGAGCTGGAGTTACAGGTGACTGTAAGCCACCATGTGGGTGCTAGGAACTGAACCTTGGTCTTCTGCAAAAACAGCAAGGACTCTGAACAGTTGAACCACCTCTCCAGCCCCAGTTGCTGCGTTTGAGACAGGGTCTCATATATTCCAGCGTGTCATCTAGTTTGCTATATAGCTGAGGGTGACCTTGAACTTCTGATTCCCTTGAGTGTTGGAAGAGATGTTGGGCCCCAGCCCCCATGGGGTCTCCGTGAGTTGATAACCACAGATGCATCCTGTTTCTAGTCCTGGATTACAGCCTGGGCCTTGCCCCTGCTGGCATTAGAAACGCGAGCTCTTACACCTGGGGTTTTCCCACTGTGCCATGTCTGTATATAAGACTGCTCCCTCCCTGCAAAAAACACAGACACACATAGCACAAGTGGCTGGATGGCTCTGCTTTTAACTAAATTTCCAGGCTTTCGCCCAATACTTGGACTTATTTGTGGCTCGGACACCAATGCCACACTTGAGCACTGGGATTCCAGGCATGTGCCACCACATCCTGTTTTAACAGGTACTGGGGACTGAGCCCAGGTCTCCTGTTGGCAAAGCACTCTGCCAGCTGTGCCTTGTTAATGTTAATATGGTTAACTTGTATCCTTCGCCAGCCCTGAACCGGTCCAGGGAGTTTGCATCAAGACCTGGAGTCTGCCCCAAAGCACAGCCAGAGCCATCTAGGCCACCGTGCAGCCTGGACACCGACTGCCCTGGACTTCAGAAGTGCTGCTCCTGGTCAGGGGGCCACCGCTGTGTGTCCCCTGCACCTTCAGGTAGAGCTGCATCAAGCAGGGTCTCAGGAAGACATTGACAAGGGGAAGGGGAAGGGGTCTTAACAGCCATAGTTCCCTGGGGAGTCTGTAGTTGGGAGTAGGGCAGGAGTCTGCTGTCCCTATAGCTGGTCCCTAGAGCCTCCAGGGAGTTAAATGAGTGAGAAGGCAGCCATGGTGGGCAGAGTCATGGACCTTTGTCAGGCTGGGCAAGGCTTGGCAACTGCAAGTGGACTTGTTGGAGCTGTGTTCCCTGAAGAAACGAAGGCCAGGTTGTTCTGCAAAGTCTCAGAGCAGCTGCTGGTGGTCTGGCACAGGTGTCCACTCTTCAGGAAAGTTCTCTCTGCCCAAAGGCTGCAACTATGGACAAAGTTGGATTAAAGTTCATGACTAAAGAAATACAGAAAACAAACATACATGTACACATACCACATATACTATATTGCCCTATTAGCATATAGTTATAAAATTAGCATATGTAATAGCAAGAATTAATATATCATAATTCTTTTATATGTCAATTATACTCCTGAATTGCAGCTGCCCTCCATACCCAAGTGTTCTGTATCCAAACTATTTAAAATGTTTGAAAAATGTTTTGTTGCCGAAGTGTCCTATACAAGTAGACCTGAGGTGGGCACATTGGTACTGGACCTATAAGGACACTAATAAAAATCACATTTCCTAAATGACCCATATACAAAGACTGGCAGGTATTTACAGTGCATATAGCACTATAAGCCATCTAGAGATGGTTAGAGTGTCTGGGAGGAAGTTTGCTTACATGCAAACAAATGTCCACTCTAAGTATTTTTTAAATTTTATTCATTTAATTTTTTATGTGTCTGAGTGGTTTGCCTGCATGTATGGTACCTGCAAAGGCCAGAAGAGGGCATTGGATCCCCTGGTACTAGAGTTGCAGATGGTTATGAGCTGCCATGTGGGTGCTGGAAATCAAACCCAGGACCTCTAGAAGAGCAGCCAGAGCTCCTAACCACTGAGCCATATCTCTAGCCAGGTTTGTTCAGTTATGTAGGGGACTACATAACTGTAGCCTTTGATGACCCCCCAAATGTCTTGGAACCCACATTCACCATTTCTGAGGGTAACTGAATAGGCCATATATGAATGTTCATGCACGACATGTGACAGCAGATGCCTAGTATATAGTCATATCTGACACTCTAATGTCAGGTGCTTACCCTATCCACCTAGACAGTAGGGGATATCTAAGATAAACAGTGTTACATAGAATATTACATACCATCCTATCTGCTGTCAGTATAAGGAAACAGTGGCAGGCTGGACTGATGTATGTTACATTGTAATGAAGGCTGTACGCTCAACTGTGTTCCAAGGGTCTAGACTGATTGCATATTACATTGTAACGAACGAAGGCTGTAGGCTCAACTGTGTTCCAAGGGTCTCTGTTCAGGGGAGTGCCTTTGACTCTTCGCTGGTGGGAGCCAGTTATCTTCGTAGTAACAGGACAAAGAGGAGTGAGGACAAGCAACAGGAAGTTCCCTGCGGGCATTTCATGGGGAAAGGTAGTCTCCCGCCGTCCAGGCCTGCTGACCACCTGTGGCCTCTTGTGGCCCTGCCCTGTCCCCAGGATTGTAACTCAGTGGCCAGGTTTGTTTGTAACTCATCTGCCCTCCAGGTACACAGGGAATCCTGGTGAACTGGTACAATGTGACTGTGCGAGTGAAGATGGGCTTTGAGGACCTGCAACGAGAGGACCCTGGCTTCCGGAACCACACACGCCTGCTCTACTCTTTGGTGAGTGTGACGGTCATGAGAGTCACGTTTCTCCCTAGGCAGATAGGATGGGGTGACATCCCACAGTGTCCTGAACAACTGACTCTGAGCCAAACTTGAATTCTTAACTAGGGAAAATCAACCTCACCTGTAACCCCAACCCATGGGGCAAGCAGACGGGAGAATCAGGAGTTCAAGGCCACCCACAACCAGGTAGCAAGTGCAAGGTCAGCCTAGGTTGCTTGAGACTGTGTCTCAGAAAAACAAACAAAGCCAGAGAGACCCACAGTGGAATGGTTGTGATCAGGGTGTGATTTCGTGGGTTCTGGCATGAATATCTGAAGCCACACTTGTATTGGATGAGGAAGCCTTCTTCTTGAGATAGTCAATTAAGATGTAAAGGGTGTCCTTGTATGACCTTGGCCCCGCAGTTCCTAAACCCTGAAGTTCTCATTCTCACTCTGTGGAATTCTGGGCTGTTCCATTTGGGCCAGGAGCATCCCCCAGTGTGACAACGAAATGCATCTCCAGTGAGTGCCTACTGTCCCCTGGGGTGAAAGCCACCCTCTTTAGAGACTCCTGCATTGCACCCATACCTACAGACATGTCTTAGCTACTTCCTGTCAGGATGTCTTTCTATGCCAGCATTGTCCCAGACTTGGGGATATTAGGCTAGCAGGGCATTCCATCCCCCTGCTGTGCCCCTAAACTGCAGCCTGCTCTTATACCCAATTGTGGATAGGAGCCTGTGCACAAGGAGGGCCCAGTGGGATGGCCTCTCTGCTGCTGGCTCACCACAGTGTAATGAGCCCAGCATGGGGTGGAGATTTCCATTCTGCTCCTCTAGGCCCCACAGATAAAGTCCCATGAGTGCAAAAATGAGAATGAGATCCCTCTTTAGTCGCTACATCTACCAGCCAGGAAGACGGGACAGACAGGACATGCTTACCTTGCCCTAGACACTAGGAAGTGATGCTTCCCGAGGGGTCTTCTGCAACCTCACCTCTGCCTAGAGCTCCCTGATGCCCACTTCTGGAGGGATCCCTGTTTGTTCTTGATTTGTTAAGGGGGCTGACCAACTGGCCTCTAGGAACACAACTCTGCAGCCAGGCCACCAGGGTACAAACGCCAGCCTAGCACCTGCGGCGTGAACTTGGATAAACTATTTCATCTCTCTGTGCCGCAGATACTCATCCATTCAATATAAATAGTCATAATTCCGTGCGAGGTGGCTTCTGGGATTTAAATGATATCTGTGACCGAATGCCTGAGTGAGCAACTCAAGGTTTCTTTGGGCTCACAGCCTGAAGCTGAGGTCCATGGGATGGTGCCAAGCACATTCAGAGCGGGCCTTCCCACCTCAGCTAGCCTAGCTGAGAAACTCACTTACAGACACACCCTGAGACTTGACTCTTGGGTGACTAGACCCTATCAGGTTGACAGAATTAGCAATCACAGCCTGTAAGGCGTTTGTTTTCCACAGTCCCTGACACACTAGGTCCTGAGACGGTGTCACTTGCACCCATTATTTCTCTAGCCCTGTAGTTGCCTCCCTCGGGAGGGAGCCAGCTTGCCCAGGCAGGCTCCTGGCTGCAGCAGGTGCTGGGTTCCAGTGGGGGTAGCTGGGTCTTGGCTTGCCTCCTGAGTTAGTTGCACTTGGTCTCCTGGGACGGTCTCCAGGTCTCTGCTCCCACAGAGGCAGGTCTGTTTACAAACCTGCTTTGGAGACACCAGTCAGTTATGTGGTGCCAACTTGCCTGCTTTCCCTGTGGTTGAGATGTTGAGATACAGGCAAATTGTCAAGAATCCTACGAGATAAGCAAGAGAATGGTCAATCTAAAAAAAAAAAAAAAAAAAAATCAGTCAGGAAACAGGAGGCCTCCCCTTCTGCTGTCTGCTTCTTAACTCTAGATTCCCCTGCTCCTGTCATTAGGTGTAATTCCTACAGGGGAGGGGGCTCAGGTCCTGAGGCCACAGCTTTGCAGGCAACCTGGGGCTGCCCCAGCAAAGAGTCACTAACAATAGATGGCTTAGCAGAAAGGGTTCTCTATGGCCCCATGGGTTGGAAAGTCTGTGTCAGGGTATCAGCAGTGTGTGCCTTCTAGAGGTCAAAAAAACCCCAAAGGCCCAAAGCCCTTCCCCTTGTCTTGTATGGCCATCTGTCCCCTGGGCCTCTTCACACTGTCCTTTCTCTGAGTGTGTTCAGTGGTGTGTGTCCATGCTTCTCCTTCTGATTGATGGAGATGGGGTCTCACTATGTTACCATGGCTGCTCTCAGACTCCAGAGTTTTGGTGAACTTGCTGCCTCCACCTCTCAAGTACACAGGCATGTGCCATGGCACCCAGCTCAGATTTTCCCCTTTTGACAAGGACAACATCAAGGTCCACTCTCCGATTAGCCAGTCCCACCTATATCCAACCGAGGCCACATCTGGGGCTGGAGGTCAGGGCCTCCCATCTGGGTTTGGGTGGGGCCGGATCTATCAGCAGCAGAAGCCAAGGCCACTCTGGTTTTCTGTGCAGGTCACAGACAGGAAAGATATTGCTTCTGTGAAAGATACTGCAGCCACCCTCCTTCCCCTGCTCTCCCCCTCCTGCTCTTCTTCTTCATCTCTTTTGACAATCTCATGTAGCCCAGGCTAGCCTTGAACTCACAAGGTAGCCAAGGATGACCTTGAACTTGATTCTTGTAGCTTACCTTCCAAATGCTAGAATTATAACCGTATCTCACTGCATCCAGTTTATGTGCTGCTGGCTATCAAACCTGGACTTCCTGCACGCTAGGCAAACACTCGGCCAACTGAGTCACAACCCCAGCCTCATTAGTATTCAGGAGAAAGGTGCGTGCGTGCGTGCGTGCATGCGTGCGTGCGTGCGTGTGTGTGTGTGTGTGTGTGTGTGTGTGTGTGTGTGTGTGTGTGTGCGCGCGTGCGTGTACACAATTTGTTTCAGTTTCTCGTGCTTCTGGATCCTTCCCCCTACACAGGGTGCCCCTCTACCATTGATCCTCTGTTTCTACTTCCCAGGTCACCAGTGCCTTGCAGCCTCTGAGCCCAGCTGTACACTACCTGAACTCAACTGGTGGCAGGGACACATTCACCATGGAGTCATGGCTGCTGCTGGGCCTTCCACGGCTCTTGACGGTGGCAAATGTTTCTGCCATGTTGGATGACATGGTGAATCGAGTCTACGAAGTGATCAGCATCCAGGTGCAAGGTGGGCCTGCCCCGTGGGGACACTGCCAAGCTGACTCTGCAACCTGGTTCTAAAGGCACTGTTACAGCAGGCTAAGCTCAGATGTGGGGGATCTGGTTCTGGTGCATTGCTCTGCAGAGCATGGGCGTGGTTTGGCTCATCTGCTCATTCTGTCCCAAACCAAGTTTAAACTCAAGTTCCCATGTGTGGATTTGGGGAATTTATTTTTCTCCATCAGCACCTTCCCCCAGCACAGTGCTCCCTCCCACACACAGGCACACACAGACACACACAGACAGACACACATAGACACACACACACACACACACACAGACATAGACACACATACATACATACAGACACACACACACACAGACACACACATGTACACACAGACACACACAGACACAGATACACACACACAGACATAGACACACATACACACAGACAGACACAAGTACACACAGACACAGATACACACACACAAAGACATAGACACACATACACACAGACAGACAGACACAGACACACACACAGAGACATACACATACACACAGACAGACACACACACACACACACACACACAGACACAAACACACACACAGACACAGACACACATACACACAGACACGGACACACACACAGACAGACAGACGCACACACATACACACACACACAGACACACACATACACATAGACACAGACACACAGACAGACACACAGACAGACAGACACACACACACACAGACACACACATACACATAGACACAGACACACAGACAGACAGACACACACACATACACACAGACACAGACAGACAGACACGACAGACAGACAGACACGTACACAAACACACACACACATACATACAGACACACAGACACAGACACACACACAGACACAGAACACACACACACATACAGACACATGCAGACAGACAGACAGACAGACAGACAGACACACACACACACACACACACACACACACACACACACACACACACATACACACGTTTCTTTTACTCTCTTCCCTCTTCCCTAGCAAGCCCATAACCTGCCCATGGTATGCCATACTGCAAACCACACATGAAAACTCAAAATCTAGATATGGCCTTGTTTCAGAAAGAAATTATGATACCCATGGCAGGAACAACAACAAAACAAACACACAGAGACACACACATACAAACAGACAGACACATACAGACACACATACACACAGACACACAAAAAACCAAAACTATGTCAGAGATTGGCAAAGGTTTTTGAAAACCTTTTGGTCTGTCTCAGCTCTGGAGGCCTGCTGCTGGCACGTAGCATTCACTTGTGTATGAGCAAAGGGTGGGGAACTGATAACCTCCTCCTTCTGAAACTGGAGACAGGTGCAGCTAGGCTCCTGGGCAGCCTTGTCCCTGGTGTCAGTCATGTTGGGTGGAGCCCATGACAGAAGCACTCATCTTGTCATCTTGTCCTTCTGAAAGTGTCCCCTCAGCCACTGGCCACAGGCCCACTCCTGGAGGCCAGTGAGCATGCTTAGCTAGAACCTGTTATAGACGTGGGCTTTCACTGCGTGGTTTGGGGAGGACTGCATTGATGAGGTTTGGTTCTAGATTTGAGGCTGTTATTACATGTGGTCATGGTGCAAGTGGTTATGTCCGTAAATCATGTGCATAGAAAGTAGATGATGTGTGGAGAGAAATATCTAATAACCACACACTCATTTTCCCCCAGGAGAAGAGGTTGGTACTCTGTGAGTGACCATGAGCTTTCCTGCTTATGCTTAAACAAACCTAGCTATGAGGTGACCTAGCTTTGCTCCCTTCATCGTGGGACACCCCAAGGTGTCCTGGGGCCTTGGATGGGAGGATGACAGACCCAAGAGTGAGGGCCTGCTGGAACTGTTGGCAATGTTTCAGATTCTTCTTAGTGCAGGAAACTTCTGGCCCTCTTGGGCCCATCATGCTATAACCACAGAGAGTCGGGCCAGCCCCAGAGCACCGCGGAGAGTGAGTAAGTAACTGTGATGCTATCTCACCTGTCTCCATTTTCCGAAGATGTGAACGAATGCTTGCACAGTGAGCTCCATGCCTGCTCTGGGGGAGAGCACTGTCTGAACACGGAGGGCTCCTACCAGTGTGTCTCTACCCAGCAGCTGCCTACCTTGCCTTCCCAGCAGCTGAACCACACAGATGAAGGTAATGCTGGAGTCCTCAGATGGCATGAGAGTGACAAAGGCCATGTCTAGGGCAGATGGTCCACAGACCTCAGCTATTCCTGTTAGCCTCCTATGAGGGTGGGAGAGGTCTAGGTTCCAAAGCCTGGAGCAGAGGGAGGGTCTCAAGAGGCTGGGAGGTTGAAGTCAATTTGGGCAGATAAGACATACTTTATTCATTGGTGCTCTGGCCACTGGGCAGGAAGACAGGAGCATGCACTTAGCACATGCTGGCACACATATGGGTGGATCCAGGCACAAACACAGGCCAGTGCACAGGCCTACAGGCAGATACACACAGGCAGGCTGGCAAAGGCACGAAGTTCTGACCTCAAGTCCATGTTTATGTAGAACTGCACAAAAGTGGCATTCTCCCAGCAATAGTTGTATTCCACCACTGCTTACTTTCTATGTCTCTGTATCAGCCGTTTTGTGAAGACTCATGCTCCCCACTCGAGATGGTCCAGCATTAGGCATCTGGGCCTGGAGATCCGTCAGTGCCATGTTGCCCAAACATAAACTGGCGTGTACAGCCTCCTGTTCCCTCTGCTCCCGGATGTAGAATGGCTACTGGGTCCCTGCGGCCATGGCTGCTCTCCTAAGCAGGTCACTCTTGCATTTACTCTTTGATACGGCAGCTATCTGGTTAATGCATGGTCTATCTTGGAAATGCCGTGACCGGATCAGAACCCTGCTCTCAGATGCTTGCTGGAGAGCGATCAGTCATGGGAGGCCATGAATAGGACAGTTACTAATTTCGTGAGGTGCTGAAGAGAGAAAGAGACTCCAAGAATGTTCACCTCAAGCCCAAAGGCATGATATGGGCTAATCTCTGGCTTTGTGTGGGTGACTTAAAGACAAAGATTGGGTAGGGGTCAGGAGGCTATGGGGGGCTTTGAAAACACACTCTCTGTGTGTGTATGTGTGTGTGAGTAAGTGTGTGAGAGTGTGTATGTCTGTGTGTGTCTGTGTGTGAGTGTGTATGTGTGTGAGTATGTATGTGTGTCTGTGTGTGAGTGTGTGTGTGTGTTTGAGTATGTATGTGTGTCTGTGTGTCTGTGTGTGTTTGAGTATGTATGTGTGTCTGTGTGTCTGTGTGTATGTGTCTGTGTGTGTGTCTCTGTGTGTGTCTGTGTGTGTCTGTGTGTGTATGAGTATGTATGTGTGTCTGTGTGTCTGTGTGTGTGTCTGTTTGTGTCTCTCTCTCTGTGTTGTGTGTGTCTGTGTATGTGTCTCTGTGTGTGTATGTGAGTGTGTCTGTGTGTGTGTGTGTGTCTTTGTGTGTGCATGTGTGTGTCTGTATATATGTGTGTGTCTCTGTGTATGTCTGTGTGTGTGTGTGTGTGTGTGTGTGTGTGTGTGTGTGTGTGTGTGATATGAAATAACACTCCCACCCCAGCTTGGCCAGCCTGCCTCTCCTCCTACCTTCCATAAACATTGAACCTTCATGGTCTTTTTCCATCATGGTCGTATCAGGTGTATCTCTAAGAGATAAGAGATGCTAGTATCCAAAATAACCCTGTTGTTGTCCCTTTGCAGCCAAGTTTCTGAAATGTGATGTTCTCTTCATTATCATCCTTAGAGTCTGACTTGTATTTCAGCTGTGGTCACCTCTCGTCTCTGACAGCTCTGGAGCTGTTCACTTTAACTTACTCATTTCCCCCTGCCTCTGCCCCTTGTCATGCAGGTATTCTGGCCTCTCAGCCCAGAAGGTCCATTATCTCAGGTGCATTCTGGTGCTGAGTGGGGACAGATTAGAGACCTAGACAGAGAGCTCATGCTATCCTATGGGCCGGACTCTGTGACTATCTCCCTGGAAAGCCCTGGGATGCTTTGGAGTAGGAAATCCCCCCCCCCCCGACATTGATCCCAGACCACATTAGTGCCTGGTTGGGCTAAGATTCAGAGAATGGTCCCATCGTATACACACAGAGAACAGAGTGGACCTCACAGCCAGTGTGAAGGCAGCTCTGATTCTGTTCCTTACAAAGGTTCCCCTGCTACTCCCTGCACAATGGAGGCTCCGTGTCACTTCCCAAAGATATTCAGACTGGATTCTGGGTACACCCAGCTCCTAACTTTTCCAGGTGTAATGCATAGTGTTATCTCCTGGCTTCCTGTGGCCTCTGGTGGTCACCTTCTCTCCTGGTGTTTCTCCCCAGGTCTCTCAAGTCCAGGCATGAAATTCTTCTCTCAGGTGCATCCTGGTGTCAGCTGGGGAGAGATTGTAGATCTAGATGGAGACTGCATACCACTGTCTCCCTGCTCAGTGGAGGAAACCCATAAATTTTTGTGTGTACGAGCTCTGCTAAAACAGCTTTGTGTCCCTTCTTCCCCTGAAGGTGACAGGTCATGTCACTCAACTCTAGCAACAGACGGGTAGTGGAGCATGCCCCAGAGCTCACAAGTTATGGATCTCTTAAGAAAATGCCAGACATAGCAAGGCCACGTTATACATATCTGTAATATAAGGACCTTGAAGGCTCTGTTTCTAGAGTGGTCTCCTAGTATTGAAAATGAAGACAGACGTCTATCCCACCCATTCTGCCTACAAAGCCCTCCTGTCCCTGTGTATGACCTTGAGGGTCTGCAGAATTGCATGACTGCCTCACATACCATCATTCCAAGGAGCTTGGCGTGTGTCCCCGTGTGCCAGAGATTTTCTGATCTGTGGACTCCAGGCTAGGAATCTGTCCCTGCAGTGGGAAGGCAGGTTATAACAAGACACATTGACTCTGGTCAAAGATTTTATAAGATGCTAGGCTCTCTCTGCAGTTAGTTATGCTACCAGCCAAATTTGGCTCTGCTCTTAGGCACAATAAACCTCCAGTAGCCTTTCAGATCAAGGGCTGAGAATGGATGGGGGACATGACCAGGGAAGGCTGCCCATTCGTAGTCACACTTCTCTGTGGGTGGAACAGGAACGTGTGTGTGTGTGTGTGTGTGTGTGTGTGTGTGTGTGTGTGTGTGTGTGTGTGTGTGTGTGTGTGTGTGTGTGTGTGTGTTTCCAAACTGGAGAGTCAGAGCCAATTTTGGCTGCATATTGCTACGAGGACCACGTGTATTTTAAATTTAGAAGCTAATAACAAATGAGCAATCTGTTGAACCAGCTCAGCCACACAAGCTGCTGGAAAATACAGCACAAATTTCAGATTCATGTCTTGTGGAATTAGTCACTTAACAGATGGTCCGTGGGGCAGCTGGATTCTCGCACAAGACAACAGCTGAACGAAATCATGCGTGATTCGTCCTTGCTATTCCAGGAATGCGTCCCACATCGAGGAAGACCCGAGTCCTTCCCATTCTATTTTATGATCCACTGGCCCTTGCCAGCTTCTTAGCTGTCACCTAGATTTGTGGTCTGGTAGAACAGGGGTGCCAACTGTGAAGGAAACCCAGTCTGACTCCCAGACCAATGGCTGAGGGTCAGTAGGCTGATACCCTTGTGCCCATGCAGTTGGCATGGCCGTAGCCTGGGAATGCATGTTAAGGCTGTATTCACAGGCACACTTTTGAGGCAATCAGTTTATCTACTGAGCCATCTTCCTAGTCCTCCTCCTTAGCTTCTGAACTAAGTAAGTTAATTATTGGAAGATGAGCCAAAGTTGGTCTGCGTGTTGGTCTCCCCGATGCCTAAGCAGGTGGGACAGAAGCTTGGCTGCTTCCTCTCTGAGGCCCAGGTGTATTTCTCCCTAGATTGCCCTCCAATCAGAGACTTCATGGCACTTGATGTCACCAGCGGCAGTTTTCACGTGTCCTGGAGCTTGAATTCCTCTCAGAACCACACTTTCCATGTTCAAGTGTACAAAGGCCGAGAACTGCTCAGAAGCAGCTGGACGGGGAGCCGGACTCTGGCTGTGCCTGAGTTGGAGGCCGGAGTTCTGTATGGAGTGAGGGTCAGCTACCAGGGGTGCGGGGCCAATGTCTCTGCCGCACTGGTTGTCAAGACAGGTAAGGCACCAGCCTGAAAGCCATGCTTCCTTGAGTGGGCCTTTCTGTCCCAGAGTTCTGGGGAGCCAGCAAGTCACATGAGCCTTCCTGCACGCAGGGGTTGGGTGTGGCTGCCCCTGCTGTGTGTTTCCTCTGATTCTCTGAATGGCTCACCCTGGACTGGATGCTGAATGAAGCTTACATGGGCTCCTTGCTTGTCGACTCCCAGGCTCCGTGGAGACCTGCCTGTTAGTAGTCTGATGTACATGGATGTCGGATAGACGATGTGCCCACAGACTCATACAGGGCTGTCTAAATAGCCTCCTGTCATCAGGGCTGGGCAGCTCAGTGGTGTCTAGATGAAACAGGAACACATCCTACGTCCTGTGGCTCATAGCATCCACCCTACCGATGCCAGTAGGAACAGATTCTTCCAGACCTATGCTTAGACCTCTGGTACTGGGTGGCAGCTGATGTGGTCATCCAGTCCTTCAGGTGGCTCACCTGGTTCTGCCTGGTCATGGTAATATACAGGCCTCACCAGACTAGGCATTGCGTTGAGATGGCCCCCTTAGTTCTGAGGCTGTGGTGAGAAGAGGAGGGGGCTCTGAGGCCTCGAGTTCCTAGATTCCTGGGTGTGTCCCTCCCCTAGCACAGATGGTAGCTGCAGGCTGGGATAGGGCTTGTTGTTACTGCAGAGGCTTATCACAGGAGTGTGTGAGGAGCAAACAGCTTGTGTGCAGTTGGTTCCACGTGTCCCCTGGGAGGGATGCCTCCCCTGGGATAACAGCCTCCCTACAGCCGTGAGAACACTTGAAGAACACTTCAGTGTGACAAACACATGTGATCTGTTGGGTTGACCCTGGCCTGTGGGCCCAGGCTCTCCATCCCAGATGGAACCACCTTGGAGTTAGTCTGTGGCTGCTGTCAACAGCCAGGGAGCATGATGGATGGGTGTCATTGGAGCCCACCCTGATGCCTGCGCACACTGAGTTTACCCTCATAAAAGAGACAGGTTCCCAGCCTTTATGTTGAGACTTTTTCCAGCGTCTAGAGGAGAGGTGACCTCATGGCAGCCAGCGGACCAACCCTATCAGTTCGTCAGGTACAAAGAGGTGGGACTTTCAGCGCTGAAACCTAGAAGGTTCTGGCAAACAGGGACCAGCAATCACTGTAATGTAGGGGACCTGGGTAGTGATTGAATACGAGGACTTGTCAGGCCTGCTACTCAGCAGATTCTCCCACCCCAGAAAAGGACAGTGCAGGGGCCTTGGGACCCTATAGATACAACTTGAAACCCAGCTCAGTATGGACCCTGTGTCCCTGTCCCAGCTGACAGAGTGTGTCCGATACCGATACTGATCAAGCTTTTCACTCCAGTGCAGGTGTCAACATTACCGATTCTTGAACCAATTTCTCCAGTTTGACCATCTCTGTTTAAAATTGATGTCTCTATTTATTTTGTGTACCAATCAAATAAGAGGCTTTAAGGACAACATGGGCAGAAAAGCATGGGACTGATGTTTTTGTGTGCCTGGTGCTGGCGATTGAACTTGGCTGTGTGCAGGTCAGGCAAGCATCCTACCACCCAGGTATGCCTTAGCCCCAGCATGTGACTTCCCCTCTCAGGGTTTTGGCTGATTTGTGTCACTTCTGTCTCAGATGCCCGGGTTTTCCAAGTCACAGTACGGATCATGAACCGTAACCTGACAGAGCAGCTTCTCAACTCCAACAGCAAGGAATTCTGGAACTTTTCTCAACAGCTGTTTCATGAGGTAGCAAGAGAGCAAGCCATTGGCCTGCCCTCAAGTTCTTGAAACTAGGGTACACAAATATGTACACAGGCACTGCACACACACACACACACACACACACACACACACACACACACACACGTAGACACATGCATTGCGCCATGTATATGCATGTACACGTGTGCTCATACACATCAACAACCCGGTTCCCCCTGTGGTTGAGCAAAGTCATAGTCTTGTAATAGCCCGAGGAGGGTCACACCCTCCAACCACAGACCCTCATGGGATAGCAATCCTTCGTCAAGTAGGTGCCTGGACTATATGGCTGGACTTGCTGTGTAAGACTTTGCCTTGGGATTGCTGTTACCCTGTGTGGCTTCATAGAAGCTTTCTGAGTGTAGGCTTTGCCACCAATCTTAGCATCTGTCACCCCCTGTGGGAGGCACTGACGGAACCTGAAGCCAGTGTTTGCCATCTAACATAGGTTCTGGAATGGGGAGAGAGCCAGTTTCTCCAGCTGCCCAGGCTCTGGGGTTTTACCCCTCTGGAAAACCATAGATAGAGTGCTGGCAGAAGACATGAGGTCAGCAGTAGGGTGCCTGTCACACACACACACAGCAGGTGGCCCGAAAATCATATAAGGCTGGTTTCCTATCTTGCCCCTTCCCCCCAAGTACACAGCAGGATGCCCATGAAAGACCTGTGTTCACGAAGGGGACACACCTGAGCTGAGCAAGCCCTGTCTTAGGGAGCCCAGATCTTTTAGACCCTAAATTGTGTTCCAGAGGGGAGGTTACGTGGGATGGCAGAAGGGGCTATCTTTTGTTCTGGAGAGAGCCATCCTCCGTAGGTCCCCAGGCTATTCTGCATACCAACCTCCCTGGAAAGAGTCTAGAACAAAAGGACCTTGGGTCTTCTATTTGCAGGGCGGCCAGACTGCTGGGGGGAGGTGTGCTTTTGATACCTGCCTCTAGGGATGCCAGCTCTTTTTACTTTTATTTTTGGAAGATGGGGGTCTCACCCTGTATCCTAAGCTGGCTGAGAACTCACTATATATCTCAGGCTGACCTTGAATTTGAGGTAACCCTCCTGTCTAGTCCCCAGGAGCAGCTCTTGAAGGTTCTTAGAGAACTAGGATTTTTTGTTTTTGTTCCCTGCCTGCCCCCCCCACAAAAGCTAATCCCGGTGCTCATGGAACGATTATCAGAAAGGTGAGGGAGAAGCTGGTGTCTCCCCAGGAAAGAGGGCACAGCCTGGAGTAATCATGGGTACTGTTTATAGGTAGTCCCTCCCTTGTCAGTCAGTCCATCCATCAGTCAAGATGACAGTCTGTATTTTGCCCACATTCATTCCCTGCACACTTACTTCCAGGGCAGTTGGATGGACTGTCCACATGTACCCAAGTGCTGCAGGTTTCCCTTAGCTGTTCCAGGGAGAGCTGGTGGGCCCCATGGCTGGGAGAGTCCGACTGCTAACCATCTGAGCTGCTTGTGTGTCTCCCGGTTAGGTGGAAAACTCCTTCCCCAAAGCCATTTTTGACATGTACAAACGAGGGAAGCTGAGGCTGCAGATCGTGTCCCTGCAGGCGGGGAGCCTGGTGGTGACTCTTAGACTCACTCTACAAGATCCTGAGTTTCCAGTGGGTATCTCCACACTAAGGCCCATGCTCCAGCAGCTGTCTGCAAGTTCTGTGTTCCAGGTTGACCAGCAGGGGACGCTAGTGCAAGGTATGACTCTTCCCAGTGGGCAGCAGGACATATTTCCGGCTCACAAATACCCCTGAAGTCACAGTTTGAGCCAATCTTCCCTTTACCTGAATGGCTAATAAAATGAAAGTGTAAACTGTATCCCAGGCTCCTCTATGAGAACCGAGGGCCGGGGCCAGAGTCTCCCTCTGGAGTGGGCTCATTCCCTCTGGATGAGGCCTTTTGCAGTCGCTGGTCCAGCACACAGAGCAAAAGGGGATTAGGGGTCCATGGGGGTGTGCAGAGGGTGGGAGAATGGGAATCCCTATGTCTGGCGGTTCAGACCCAGTATTACAGTGTCCGTCAGTCAACAGCTCATCTGTGGATCTGCTTCATCAGCCCTGGTGTTAATTCATCCTGCCTTGATGCAGGGCAAGCCAAAGAGCAAATTTTCACAGTGTTTAACAGATTTGGGCCTCGGGAGGCCCGTCAGTACCCAACAGTTCTCTAAAAGAAGAGCTGGAGGCCTTCCGTCAGCCGTCAGCCGTCAGCCGTCTTTTTGTTTCCTGACCAGTCTGTCCTTTTTCTCACTGGCTCTGCCTCCTCTCCCCACAGATTGGAATGAGTGTGCACACAGCTCAGAGCATGACTGCCACCCAACCGCCCGCTGCATCAATCTGGAGGGCTCCTACGCATGCCAGTGCCTCACAACCAGAGATACCAACCCTTCCCGGGCTGGCCGGGTCTGCGAGGGTGCGTGTCCCCGGCAGTGCTCTGAGGGCTGCTTTGCCAGGCATAGCACTAAGGGCTACAGTAGTGTTTCTGTCTTGTTTTTGTTTTCTTTTCCGAAGAAACTAATGTGATGGCGAATGTACCCTAAGAGCAAATGCTCTGTGGGTTCTGTGACCCTTTATCCCACAGTAGCTGTAAAGTGTAACTGGAGTAGAATTTTTATGAAGGAGTGAAAGAGTCCATGTAAGCAGAATACCCCAGACCCAAGGAAGTCTTGAAATGTTCTCAGGGGTGGGGGTTGAGCTAAGAATCAGGAAGGAGCTACTTGCAGATCTCTGATGCTGTGTTGGATTAGTCATGTCTGCATTGGAGCATGCTAGGGCAGAGGAAATGTTCTCCTCCTTTTCCTCTTCTCTCTCTCTCTCTCTCTCTCTCTCTCTCTCTCTCTCTCTCTCTCTGTGTGTGTGTGTGTGTGTGTATGTGTGTGTGTGTGTGATGTGTGTGTTGTGATGTGTGCATGTTGGGGGGGTTGTATTTACACATGTAAGTGCATGTGCTTGTGGAGGCCGAATGTTGATCTTGAATGCCTTTCCTCAGGAACCATACACCCTGTGCTAGGATTAAAGGTGTGTGCACCACTACAGGGTCTCTCGCTGGAATCTGAAACACCCAGATAGGGTTATACTGAGTGCCAGGTATCCTCCTGCCTCTGCTTCCCCAGGGCTGGGATTACAAGTGCACACTATGACCAGCATTTTTTTTTTTTTAAGTTTCTATGGAAGTCTGCATGCTTGTCTATGTGGGTGCGTGCGCACTAGTGCAGTTACCTGCATAGGCCAAAAGAGGGAGTCAGATTCCCTAGAGGTGGAGTTATAGGGCTATGTGAGGTGACTGTTGGATCTGGGAACTGAACTTGTGTTACCTGGAAGAGGAGCAAGTGTTCTTCACTACTAAGTCATCTCTTCAGGTTTACCAAGGGGGCATCTTTTACAATGCATTGTCTTTCTCTAGAGAAAGCTCTTGCTGTGGGTAGACTCTGATGGCCTTGCTAGCTGTTTCTGGCATCTGACCTTGGGTGTATTCTGCAGGTGACATGGTGACCCCCACAGATGGACTGTCTGTAACAACAAAGGTCACAGCCCCAGCGGTCAGCCTGGGAATAACAGCCTTTGGCACAGAGACCCTCACCTTATCACCAAGTCCCAGACTCCCGAGGAGCACCCCAACAACAAGCCAAGCCTGGACCCCAGGGCCTCCATCTAAGAGAAGCAGTATCAGCACAGCCAGGCAGGATAGGAATGGCACAGGGCAAGGTGCGGAGGTGTCCACCATGGCCCCGAGCCTGGGGATGAACCATGGGAGTTCCAGCAGCGTGACAAGCTCCTTTCCCAGGGCTCCAGAGCCAACCCATGGTTTTCCTCAGAAGACCACAGATGTCCCACTGCACTCCACTGGAGAGCCACGAGAAAACTTTACCACAGACCCACCCTTTGTGGCTGCTTCACCCACGGGCTATGTTGTGTGGCACCCCAGTCCCATTTGGGAGACACCTCCTTCGAACTCCACAAGACGGCAGAATGAAGACCCTCGGCCTTCCTCCTTCCCAGGCCTGCCAGAAGCCCCAACCCCTGTGGCTCCAGAGCCCCCTGCCTGTGGTGAGTCATCAGGGGACTGGGACCCCAGTGGAAACCTCAGCCTGTGTGAGCGCTAATGTCAGGCTTGCCAGAAATGTAGAGTATCCTTTCTCATCTCGGACATATGTGGTCCCAGACAGAACAGTGTGGTCCTCTACAGCAGGCATCTGGTCTAGTTAGAGAGAGAAAAGCTCCCTCTCCTCCCCCTTACTTTCTAAGGACCCTTGGCTTCCAGCAGCTGGGGAAGAACATGGTCATGGGAGGGAGAAGGCTTTGGGGGGGTATGTGTCCCACCTAGCACTGGAGCAATCCCTTGTAGATTGGATACCCCAACAGTCCTACAATCCCCAGCAGCACTGCATCCTCAGCCCTCAGTGGTGTTACACCATCTCAGCTTCCTGAACCCCAACTTTCCTGCTGACCCTCAGTTCTTCCTCACCCCAGCCACACTGGTCCTCCAGTGGTCACGCACTCTGGAAGTCTGTCCTTCTCCCCTTCTATACCCCCACTTGTGTGCCCTTCAGCTGCCTACACCTCAAGCTGTACTGCCACCCCCAGCTGGTCCACGCCATACACAAAGGGTTTAGCTCCTCACCAAGTCTTGGGGACACACAGGAATGAGTGACCCTTCCAACCAGCAAGTGGGCTGGGGTTCAAAGAGGCCTAGCTGACAGCCCTGTTTAACCAGCTTGTAGATCTGGTTCCACTGTGGATTTTTCCCAGACTGAGCCACTGTCAAGGGCGGATTCCTCCACTGTTTCCTCTTGGCCAACCCGAATGTGCCAGGATTGTCCCACAGGAGCCAGGGACTTCTCTATCAGAGGGACTCTAGCCAGCAATGCCAGTGACTGCCCCTGGGACACCAGCATAGGGTTAGGGTGGGGCACCTTGTGGAGGAACCACCCAGAACCAGAAGAGGAGGCGTGGTTTGTAGGCCCCCAGGGTTGAGTCTGAACCACCCTCTGGAAGACAACGTCCCAGGAACTGATTTCTCTTGTCTATGGTACATGGCTTCTGCTAAGAAGCCAAGCTAAGGGCCCTACAAGGTCCTGCACACAGGGACACTGTCTCTGTGCGGGGTCATGATAATCTGCATCATTGGCTGGCATCACCTCCCCTCCGTTGTTAAGTATTGGACTTTGGGAAGCTCTTTTCCTGTCCCTCAGGGTATTAGGATTGATTTTCATGTTGGCATTTATGTCCCACTTGCCAGTTCCTGGACCCATTGGGAAGGTCACTGTCTCCAACGTGACCAGTACCAGCTTCTCCCTGGAGTGGTCAGCAGACGTCAGCTTCTTCCCCACCTTCTACCTCACTTTGGTCCCTCCTCGGGGACCCGCTGTAACTATGGAGACCCAGTACAATAATGTGACATTGTCAGGCCTGGAGCCTGGAGCCTTGCACCTGGTAGAGATTGTGACTAAGGTGTGTGGGAAAGAAGGTGCCAGAACACAGCTGAGAGTGCGGACAGGTAAGGATCTCTGGGGACATGTGTCACTAATTACACACAAGGGGACAAACAGCCAAGCATGAAAGGTTGAGCAGAGGAAGGCCTGCCTGGGGGCTGCTGGGTGTCCACCTGGCTCACCTTGTGAGGGAATGGTGGCAGAATTGAATAATGACACAGGGACCCCACTACATGGGAGACAGTCACCCCCCCCCAGCTACATCATCAGATAAAATCCCCCCTTTCTCCTCAATACTTCTGACGTCTGTTTTCCCAGCACATGACTTCCTATGTGTGTGATACTCTAGGATGCCTTCACATCGCAGGGAGCTTCCCCTACACTGGGGGCGGTGTCTCCCAGGTTGGGGGTTCATTCCTTGGGTGATGCCTAGGAAAACCTATTGGGGTACAGTAAGAACATCTCATGGCCAGATGGAGAAAGAGTTTGGATGGTCCAGCATGGAAATCCCTGAGTCTGAGTCAAGTCAGGAGACCCCTGAAGGTCTCCCCCACTCTGAAAGGTGTGGCCCTGCACCTTAAAGGCGAGTCCTATGTTTGCTCATGCCTGTGTTCCCGTCCTACCTCTATGCCCCTTACATCAGGTTGCGTGTGCCACTGGCCATGGTTCTAGCCTTTGGATACAATGTCCCCCAAGGACATTAAGTTTGAGGCTCATCAGGAATGTAGAGTGGATGGCATTCCACCTTTAGACCACCTTTAGAGAATTCTGTGAGGTGGGGAAGGAGCTTCCTGAACAAGCTCCCTGATGAGGCATGGGCTCTAAGCAGAGGCTGTGATGTCCAGGTACAGCTGGTTTACGTTGTTGCCCTGATGGTCTCTTGGTGCCTGATCCCTCTCAAACTGTCCTGGCTTGCTAGCCAGCTGCATGAGAGCCTCAAGGGAGGCCTGCTGTTTGCTGTCTCACATCCTTTGGAGCCTAGTGGTTCATGTCCGCGGGCAGCGGTCACTATTCCTTCTTTGGAGCCAGGTCAGCCTTGCTACCCAAGCGGTCAACAGGGACACTGAAGTGACAGTCTGTGGCCTAATGCATGCTATATCCTGCAGTGGCCCGGAAACTTGCTGGTGAAGTCCGGATAGCAAATATCCGGTATTCAGAATCCTTCCAAAATGCCAGCAGCAGCGAGCACCGAAACTTTGTACAGTTATTCTTCAGGACGGTGAGTTGGGACAGTCAGTCCTAATTCCCAGCAGTGTTGGGGGGAGGATGCGGGGAGGGGGATGCTTGTGGACCTGTTTCCAAAGGAAGCTGAGCCAGACTCCAGAAGGTCTGAGCGCCCTGAGCTGTGTGACAGAGGCCTGCCTGGAGGCAGAAGCCAAACCTCCCGTTATGCACCTTGCTTCATCTTGTTTCACACCCCCTGTGGAGCAGAAAGCTCTATCTATATTTATCAAAGTGCTTAAGCAGGACTTTGGTGGTGCAGGTTTATAATCCAGGCAACTCAGGAAGCTGAGGCAGGGGGATTGCAAGTACAAAGCTTGTATAGGTGATAGAGGGTGAGCTCAAGGCCAACCTGGACAACTTGCTTCAAAATTTAAAAAGTAGAAAGCTAGGTGTGTTTTAATGTTTACCTAGAATGCACCAGGCCCTAGGTTCAGTCCCCTGTAAATATGTGTGCACCGAACACACACACACACACACACACACACACACACACACACACACACACACACACACACGCTGTGCGACTATTTTAAAAAAAAATGAGCTCCATTTCAAATGCCATGAAAAATTTAGTGTAAAACACATTGATTTATACTGCTTGCTAAAAAGTCTGCAACTACCACCACCATTTAATTCTAGAATGTTTAAATTACCCTCCATATGGAAACTCAGTACCGGTTCCAAGTTATTCTCCCTCTGGCCCTCCCCTAGTCCCCAGGCCACTACGTTACTTCTTCGGACCTGCCAGCTGGATGTTTGTGAACATGGACAAGATCAAGTGACAAGTTGTTTTTGTCCCTTAGTTAATGTGTCCCAGGTCCATCCACGTTGCCTCTGCGCCCCATTTCTTTGATGGGCAGACTCTGCTCCATTGGACCGTTTATCCATTCACTCCTTGTTGGATAGTCATGGTCCTTCTGCTCTTTGTCCAGAACAAAGCTGCTCCAATCCTGTGTGTGTCTTCCCTGCCGTCCCTCCTGCTGTCTTTGAAAATGTATATCGTAACCGTGTAGTACGGGTAGCAATCTCAGCATGTTTTGGTGCTGTGATATTAATTATTATTACTCAGACAGGCTCTCACGTGTCCCAGGTTGGCTTCAAACCCTCTATGTAGCTGAGGACAATGGTCCTCCTGATTCTGCCTCCTAAGTGCTGGGATCCGGGTGTGCACCTCGAGGCCTGGTTTATGTGGTATTGGGGATGGAACCTAGGGCTTCACATATGCTAGGCAACACTCTACCTGCTGAGCTAAAGCCCCAGCCCTAGGTTACATCATTTTTTTAACGACAGAGAATGTTCTTACCATAATCCTACTCATTTTATTCACCTAGTGGAAATTTCAACCTTTTAGCTTTTCCGAAGTCAGGGAGTTAAGGGTTGGACAGTGTCACCTAGTGGTAGTTGTGATAACAGGCTGGCATGTTCTGAAGCCAATGGATGCTACTCACCATTAGAGTAAACCATGCAGCCTCAGGACCATGGACCAGTCCATGGACTCTCCATTAGAGTGGATCTGAAGTCCTGCCTTCCATATTCTGGAATTCCCAACTCTCCCATTGTCTGGACCAGAGTCCTTAGTGGTCTGACTTATATGGTACACCTCCCCTCTTCAGCAAATGATGGTTTTATGTAACATCAAGCAACAGATGTTGAGCCCCTTCCCCACTCTGGTGGCCAATTACAGAAACTCCACCCCCAAGTTTCTAGATCAATCTATCCTTTTTAAAACCATTTCCTCCTTGGCCCGTTTTTGGACATAGGTGCTTTATTTGTCCAGTGTCTCGGATAGAAAATTAATTGTGTAGCCAGATTCACAGGTGGGATAGCAAGACCAGCTTAGGAGGTGGTGGGCTAATGGCTCATTGTTTCCTAGCAGGGTCTCCTAGCTTTGCCTGGAGACCACTTTGAAATGGTGACATTAGCCCAATGCTGCCGCAGATCTGCCTAAGGAAATTGGGACGGGGTGGGGTGAGAAGCTGGAGTCTGTAAGACAAGCTCAGCAGCTGTCTGACTGAGCCCCCCAAATGGCAGCTGGGGTGGGGTTGGTGGTGCTCAGCCTGTGATGGGGGTTGATGGAGCTCTCTGCCTTGGGTGGCCTAGAGGAGGGAACGTGGGGCCAGGAGCCTTTGGGTACCGCCCACCCCTCATGGGTTTCTCTGACAGACCCTGGAGATGCTCTTTCCAGGGGTAATATGAAACACATGGACCAGTGATGCTCATTCTATGAACCTGTGTTTTAACTATGTTGGGCTGGCTCAGAATGATGTAGTCTGTGACATGTGACTCTGCTCCCAAGGACAGAGGACAAGAGCAAGCCCTTCAGAGGCAGGAACTGTGTCCTGTTAGGGCTCCTGGAGAAGCTCACTCAGAAGTGGCCTGTGAATAGGTGGAGAGGATGGAGAGAGGGGGGAGGGAATGTTCTGAAGCATTAGAGGCAAAGGGACATTCCAGAAAAACAAACACTAGTAGGTGATCACTCACTCAGCCCCTGCTGCCCCTACCCGACTGTGAACTGCCATTGGGGGCTTTTGTGTTACAGACCTGTGAGGGTGGGGTTCTGCTAGCCCTGCCCCTGTTCTATCAAAAGCCAGCTCTCTGCAGCTGTCTGCTGCATGGGGGGGAATGGGGGTGGCACTCTTTTGAGCACCGTCAATGCCTGCAGGCATTTGTCCTGGGCTTAAAGGGTCAAGAACTGACCTGGGGCTTGGACTTTCTTGCCACAAGCCACTCCTGCTGCCAGGCAGAGTACCAGGACAAATGGCCTGTGACCTCAGCAGGCAGCTCTCCTCACACAGCCCGTTTCTTGAAGGTGCGGGACTCCATACCAGCCACGATGCGCCAGCATATGGACGCGGGCAGGATCCGGGTGGACATCATCAGCATCACAAATGGCAGCGTCGTGGTGGAATTTAATTTGCTAATAATGGCAGACCTGGATGTCAGGGAGGTGTCTGCCGCCTTCCTCACGGCCCTACAGAACACATCGGTGCTGGAGGTGGTCAAAGGCAAAACCTTTATACACGGTATGCAGGGGCTGGGCTGATCTGCCCCAGCTCTGGAGGCAGAGGCGGCGTGAAGTCAGCTGTGATTAGGAGGATGTGCTCTGGGCCTCCTCGTGGGGTTTCCCAGGAGCTGTCTGAAGCATGAAGTGAATGGGGGCTTCCTTGTCTCCTTATTGCTACCACGATTATTGTTAAAAATTGAAGGGCTGAACCTTCAAAAGACTCAGGGATGTCCCTCCCCTGTCACCTGTACTTTGATGGGCTGAGAACCAATGGGTCCTTCTGGGCAGCCAGACTGTCCGGAAAGTTTCCATGGAGACCCTAGCAAAAGTACCAGTGAAGAAAGCAGGGAGAAGGTGGCAATTTGGACTCTTCCCTCCCCAGAGTTAAAGATAATGACACATGGCTTGTGGATAGATCTTTTATTTAATTTTATTTAGTAGGGGTCTCACTGTGTCCTGGAACTCACTGTGTAGACCAGGCTGGCCTCATATTCATAGAGATCTACCTGCCTCTGCCTCTGCCTCTGCCTCTGCCTCTGCCTCTGCCTCTGCCTCTGCTCCAAAGTGCTGGGATTAAAAATGTGAGCCACAATGCCCGGCCCTAGATGGTTTTATGCTTTGCTTTTTTTTTTTTTAATGCAGACTTTAAAGTTGAATGTCTTTTTTTAATTTGAAGAGTAAGAAGAATTCCTTAAGCAAAAGATAGGGTTTCAGAGGAAAAGACTGCAAGACATGAGTTACCTAAAAAGATTAACCCTCCTGTCAAGTAGAATAAAGTCATTCTTATAGAAATGATAAAAGAAAACTTCTAATAAATTAGTGAAGAATTAACAGTCTGCATACAGATCAAGTCCATACAGAGCTGATAAATACCAAGCCAGATAGGTCAGTGTGCAAAGGGTGATAGCAGACAAAACCCAAAAGACGTATAAGTCACTGACACATGAGCACCAAGGACATGGCTCCCTTTGTCCTTGCAAAAGGGAAAAATACTATAAATAAAAATGGAGTAAAAAAAAAAAAGAAGCTCCCAGACATGGTGGGCAGGTACTTCGGAGTCCACGGAGTGGGCTACAGGGTAGAATTTTCTCACCCTTTTTGGGAACCAAGGCAATGATGAGATGCCAGTAGTCCAAAGCATGTCTTCCTCTTTGGCTTGGCAGTTGATTCTGGGACTTTGTCCTAGGAGAAGGGACAATAGTTAATGCAAAGATAGCCGTCATCAGAGCACCTTCAAAAGCAAAGTAATTGAAAATAACCAATAGGCTGGGGTAAAAAGTTTGCCAAGTTCTGTCCACACCGTGGCCTATTATCATCCATGAATGGGGCTTGATGAGACAGAAGATGCTGGAAAGTCTTACGCTGAGTTGCAACGGGGAGTCATGTGTGAGTGTGTATACATGCTTGTGCGTGTGCTGAGCAGGCATGTGGGGGGGGGGCACGTGTGTGCATGCTAGGTAGGTGTGCTACCACTGAGCCATAGCATTGGCCCTGGAGTTTGCTTTGAAAAGACTGGAAGGAAACCTACGGCCCCGCAGCCCCATGGTCTGTGCTCCTTGCTCTGCGTTTTGGTTCCTATCCCTGTTCTGCAGGGCTGACAGACCAAATGGGCAGAAAGAAGGAAGGTGCAGAGGAGGGGGTGTGGCAGGGCCCACCAGGCTCAGGGCCGTGCTGCTCAGGTCTCCTGTTCTGTGCATCTCCCGACTGCAGTGGTTGGCTGGAGGGGCGCAGCTCTGCCGGAACCCCTTTCCTGTCTCAGAGCTGTATTCTTCCAGATTGGCCCTGGCTCTCCACTCCCACAGCCGCTCCCACCCACACTGAGGGCCTCCTGGACTGTCCTGAGCTTGCCACATGTGTGTGGCCTGTTCTCTGGATGCGTTTCCACCCTGTCTCCTGAGAAGCGCTGTCCCAGAAGGACTGTGTGTGCATGCAGCTGGCGGCGCTGCCCACCCCAGAGCCACTTGCAGGCCCTGTCTCTCTTTCTATCCTTGTCTCCATGCTTTTCAGATTACAACGAGTGTGAGATGCGGGAAGATGACTGTGAACCTGGGATGTGCAGAAACACCTTCGGGTCTTTCACATGTAGCTGTGATGGGGGAGGACCTGGCTCACATGTGGAATATTCTGGAAGATCCTGTGATGGTAAGTCATATAGCCTTTTCTGGAATGCTGACTCATCATCATCTCTCTTAAGGACACTCATTCCTAAGGAAGGGGTCTTTGTCCAAATGAAGTCAGCACATTGTTTATGACAAGGGCAAATCTTCTATATGTTTCTGTGTGTGTGCACGCGCATGTGGACATGTAGGGTATGTGTGTAAGCCTGGTTCTCCCTCTTCTTTCATATGTGTCCAGTGTAGAGAGACAGCCACCTATGTGGGTGAACAGTGTCTGGAGCAAAGGACCTACTCTGCCTGTGGTCAGAGGAGGTCAAGTTATGTCAGAGTTGGCCATTGGGGCCAACTAAGTCAGCACCCGGCAGTGTAGGCCCAACCATGCAATACAGACTGGTTGAAACTGGGGAGCCTACAGAAGTGGGTGGCAGAGGGGAGCATGCTGCTCAGGAATATGGGTGACATTTACATGGGAGATCTTCCTAGAGATCACTGGGCATTGCAAAACTGTGAGCTTTGGGGCAGGAAGGAAACCAAGGCAGGAGCAAGGGGTACAGGATCCTGAGAGGACAACTTAGGACTCTACTTGGAGATATACCTCACAGCCTTGGGGACAGGTTACTTGCCCATTCATGCTGAGCACATCCATGGTACTTGAGGGCCAGTGGAAGCCCAGTAGCCTGGTTTGTACAAAGAGTGGGGACACTGTGGCTGGAGCAGGCAGCTTCTGTGTGTGGCTGCTTTAGAGTACAGTGTGGGGCCTCCGAGGTCTACCCTGTGCCTCCCAGCCACAAACTCACCCTGAGCCTTTGTCTCCTTGGGACCTGCAGGTGGCTCTTCCAGCAACATAGTGCAGACGCCAGGCCCAGGATGGCTTCCTACCCCACTAGGAACTAGAGGTGCCCCTGTGCCAGATGCCAGCTCCGCGCCCCAGGACCTGCCCCTGCGGCTGAACCTGACAGACGCGGTTGGGGTGTCCTGTGAGATTGAGACGGTGGTCATTACCATCCAAAAGAAGTTTCTGCAGCAGGAGGCCATACCCGAGGCCTCCCTGTACCTGGGGGAGCCCTCCTGCAACGTGAGCAAGAGCAACAGCACACACGTGTTCCTGGTGGCTGGCTGGGCCCAGTGCGGGACCCTCGTGCAGAGCGTGAGTGCACGTGGCTGTGAGCTGCCTGGAGGTAGCTCAGTGTGGGGAGGGTTTGCACCTGGTAAGACAACCAGCCAGGGTCTTCACTCCTGGTCCTCTGACTTCTAAATGAGGGGACCCGGAAGAGGAAGTCAGACAGGCCCACGTTGTCACAGTTGGTAGACTGGAATCATGAAGTAGCTGCAAGCCCACGTTGCCGAATTCTTCTGGTGCAAAGGGCCTGGGGTTGGCTGGAGTCAGGGTTTAAAGCGTGCTCTCTGCCCAAGCAAGATGAGAAGGGAAGGTAGGAAAGATGGGAAAGCCACGGAGTCATGTGGGGATGTGTGTTTGCAGGAATGTGGGTGTTATACACACGTATGTGTGTATATGAGTATTCATGTGTGTTAGGTAGATTTTTGTCACTGTGACAAAATGTCACCTGAAGGGGGAGGGAAAGGTGTACTTTGGCTCACACTCACAGGTTTCAGCCCATGGTTGGTTTGTTCCTCTGCTCTGGGCTGGAGAGCATGATGGAGCAAAGCTGCACACCGCATGGAGAGGCATAAAGCAGGGGAAGAAAATGGGGAGAGAGAGGGAGAAGAGAGAAAGATAGGGGAAGAGAAAGGGGAAGAAGGGATGGGAGAAGAGAGAGAAAGAGGAAAAGAGGGAGAGAGAGTGTTTGCACCAACATGTGCTAAGATCCAGGTGCTCCTTCAAAGGCCCCCCCCCACTCCCACCAGCCATGTCCTAACTTACTCCATCTAGGTTCCACTTTCTAAAGCCTCCCAGTTACCCACAGATTAGCAGCCACTGTGAGGGGCCCAGCACACCCCCAGCCCCTCATGAGCTGCTGTGTGAGAAGAGCATCCGCTAGGACACCAACAGTAAAGCCGGCAGCTGTACCACCTGCTCAAGTGTCCCCTGCATGCCAGGCTGTTCCCAATGTGTCAGCTCCTCTATGCAGGGGCCAACAGATAGAGGGCTAGGGTCACCTCTGTTTTCTGAGTCAAATATCTAATCTAACAGTTCAGTCCAGCTGGGTTTGGGGGACTGCTGAGAGAAAAGGGAATGCCATCAATTAGATAGAGTATGACATGGTAAGATGCAGGTTGACTCAGGGACACAGCTGCACACATATGATGGCGTATATATGAATGGTAGGAACCAATGCCTGGCATGAAAGTCTCTGGCAGGTGACACCAGGGGACACTTCTGCAGATAACCCTCCAGTACCTGGCATATAGTTGCAGTTGGGGCTGGGGCACACTGAGGCCCTGGAGATCACTTACATTCCATCTGTTTATGCTCAGAACATGACCAGCACGGTGGTGACAACCACACTGAAGAACGACTTGTCCCCAGAGGGCGTCATCCACCACCTGCAGATCCTCAGTCCCATCCACTGTGCCTTCCGAAATGACCTTCTGACCTCCTCAGGCTACACCCCGCAGTGGGGGTGAGTGGGAGGCTGCTTTGTCTCCACACAGCCTGGGCTCCCTCTAGCACCTTCACTTGAAGGCTCTCCAGGGTGTCAGTCCTTCCAGGGCTTTCTTGAGTCTGCCTACACAAGTAGACTGGACTTGGGCTAACTGCCAGCTTCCCCCATTCCTGCCCCAGTCCTTGGTAGGATTAACTAGAAAGGACCAAATACCTTCCCAGTGGCCCATCAGATAGGTGGGACAGCTTCTAGAGAGCAGCCTCCAGCTCTCAGACCACAGCCTCTGCCATGGCTATCCTCTTTCCAGGGCAACTGCCCAAGCAGAGAGGCGTCTGGCTTCTTGCTTGCAGCCAGCTGTGCATGTCACCTCTCCTACCCGGGCTCTTCCTTGGCTTCTGTGCCTCCCCAGAATCACTTTGTGTGGGGAGGAACTGGAAGAAAGGACTCCATAAAGCAAGCTTCAGATAGCCCCCTCCCCCACAGGGTCTACACCATCATCGAGGACCTCCATGGCACTGGAAACTTTGTCACCGAAATGCAGTTGTTCATCGGCGACTCTCCCATACCTCAGAATTACAGCGTGTCCGCCAGTGATGAGATCAAAATTGAAGTGGGGCTCCACAGGCAAAAGAGCAGCCTTAAGGTGGTGCTCACTGAGTGCTGGGCCACGCCCTCCAGCAACGCCAGGGACCCCATCACCTTTGGCTTCATCAACAACAGGTAGAGGCCACATCACCTTGTCCAGCCCCGTCGCCTACTTTGAACCCTTTGGAGTTTCCAGGCAAATGCTGCTGAGGCCTGGGTTTGGGCCTAGATGAGGCTACTGAGACTTCCTTGGGGACTGTAGGGGACCTGTGAGGGGCAGATGTTCACAAGAATCATGCCTGAGTAGCAGCCAGGGGAGCAGCAGCCGACCTAAGGCGCCGTGTTCCCTCCCTCAGCTGCCCAGTTCCCAACACCTACACCAGTGTGATCCAGAATGGCAACTCCAGCAAGGCCCAGTTCAAGCTGAGAATCTTCTCCTTCGTTAACAATTCCATCGTCTACCTGCACTGCAAGCTGCGAGTGTGCATGGAGAACCCCAGGAACACGTGCAGAATAGTAAGCCCTGTTTCCCCTCTGCTTCTGGGGCTGGGACCCGGGTGGGGTGGGGGCTGTACTTTCCTGCTTGGTAGAGGGGCTGCTCTTTGTAGGAGAACATGGGGACAATGCTCCGAAGCATGCAGAGAGAGAGAGAGAGAGAGAGAGAGAGAGAGAGAGAGAGAGAGAGAGAGAGCACACAGGACAGGAGTGGCACATCTGACATCTGGAGAGTGTTGACTTATGCTGAACAAACATGTTCTTCTGGGGTTTTTGTTGGTAATGTTTTGGTTAGAAATGAGTTTCCTTGTGACATTTTCATATGTATTCTTGGTTATACTTTGTTCTTACCCCATCCCTCCTTCCTCCCATGGCCCAATTTTCTGCTTGCAACACACACACACACACACACACACACACACACACACACACACACACCCATATATACATACCACATACACATATAATACACATACATGCATACATATACATATACATATACACACATACCACATGTATACGCCACACACATATATACATATACATATACATATATATACAAAATGCATACATACATATACCACACACACACACTCAGACATAACACACACATACACTTACATATATACTTACAGAGATACACCTACATACATACATCACATATACACACATTTATACATATACACACCATACACATACATATGTGCACACAACACATATGCACACACACACACATGCACACACCACACACACCATTACCCTCTCTTGTAGCCTTCTCTTCAGACCTCTTGCAGCTACACCTGAGTTTTCTGTTCTAGTTTGCTTTCTATTGCTGTGATGAAATCTATAACCAACAGCAACTTGGAGAGGAAAAGATTTATTTTAGCTTGTAGGTTATATAGATCATCGTCAAGAGAAGCCAGCTCACGAGCTTGAAACAATGATGGAGGATGCTCCCCCTGGCCTGCTCAGACCTAGGAATGGCACCGCCCACAGTAGGCCTGTCTCACAGATGTGCCCACAGGCCAGTCCAATCAAGGCAAGTCTTCAGTTGAGGCTCTCTCTTCCCAGGTGTGCCAAGTTGACAATAAAACCAAGCAGTCCTGTTATCCCACCCCACCCCAATCAGCCGTGGCAGTATTCCCCTCAGATGACTTTGAAGCTAGGTGTAAAACATTACCCTAATTTAATATCATATTAGTGATATAAATAGAACATCATCAGCTATCAGAGTCTCTTTCCTTGTGCTTAGCATTTACATGGAGCTTATGGGTAATTTGCATTCTCCTTCACTGAGACTAAGTGTGTTCCTCCCTTGGGAGACAATGCTTGCTATGTACCCATCTCTGAGGGGGACACAGACTCTGGAATTTTCCAAGTGACAAGCCTTTGGCCATTAGCAGAGTGTGGGTAAGAGACCCACTTTCCACTTTCTCACATAGTAGGTCTTCCGCTGGCACTACAGTTGACTCCCCATAACACTCACTGAGGGGCATGCCCTAGTGAATGCCTGGAGCCATAGAGTCTTCAGAAACATAAGGATAAGGCTCGCAGTTAGAGCAATGCCCCCTCTGCAGGCGCTGCTGCTGCTTCTCAGGTCTTTGCAAGCTGACCCCACCCCCACATTGAGTGCCTTTATAATGGGCTTTCCATTAGTTCCCGGGGCTGCCAGACAAGGTATGTTAGAAACACTGCTGAGTGTGTCGGGAACCCACAGTGTTGGCAGACTGGGTCCTGAGCTGTGCAGGGGACTCTGCCATGGCCTTTCCCAGCTTCTTGTGGCCTTGTGGACCTGACTGACAGAAGTTCTTTCCCTCAAGTCTGTCCATGCGTCCACATCCCTCTTCATTTTCATCTCCACTTGATCATCTCTCCAAACAAGGTCAACTGGTTAGTTTTGTGTAAACTTGACACCAAATAGAGTCATCTGAGAGGAGGGAAACTCAATTGAGAAAATGCCTCTGAGGGATCGGGCTATAGGAAAGCCTGTAGGGCATTTTCTTAATTAGTGATTAATGGAGGAGGACCCAGACCATTGTGGGTGGTGCCATCCCTGGGCTGTGGTCCTGAGTTCTATAAGAAAGCAGGCAGAGCAAGCCAGTAAGCAGCACCCTCCATGGCCTCTGCATCAAGCTCCTGCCCCCCCCCCCACCTCCAGGTCCTATTCTGCTTAAGTTCCTGCTTTGGCCTCCCTCAGTGGACTGTGGCTCTGGACATGTGAGCCAAACAAACCCTCTCCTGCCCAAGTTGCTTTTGGTCATGGCATTTCATCACAGCAATAGAAACCCTTACCAATAGACTGTTAGGATTCAGCGTATGAGGGACATTGGTGGGTTGGGTCCAAACCACGGCGGATGAGAGACAGACAGCCATGCAGACACAGCTCATGTAAAGAGTTTATTGGGTGGGGGTGGGGGAGACTGATCGCAGAGCAGCCTCGTGTAGGAAGAGAGAAAGACACCGATTGGGGGAGGAGGAGGAAGAGCAGGCGGGGTTCCGCCTTTGAAGAGGCGTAGCTGTAGCGATGTAGCTGAAGACATTATCAGGACCCCCTCTCCCCCCCCCCCAGCAGTTCAGAGTACTGCCTGAGTACTGGCAAGGCATACACGTGGAGGTGATGCAATCTGCTAGGCCTCCAAGGGCCAGCCAGGTATGCCTGGATGCTAACAAAGACCATCTGCCTCCATTCTTGGCTTCCCTCACTAGACTGTGACCCAGAATAGCTAAAGCAAAAAAATCCTCCACAAACTGCCTGTGGCGTTTCATCACAGCAATAGAAACCCTAGCGAAGACAGGTGGCGTCCCACCAGAGCCCAGCTAAGGCTACCCTGCTCCCACACTCCCATCTAGACTTAACCATCCAATGGCACAACACCCTGTTCTAGAGGACCAAGTTGTCAGGGTCAGATGAGGAATGCTCTAGACAGTGAGTTCATGCCCTGTAAGCACCATGGGACAACTGTGAAGTTTCTCTTATCAAAAACAGAGCTGCAACGACTTTCGGTTGCTGAGAAGCAGTGAAGCCGAGCACCAGATGTCTTGGGGGCCCCTCCAGCGGTCTGAAGGTGAGTCCTCTGGGTTTCAAAGGCAAAGAAACGATCCCATCTGCCCAGTGTGCAAAGTTCCTGTTTGAAATACGGGGCTTTAAAGATTTTTCTAAAGGACTCATAACAGTGGCTAAAATATTCCTCAAGACTCGTGTGATTTCATGGGGTTAAGATCTTCACACATTGGACAGGATTTGTTCCTCTTGGCCACCCTGAGTGGTGGGATCTACTTCTGCAGCTGTACTGTGGGGAGAGTCCCAGAGCATTGAATTTGTGGGATGCTGTGACGTGAGTCCTAGGAAGCTGAAAAAGTCTTTGACCCTGAGTAAATGTCAAGTGGATACAAAGACAAAGGACCAAGCTGTGGATAGACAGCCACTCTGTCTTTGTGTGTGTGTGTGTGTATTCATGTATGCACAACCACATGAAAAAGCTGTTTAATTCAAAAGATGAACAAGAAAAACACTTCAGAACCCCTTGAGTATAAACACCTACCAGATGATTATATTCATGTATGTTCAGGATCAATTTTCCAAACATGGAAAAAAATTAGGGAATTTTCATGGCGTGAGAACTAAGACCGAAGTTTGTAGATGCCTCCAATTCTGTCTCCTCTCTAGTACTTCTCTGAGAACTTTCAGGCTTTAGCCGACACATGGCTGCCTGGAGTGGAAGCTGGGTTTCAGGTCAGAAAGCTAGGGAATCAGCAGGCAGGTCCTGGCTGCTGTGCATCAACCGTCACTTTTCATCCAAGCATTGGGAAAATAAAGCCTCAGGCACAGTTGCCAGGGCACACCCCAGCCCACTAACTCAGATAGTTCTAGACCCAGGCCGGTGTTTGCAAATGATTGATGACCTGTGTTCTGAGACCTAGGTGTGTGCGTGGGGTCTTCAGGTTCTAGAACTGTAAGCCTTTTCTCCACTCGTTATCCCCTTAAATTGCTGTAGATAACTGGTCAACCTGGGGCCCCAAGAAGAAAGAGTGTGTGTGTATCACATGCTCTCACGAATAGAAATGGAGCCTCTCCATTCATTCATAGATGTCAGGGGAGATGTCAATAGAGTGTGAGAAGCGCTGGACTTGGAGTTAGCAGACCTGAGTGTGATCATAGGCTGATGCGTTCGCTGTGTGGTCTTTGTTATGTTATTGACTCTGTCTATGACCTTCTGTCCATCCATGCACTCTGTTCATCATCTATCTTCCATTGATTCATCCAGCCATCATCCATTTATCATTCACCAATGCGTCCTTCTATATGCCACTCATACATTCATTTAATCTTCACCAGTATGTCCATCCACACATTCATTCATATATCTATCTACCCATTAATTATCTAGTCATTTATCTACCGTCTGTCACCATACATGTAAACAGACGGGCAGATAGCCCTCTCTTCCTCCATCCACTATGTGTCAGGGACTCTGGTTTTCCTTGGTAAGATTGTAGTTTCAGTGGATTTCCCTGGCTACCTCCCAGGGTTGTATCTCGTGTGAAATACAGGTCCTTTGAGAGACCCTAATTTGTGAGGCTCCCTAGATTTAAAATCCGGCTGATGATACTGCTTTCTGGATGTTGGGCACACTACCTCTCATCCCTCATTTTTTCGTTGTGAAATGGAGATGTCATTTCCTGCTTCAGACAGATGGTGGCTCACGGAGGCTTCTGGGTAGGAGTTGGTTGTTGCCATTTGTAACCAGCAGAGGTCTGCACTAGGCCAGAGCATTGCACCGAGGGTATGACTGATCTATCACCAAAGCTCTATTGTCCTCCTGCTCACCACACTTTCTCGTTGTCTTGTACCTTTTATTTCCACGACATTCTCAGACAAATGGGCTTAAAGGCCGCTCTTGGAACATAGCACCTGAACCTGTAAGGGCTGCTCTGTTGCGGGAGTGGTGTTAGCAGAAGCCCTGTGGGAGCCTGCGGGGACAAGGAGAGGTCAGCAAACACTCCTTCAGGCTCTGGCCTCTATCCCCACCATCACCATCTCTTCCCCTTCCCCTTGAGATCTGGGAGAATGTGTGTGTTCACATGGCTGGAGCTGAACTGTGGTGGACTGGGCCTCAGAGGCAGAGCCAGACTGCTCATAATTCTCTGTTTGTCTTTGTCAAAGGGCCGGGACCAACTTTGTGGAAAGGGCTCCTCCACCGCCATCACCACTCCAGCCCACATGTGCATATAAGTAGCTTGAGCTGTGGTGCCAAAAAAACCACGGTCTGGGTGACTTAGGACCACAGAGTGGTATTCTCTCCCAGCTCTGAGAACCAGAAGCCTGAGATGGGGGTGTGGGCAGGCCCTGCTCCTCTGAGACTTGCAGCCAAGCATCCTTCCAGCCTCTTCAGGTCCCACGTGTGGTGGTCCATTTTGGGGTTCCCCTGCCCACTACATGTAGCCCAGATAACTCTCACTGCAGCCATTTTCTAAGATTACTAGTCCTACTGTGTGAGGGCCCAGCCCCTCCACTGTGGCCTCATCACTAGTGCCCCTACAGTGACCCTGTTTCCAGACGAGCCCTGCAGCTCCTGAATTTGGGCTTTAGTGTATCTTTTACTTTAGATTATATTACATTACATAGAGGAACACAGCCTTTATCTTTAATATGTGCTGCCTGCTTTTAACCCAGTTTGGGAGTCTCCTGTGGTTATTGCTTCACTAATTTAACTATTTCACCCACTTATTTTGCATTGCTGAGCAAAAACATGGTTACTGTGAGATGGCTGGGGATGTGCGAATGTCCAGGTCACCTAACAAGGCCGAGCTCTGGGTGCTTCTAGAGTGTCTGAGCTGGTGTCTTAGTTGGGGTTTCTATTGCTGCAAAGAGACACCATGACCATGGCAACTCTTATAAGGAAAATATTTAATTAGGGTGGCTCACAGCTTCAGAGGTTCAGTCCGTTATTATCATGGCAGGGAGCGTGGTGCTCTGCAGGCAGACATGGTGCTGGAGAAGCTGCTGAGAGTCCTACATTGTGCAGGCAACAGGAAGGACCATCTGTCACACTGAATGAGGCTTGAGCAAAAGAGACCTCAAAGCCCACCCCCATAGTCACACACTTCCTCACAACTTTTCTAACAAAGCCACACCTCCCAATAGTGCCACTCCCTTTGGGGGCCATTTTCTTTCACACCACCACAGCTTGGATTCCAAGTATCAGAAGGGCTTGCTTCCACTCTATGTGGGTCATGCGTGTGCTGGGAGGGGTTTGTTTCTATTGTTGGAGAACTGTACATGTGCCAGGCGGGAAGGCCAGTATGGGTTGGTCATGTGTGTACCAGGGGCTTGCTGATTGTCTTCACTTTCTATTCTGTGGTTTGGTCTTGTATATGTGCTCAGTGTCTCCACACTTAGAAAATATCTCCCTGTTTCATGGACAAACCAGGGTCTGACCGCAAGACCCACACAGGTCAGACTGTGATGTTCGGAGTCTCACATGACCAGACGGAGGCCCCATGCCGGGAGCCATTGTGTGTCCAATTGTGCAAGCATTTCTGAGAGCTTGCTCTCCATTTCAGGCATACCTACTGTGGATCCATTCAGGGAAGAGCCTGGCTTGCAGGCCCCACTCTGAGCCATGCTGAATTAGTGACAAGGCCAGTGGTAATAAAGACCAGACTGGATAGGCAGCATCAGCACACAGGCAGTCTTTGCTCTTAAGGGCTGACAATCTGTACTGTCACAGTCTATTCCGTGGTACCAACAGTGCCAGTCTCCTGCCTCTGCCTCAGCATCCTCAATGCAGGTTTCCCAACTATGCTGGGAAGAGCTCTTCTTGAAGGACCCTGGAGGCTGGATTATGGTGCCAGCTCTTCTGTGTTCCTGAAAAGATGCCTGGCCAGGCATGGGGACCCACACTCCAGGAGAAGTTTCACATTTGTAGTTAGGGGATGGTGCCCCACGCCAGCACACCCTAACAAGGTTGTCTGGTTGAGGCTTTTTGTCTGGATGGCCAAGAAGGAAACCCAGAACCACTGTGAGGCCACTGGGCTGAGATCAACACCCCATGGGCTACATCCTAGCAGACAGCAGGGTGTTCACTGTGGGGCCTAGAAGTCACATGAGGAAGAGAAATGGGATTTGAATCATGCAGACTACCCAGGCATTTCCTAGCCAGACCTTTAAGGAATACTGGAGGTGGAGGGGATGGGGGATGAGCATGGTTGTGGTACACCCATGCTCTCTGCTAGAGATGCCCTTGACATCGTGTGTCACACTTCTACACAAAACACTTATTGGCCCAGGCCACTGAAGGGCACAGGCCAGGGGCTGGTTGGTGACTGGGATCTTTATCCTACAATGTGAGATGTGTGTGTGTGTGACCCCAGAGAAGGACATTAGTGTCCTGCTCCTTCACTCTCCACCTTAGTCTCTTGAAGCAAGGTGGCTCACTTATCCTAGAGCTATGAGGGCAGTCACCCCAGCCATCCTCCTGACTCCACACCCACAGCTCTAGGATTTCAGGTCTGTAGCCTGTCTGTGGGTTCTGGGAATTTGAAGCCAGGTCCTTATGCTTGCACAGTATGGACATTTAAACATGGAGACCAAGTTCATCCAGCATCAGGCAGCCCCGATGAAAGGTAATTGGGTGGTATGTGGCACAGCGATCTGAGAGAATGGCTTCTACATCTCTGGGGTATGAATGAACAGCTATACTCCAAAGCAAGTCTAGACCCCACACCAGCCTCTCCCCTAGGCCCTGGAACTCTCTGTCTTCTTCCCATCTCTGGTTTGCCTGTTCCAGAGGATTCTTATGAATGGGTCTCACTAACCATGGTCCTTTGTGATCCCTTACACACTATCTCCTAGGTGGCATGTGACATCATGGGAATCTTCTGTGGCTTGATAATACTCCATTGTATAAACTGGACATAGTGGGGCTCATACCCATAGTCCTACCATATAGAAGGTTGAGGCAGAAGGATTGTTGAGAATGAGGCTACACAGTGACTTCCAGGCCAGCTCATGCTACGATATGAGGCTGTATCTCAAAAGCCAACTAAAGAGGCAAAAAAAAAAAAAAATCATACAAACAAAGAGAACTCTGTTTTGTGACTTGGTCACAGTTGGCGCATTCATTCACATGTTGACAGGCATTGGGTCCGCGTCTGCATTCACCTATTGTAAGCAACGCTGCCATGAACATGGTGTACAAGCGTTCGCTAAAGAGTATTTTTCTTCATTCTTTAGTGTTTACACTCTCCTGGATTTTTGGCTACTGTCTGGCATGGGGGGTGGGCCCTGCTCTTTGATGGAGGTGGTATACAGGCCCAAATGTGTGTCTCCCCATGAGGAGCTGACTGGATCTGCAGCTGTGATGGAACCCAGAGGTTCTGCACAGCTCTGCCTGTGGGCAGAAGCTTCTTGCACACTTGTGGGCTAAGCTGCTCTCATGGGATGAGGACCCCTGCCTCCCTTGCTGGCCCATAGGTACACGCAGGGCTTTGCCTTGAGAGTCTTCAGATCAAATTCAGAGTGTGCAGCTCTGAAGTGGTGACTGAGCATCTCAGATCCATGTCCCTGCCTCCATGAGCACATCTTTTGCCTCCCCCCAGCTCCACAGTTGCTGGACCGGATGCCAGCCACAGACACATGCTTCCCCTGACATGGGCACCTCTCTTACCCTGTGCCTATCTTCACCCACAGGTGAATCTGCATATACCAAGCCAGGCCTGGGGACTGGTTACATCATCATCATTGTGGTCTCTGCATTTACTGTGGTGGCAGGGGCTACAGCCCTTCTGATGTTACGTTACCAGAGAATGAGGGGGAAATACAATCTCAGAATCCAGACCGATGACTTCAGCTACCAGGTGTTCTCTCAATAGGAGACCCAGCTGAGCGGGTGATAGGTAAGAGCAAGCATGGCTTTTGCTACACCCTGCTTCCATCACCTGTGGGGATGGCAGAGTAGGCTTGGCAAGGGGTAGGTTTACTATGTGATCCCTAACTGACACTTCTCTCTCCCCAAAGCGGCCGAGAGCAATCAGAGAGGCTGCAAGGGCCATTTGTAGACCAGCAAAGAGTTCTGCCATTTACACCATGGTCTCAGAGGAAGTGCAGTCATCCTGGTACCCAACCGAAATTTTGGCCAGGGATGGTTCCCAGCCTCATCCACGAAGGCCTTGTGTTCACCAGGACTGTCCTTTGTGTCCTGGGAGTGCAGCTAGGATCCACTTGTGTCACCACAGTGCTCTGGCCAGCATTAAACTCGAAGGCCTTCCAGTGTGAGGATGTCCAGCCTGTCAGTCACACTGAGTTTTCAGTGGAGGGGGTATAGTTTGCTCCCACAGAGAGCAGTATCTGCCTATAGTCCACACACATCTTCCTACAGCTTCAAACCACCTCTTGATAAACTAAGATGGCTTACACAGTGCAAATGCCAGACAGTCACCACACTGTTGTTTAATGATGGCCAAAAAAGTCTGTCCATATTTGGAGCAGACGACTTAAAATTTTAATTTATTTATTTGAGCAGTGTGCAGGAGAGGGGGTCAGAGGACAACTTACAGGAGTTGGTTTTCTCCTTCCACCAGTGGGCCCCAGGGATTGAACTCCTCTGTCTTCAGGCTTTTGGTGCCAAGTTCCTTTCCCTGTTGAACCATCTCACTGGACCCAGGGACACATTTTCTTTTATGGATGCTGATCCATGGTTGGTGGGTCTGTGGCTGTGGAGCCTGAGGGTGGAGGGGCCCCTCTCTGAACTTCTCCTTTCCCACCTGTAGACTGACCCTGTGACCTTCCCCACACAGGGCACACTGTAAGTGAGGTCCAGTGATTCATCCATCAGTCATTGGCAGCACTCCACTCTGGGCAGCGCTGTGTTGGACCTTGGGGATAAGCCCCTCTCCCTCCTCAGATGACAGCAACCTCTGCCTGTCCCCAATAGGCTGAAGATGCAGAGCAACACCCAGGTCTGCTGACTATGTGTGCAGAATGCTGGAGTGGCCTTCACCCTCAAACCCAGCACAACCACAGCCTCTCCATCACCCAAGCTGCTGGCACAGCCTTCCCAGCTTTGACACTCAAGCTGCCCAAGTGACGACTCTTGTCCACTGTCAGTTACATGACATGCCACCTCTTCACAGACATTTGACAGTGCCTGAGATGCTCTTTCACAAACGGATTCATCCATCTGATAAATTCTCTGCTGTGTCATTATCCATACACTAACGCTCTACATCAGCACGGCTTTCACTTACGCCGTGACTCAAGACAGCCTTGATGGACATGGGAAGCTTTCTACTGAGTGACAGTCACGTGATGTATATGCATCACTCTTCCATGTTTCCAAGCACATCCATGGCCATTTTTCATGTAATCCCATGAAGGGGAAGGGGCAATTTACCCACTACACCACAAGAAAGCAGGGAAGGGGTGGAGTGGGAGGGGTGTGTACCATGCTAACAGGACCTCTACTTTGGTGATTTGAAAGACCAGAATTGGTTAGATAGTTAACACCTAAGGCAATAATGAGATTAGAATTACAAGGGGGGGTCTTAGCTTTCAATTGATACGCTGTTCTCAGTAACACTCGGTTCTGTTGCGTGTTATTGTCACCTGTACAGAATACTTAGGGGAATGGGTCTTTTGATTGATTGCATAGTCTTGGAGTCAGAGTGATGTCCAGGAACCTGTGGCTAGCTGATTTTGAACAATAAATTTCTCCTGCACTGAAGCGTGGCTGGCTGTGTTGCTTCCCATGTGGCACAGTTCATGTGACCGTCTCCCTTGGTACCCCCAGGGGCTAGCTAGTTCTGTGCCAGACACTCCAGGGAGATGCTGGGGCTCCCCAAGTCTCATCCATCAGTTTGACTCCATCTCATCACCTACTGGCTGCTCTTGAGGAAAAGAAAAAACACAAGAATCTCAGAAGAAAACCCAGTTTGGAGTTTAAAATTCTTTCACATTTCACCTTCAGTTTTCCTGCAGTCTCTGTCAACAGGCTGTGTCCTGATGTCTCTGCTTCCTGTAATAGGGGAAATACAGCCTCGCTCTTCTCACTGTCACTCCTTGGTCTATTCCTGCCTGAGCAGTCATGGAGCACCAGACCCTGAGCTCAGTGCTTTAGACAAGATGGTAAGAGGGCAGAAGCACCCAGCCTTCACGGAGTGCACAATTGTGTTGGGGATGGAGATACTTAGTTCAATAGAAACCAATTGCAAGTGATCAGAGAGACACAGTGATATATTGAAAGTTGTCCCTGATGTTGTCCACCCACCCATCCAGCTGCCAATCCATCTATTCATCCATCTACTGACCCATCCACCAATCCATCTTTTCATCCACTTTTCACACGTCTGCCCATATCCTCAACCACCGTATCCCAAGTCATTCCATCCACCCACCCATCCACCCACCTACCCATCCACCCATCTACCTGTCCATCCATCTGTCCAGCATCCATCCATCTTTTTATCCCACATACCATCAATCCATTGATTTATCCACTCACCCACTTATCAATTCATTGATCTACCCATTGATCTGTCTACACATTCACAAATCTATCTACCTACCTGCTCCGTCCTCACTTTCCACCTGCCTACTCATCTATTGGTCCATTTACCCATCCATTCATCCATCCATCCCTATAACCTAGGAGTTTTTGTTGCATCTCTGTTCTTATGTGGACGTCAGGAAGACATTAAGTATGGGACAGAATCCTTGCTGTCCACATTCACAGCCCATCTGAAGAAATTTCCTATGAACTGTGTAGTGGTCCTGACCCGCAGGACAGCAACCTAGAGCAAGAAGTCCAGGGAGGGAAATGGAGACAAGAGACACAAGAGAATGACCACAAGACAGGATTCTGATCAAGTGGCAAATTTTATTTTTTCCAGGCTAGTTTATATAGTCAGTAGTATGGGGTAAAGGGGAGGGGGAGAAAAGGCCAAGAGCCAGGTGTTAGTTTAAGCAGGATGTCAGAAAACTATAGGAGGAGGATATTGGCAGGGTGAAAAGTTCATGGGTGGTGGGATGTGGAAGGGTTGCCTAGGTAAGTGGTGGGGTGAGGGAGGTTTGCTTAGGTAAGTGGGCTTGTGGTTGGAACAAAGGATTGACGTCTGGGTCATGTTGTTCCTTCTGGGTGCTCATGCTTCTAGAAGCCATTTATAATCAAAAGACAGTTCTATAACTATGTGGCTTGCCAAGTTTGGCCTAAAGGTTCATGCCAAGCTATATGGCTCCCAACAGAACAATGCATTCAGTCAAGCCAGGGAACCCCCAAGAGGAGGGAGGCTCTTGGGTCCTCATGTTCCTTATAAATGCATCCTCCAAACACATTATTTTTGGGTGGCCCAGTTAAAGGAACTCAAACCAAATAATATTAAAGTAGAATGTCCCTGATACAGATGTCACTCCCAGCTGTGAGGCCAAACTTTGGGGCTCTGGAGACTCTAGTCCACAGATGAGCAGTGAGGTCTCTTTTGGTGGCGGGAGATGGCAGACATTTTCTCACTCGGCACTACCAGGGCCTCCACGGGTGAGGCTCTCACAGCTGAGGACATGGGCATCAGTCAGGCAAGTTTATAGAGTGTGTTGGGGATGGAATTGGAATCAAATCCATTGGAACTAACTGATCCATTGTCAAATCTGCTTCCTGGGGGACCGGGAGGGAAAGCCTGAGGGTTTCTGGATATACCTGAGATGTCCAGATGGTGGTGGGGCTCCCCAAAGAGGTCATCCTTTACCTGCTGTTGTTCTGTCTGTGTCCCTGGGCGTCCTCACCTTGGTCCTGAGCTTCCTGACACAGGATCTCAGGGAGTGAATGATACACAATAAAGATCCAATGGAGGTCAAAGATTGACTGAAGAAGGTCTGTTTGTGGTGGAGGAAGGGCTATTGGAGGAGAAAGTCTGATGGAGGAGGGTCTGATGGAGTGGACGGTCTGATGGGCTAATGTCTCCAGAACCTCTGAGGTTTGCCGGAGTCTGGCCCAAGCTGCAGCTCTTCATCACTACCACTAGATGGAGCCCTGAGCCAAGTCTGCACCCAGGGCTTGGCAAACTGTTGTGTTTCTACTGCAAACACAGCTCTGGCTTCTCTTGTTTGCTGAATTTACGCCTCTTGCCCTTAAGTGAAGATGAATCTGGAGTTTTTCTGCAGGTCTGTGTCTGTTGGCACGGGGCCTTAGAGGTGATGCTAGTCATTGAGCACAGGACCCTGTGGTTCTCTTCTGCACACTGAATTACAGGAAGTGGGGAATGGGACCTGTCGGGAAGGAACAATGATATCCACTTTACTCAGTAGGCTTCCTAGGGAAAACAGTCCCCTTCTTTCTTCCTTTTCCATTTCTAGGAGGAAAAGACGATTGGGCGTGATTACTGGGATTCCCCCGTGCGTTAGGGGCACCGCGGGGCCTCCAATCCAGCCCTGGCCACAATGGCTTTTGTTGCCATGTGCAATGTGGCATCATGGCTGCTCAGTGCAATGGCTGGACTGATAATACCTCACGTACAGAGGAGATGAGCAGAGTGGATAGCTGCCCTAGAACCTCCTTTTCTTCATGGAACCCTGCTCCTTTCCAGGAGCCGAGAGGGAAAGAAGAGTGGATACCACCAGTCATGAATCAGGCTGGGGCAGATAAGTGGACTCTCCTGCCCAGCACGTCCTGGGGTGTCTCTGGACAAACTAAGAGCCTATCTACCCCTGCTGGGGCTTCCACTTCCAGGGTTTCCAGGTGCTGTCCTGGGAACCTTATACAGGCACATGAGCAGCCAGGCAGGAGCCAGTGCTGGGGCCCCGGCTGGGATGTCACCACAGCAGCTGGAGTAACCTCTGGCTCGCAATGTCCCCATGCTGAGTTCTGGAGCTGCTCCTGGGGAGGAAGTGGCCACTTGCCTTTCTCGGAGTATCCGTAAACAAGTTAACCTTTCAGGGCCTGGCTGGCTTCTCCCTGGGGAGGCCTCTTTTCTGACCCTTTTCCCCTGCTGTCTATTGAACTACCGTCTAACTGCTTGCCATCGATCCTCATTCCCAACAGCCCATGGCATTTCTTGGCTCTGAATCCAATTTCTAATGGCATCCAGCTTCCCTAAGGAGCTGAACTGCTGTTACAAAAGTCAGGCTCAGGGAATGGCTCATGCTTCTCTTCCTCCAGAGTGGGTGCTGTTACTAACTTGGTTTCTCAAGAGCAGCTATGGGCTCCCTGCCTGGCAGGTACATTGGACCTACCCCATCCGGTCTCACTGTCACAGATGTGCACTTACGACTCGGTTCCTCCTGGAGCAACAACCAGTGTGCTTTGGACTGTCACAGAGATTTCAGTTCCTTTCTGGAAGGTTCCCTGGCAAGTGTGAGCCTTTAACAAAGCTGAGCCATGCCCTCCAAGCCTGCGGGTCCTCTTGCCAGGCACCTCTTCGCCTCACACCTGTAGCTGAATCAACTCTTGCTGGTGCAGAGGGAGCCTGGAAAGGAGGGGATTGCAGGAGCAAAGTCACCATCCCAGCTCTACTGAGGCTTTGGCCTGAGTTCCTGGATCTGGCCACATGCCTGGTGTTGACTGTTACTCCTTCAAGCACACTTGTTTCTCCCAGAAAGCTGCTGAGCACATACACACATGCACACACACAGAGGCACACACACACAGAGGCACACACACACAGGCGTGTGCACACACACAAAGACACACACACACACACACAGAGGCACACACACACACACATGCACGTGCACGTGCATTCATGCGCACACATACACATGTACACGTACACAACATACACACAAAATAACCAACTTCCTCTGACAAGAATATATAATATAGACTCTGCCAGGATTAATTTTCAAAGGTAATTCCTTAAGTAAATTCAACTTAGGAATCTTATTTACTTATTTGGCATACATCTGGGCATTTTCAAATTATGTTTGAAGGGGCCCTTGATTCATGTTTGACCAACTCCAGCCATGGAAACCTCATCATCAATCCTGCTAATTAAATTCCCCTCTGACATTTTATACTGAGTTTGCAAATTTAATTGATTCCATTTGTTTTGTGAAGCGCCTCAGCCGCCCCACTCAGGTACAGAAGAGCTGCTGCGAGAGTTAATGAGTCTGTTGTTTTCTGTTGGTTTTGTTGGTGTGTATGGATGGAACTCAAGAGCCCTCTGAACGCTAGGCAAGTGCCTGAGTCCATGATTTCTCTGCGCACAGGTGGCTCCCAGGCCCTGGTAAACATCCCAGTTCTGTTTATGAGATTATTTTGCTCTTCCTGGTACCTTTTGAGTCAGCATCACTGAATCACAAGGAGGAGCTCAGTGTAAGCTAGAACCAACCATGTGGGGCAGGCAGGAGCCAGAGGCTCTCGCAGACATCACAAACACTTTAAACACAGAGTCCACTGTGTGACTTGGTGTCCCTAGGCTCCATGGAAGCTGTTTCTCAAGTTCAGAGAGCACCTCTACCTCCATAGCCGCAAGGGCTGACTTCTCTTCCAAAGTGCGGTGGTTTCTCAGGGTACCTCACTGTACTCCTGACAAGCCTGCCTTGCCCTGTCCCGGGCCTGCACATCCTACAGAGGAGCCAGACCCCAGGCCCTGTCCAGGCTCCTGCATATCAGTCACCCTTCTTTCTCACTAGCCCTGCATCTCCTAGGTACAGCCACTTCTCTTCTTATCCAGCTCCTCTCTCAATCCTCCCCCTGTAGAGGGCTGTGATTCCTACAGGGAACATCTCCATTTGCCTTGCCAGCTTGGTAGCTCCTGCATGGAACTAGGTTCCCAGTACCAATGGTCTGCAGCCAGTGCCCTCCCCTCTGGGCCCAGCTTTTCACAGAGATACTGGGGATGACTTGGGTCCTCGAGTTTATATGACAATCTCCTTATTGACTGAGCTATCTCTGAGCCCTACAGACAGGGTTCTCCATGCTGACATTTTTTGCCATGTGCCAGGTGGTGTCACATTACATTTAATCTACCCTCCACTCTGAAGGAGCCCTAACTGTCTGTGACACTGGGCAGAGAGGAAGACACTGGCCTGGCTGTCTATGAGTAGCAGTGGGCCTGGCCTCTGTGTGCGATAATACTGGGGAGGGGTATGGATCCCCCAGTAAAGCCCATGTAAGCCTTGACATTCGGGGTTATTACTGGGGATCAGTCATGCAAGCACGGGGTAACTAAATGTCTGTCCTCGACTTCTCAGACCCCAAGCCCCAAAGATCAAAAACACACAGCCTGACACAGACCCTCATACATGTAGACCCAGGTGAGTCTGTGATCCTACTGCCAGTGCCATCACCCAGGCCCAGGTGGACAAAGGAATGCTCACTGTGTGGTGATGTGGCCAGGGTGATTAGCGTCAAGGCCTGGGCCTTGGCAGCCATGATAAATTAGGTTTGGCCATTTGTCCTCAATATGCCAATCAAAGACAGATAATATTGATCAGCTGAAAACTGAGGCGCATTCAGTGTGGCCACATTGGGAAGAACAAATAAAGGATCCAGTGATCCTCCAGGCCTGTCTTTGGGTTACTCACACGAGATTCGGGTTTTAAAAGCAGGAGGGTGGTATGCATAGCTAAGCAGTCTTGTTCAAGGTGTAGTCCCGCCCACCACGGACCTATCATGGTCTGGGCTCGAGTCTCTCCTGTAAGTTATAGGAACTGTGTAAAATCTCTTCCTGGGAGACAAGGCTCTTGGGGAAATTTTAGTTCTTTGAGATCCAGTGTCTCAAACAGTTTGACAGTGTGGGTCTCCCCTCCCTGTAGCTCTCCATTAGTGTGTCTCTCCCTGCCATAGCTCCTCTTTTGCCAGAACGGCCACAGTGAGACATTCTAGGAGCTTAAGCCTCATATCCCAGGACCCCCGAGAATCAGTTTTGTGAAACATACAGGGTCTGAGTGACCGTCACCTTTGTCACACCATGAACATGTGGTTCGGAAGGGCAGGGAGCCAAGGCTCTCCATCTCAGTGCTCAGAGATGTAGCTGGGTTTGCCGACTTCCCAGAGAGATGGGACCTGGCTGTGGGGTCCAGCATCGCTCTGTCTCCAGCTCTGGTTTCCCTTCTGGGTGAGAGCATTGTCCCAACCCAGAGTAGGAAGAGCTGAACAAAGGGTCAGGAGATCTTAGCTCAGGGCCTCTCAGTGGTGCAGAAACTGTAAGTGGCCATGACAGGGGACAGAGGTGTGTGACAGAGGATCATATTCTGTACTGTACTTCTCTAAAAACATTTATAAACATTCTTTTTAGAATAGAAGAATTTGCCACCCATACAGCTAAAGCAAACACGTTGGTAACCATGGCAACTCAACACTGGGGCTAAGGCCTCAGGTGGACAAGAGGGAGGTCCATGTGCTACCTAGGAGATGGAACTGTGGTGATCAGACTGAGAACCTGGGGGCTGGAATCCCTGGTCCCCATCACACACGATCTGAAGCCCTAGCAATGACAGTGATTGTAGCCACTGGTGCCCAAGCTGGGCTCCAAGTGGAGATTTTAACCAGCACAGACTGGGCAATAGCCCTAAGAGTGGAGTGGTGCAGGATTCCTTCTCCAAGGCTGCCCAAGCCCAGCTTGGGTGTCCGAATTTCAGGTTGGTGTCAAGGTTGAGCCGAATGATTGTCGAACCCAGTGAACCCAGGTCTTCTCTCTGGATCTAGCAACTCAAGAAACAGAAACAGCCACAAAAGTCAATACAGTCAAGAGGGAGAAAGATGCATCCCTGTCTAGAACTTCAGTGGGAGACTAGTCCAGCACACACACTCACACTTTTGGAACCAGCAGCTGCAGCTGCCCGTGCAGTTACTGGCTGTGCCCAGAGTCCTTGTCCACACCAGCTTCAGAAGGACATGTATTAGGGAACACCCAGAAAAGCAGGCTAGGTGGCAGGCCATGTTCTTATCCAGGTGAGAAGCTAGGTCTGAGCCTTCTCATCCCTGTGATGGAAGATTCAGGAAAGAGCCTTAAGCCAGGCAGAAAAGCTTGTGTGAATAGGGAACATGGTGGCAAGTGGCCCTGGAGCCTTCACATTGTGCCTGTGGTCCTATGGGCTGGAGTTGGTGCAGCCTAAGCATCTCTGAAATCCATGATGTTTCCTCATCACTCTGTGTGTGTGTGTGTGTGTGTGTGTGTGTGTGTGTGTGTGTGTGTGTGTGTGTGTGTGTGTGTGTGTTCATAGGCTGAATAGGGAGGAGTCTCTGGTTTCTCTATCCTGAGCATGGACCCATCCTTACAGTCCTGGGGGAAGAACTGCAAAACACTTACCTCTCTCCCATGATGTTCTGAGCAAGACCTTAATCCTCTTTGCAGATTTCAACCCCCAAAGTGGATCGTTGCTCAATGCTGCCACAAGGAATGGATTGTAAGGGCTGCAAAGACAAGAAGAGCTGGATGCTGCAGTCTGGCTCCTAGGGACCCACCTCTAGGGGGAACTGTGAGCAGAGCCTAGCTCTGAGAGGGAGGTTATGTCAGGAAGGCCAAGGTGTGAAAACCAAGATGGAGTCACTGGTGTCAACCCTAACAAAGAGTCCACAAGGGCTTTTCTGTAGGGTCACCAGACAGTAACTAGTTCAGGGAAGGGCCAGGGTCCTAAGGCCCTGCAGAGACCACCACAGCCTCACACAAGGGCATTTGCCAGCAAAGGCCAGCTGAAGTTTGACCATACCTATAGTTCTCTGTGGAAAGGCACCGTTACCCCAAATCACCATCTGTGTGCTTCCTACAAGCTCTCTGGTTGTTTTGTGTTTCAGAGTGTAAAGGCAGCCATCACGGGGAAATAAAAAGAACAAAATACACATTCCTATCCCCAAGGAATTTAGTACATAATAGGAAACACGAGGCACATGAAGCCAGTCCACAGGCCCAGACCTAACTGCCAGGGAGCATCAGGAAATGGGCTGTGAGAGGCAGGGAGGAGGAGGTATTTCTCAGGGAAGCCAGGGAGGTCTACATTCTAGTCTCAGAGCTTTCCATGGCTGGCTATCAGGTTTGGCCATATCTGGGCATCTGGCAAGGTCTTGCCGATAGCTGCTCTGTTGGTCAGACCTCCTTTCATCCACACTGACCCTGACAGACACTGGATGCCTGAGCCTACACACCTGTGTGATCCCACAGGGGCCCCTTGCACTTGGGGTAATAATGACTTAATATTTCTCCCACAAGCTGCTTATGCGTGAGGACCCCAGAGCACTGGGAGAACAGAACACAGGAGAGATACCCTTGTCTTTCCAGCCAACCTCTGTGCCCTTGGCAAGGCTGCAGGGGTGCCCATGGTGGGACTGCAGGGGTGCTGATGGTGGGGCTGCAGGGGTGCTGGTAGTGGGTCTTATTGTAACTTTGGGTGACAGCAAACTGCACAAGGTCCATGAGCACACACAAACCCTGTCCCCAAACTTTGGATGACCCTCCAAATATAAACCAGGTGCTCATTGTCCAAAATTTAACTCCAGGCAAAACATACCCCTTTCCCAGGGCCCCAGCCTCCTGCTGAGGAAGCTTCCTGACCCAGTTCCACTCAGAGGCAGCCCCCAGCCCCTCACTCTTGGAAACCCTGCCATCATTCCTCCTGCCCCCCAATCTGTCCTTACAGCCCCAGGCTTAATCTAAGGATTTTTTTTTCTGGACATTGAGGTTCATACCTTTGACCCAGAGAGGACTGTGGGTCACTGCCCTGGCTGAAACAAGAAGGGGAAGGAGAACTTCTGTCAGATGGGGTGTGTGGGTATGTCAGTGGTGTGTACTGGCCCTGGTTTTTATCCTCCTTGTTCTCGAAACTTTTGTGTCTAGCCTGTGGGCCCTGAGGCAGCTGTGACTTCTGTGCCACCCTTACCTACTCTCTGGTGCACACCCTGCAAGGCATGGAAGGCAACAAGTATGGTCCCCTCTGCACCCTCTGGGGAGTTCTAAGTACCCACAGTCCCATCACAGCTGAGGACAGGGGTCCTCGTGACCAGTCTGTGAAGTGGCCACACCCTAAGATGGCTTTCAGCTCATTGCTAGAAGACAAAAGCGAATGCAGAAACAGCAGCCCAAACTGGCCCAGGGCCATGAGCGAGAGTAGGCAGCAGGCAAGCTGCTGCCTCAGGGAACAATGCACAGTGGCAGGTTCTGGGGCCACTCTGCTGATGCTACATCGGGAAGGCGGAGGCCCTTGCCTCCCTGACACTGGCACTGAGAACTCAGCTCCATGTGCCCAGTGGCTCGCCACCAGTATCATGACAGCCCTTACCCTTGTGCTCCCATTTAACCCTCATGACCATCTAATGAGGTCACTCTGCCCTCCCTATTCCCAAGGTCTCGACAGGTCAGAGTAGTAGGGCTGGCCCAGGTGCTCAGTTTAGCCCAGAGCCCTGTAGTGTCATGGCTGAGAGCCCAGAATCACGTGGACTGGAGGGAGCCAGGTTGCTACAGCCAAGGACTACAAGTTCAGGGGAGGGGTTTGAAGAAACACTCAGTTGTTCAACTTCCCAAGAGGAGTGGTCCTTGGAGCTTGCTGGGCCATGGTCAAGGGCATAGTGCTGCATTTGCTGGAGGCTGGGGTCTGTCTCCTGTATTCCTCCACACCTTTCACTCTGCAGCATCCCTGCTCCAGTTCTAACTGCAGCCATTTAGAGCCAGTGTAATATGGAGAAGCATAGGATGCTGGGACATCTGAATGACTCAGAAGGCAAGGCTGGGCAGGGGATGTCTGGGAAGGCAGTGGTGTGTGAAAACCTCAACAACTAGCTCCCTACCTGCGTGTGTGTGTGTGTGTGTGTGTGTGTGTGTGTGTGTGTGTGTGTGTGTGTGTGTGGTGTTTTGGTCTACCTTTCATAGAGATTATTTTTTTATTTCACATGTATGTGTCTGTCTGCCACATGACTGCAGTATCTGCAGGGGTCAGAAAGGGTTATCAGATTCCCTGGAGCGGGAGTTACAGGCAGTTCTTAGCTTCCCATCATGGATGCTGGCCTCCAAACTCTGGACCTTTGGAAGAGCAGCAAATGCTCTTGACCTCTGAGCCATCTCTCTAGCTCCCCACTCTACTTATTACTAAACAATGTGTGAAATCTACAAATTATAATAGACACTTCTATCATCAGTCTGTGTTGCCAATTAAACTACACAGAATCATCGCAAAGAGTGTGTGTGTGTGTGTGTGTGTGTGTGTGTGTGTGTGTGTGTGTACGTGTGAAATGCTTTCATTTCCAACTCAGCTATGATTTGACGATTGTTCACAATACTGTAGAATCCCAAAGCTGAAATGGCATAGTGGGGAGGCGTGTTCATATCTAGTGCAGGCAGCCTGGTCCACACTAGCTAATACTTTGCTCTTGCGTATGAAGGAAAGTCTTAGTATTTTCACTCTACTAATCTGTCAATCACTGGGGCAGGAATACTTGAATCTCCACCTCTGATTGTCTTTAAACTTTGTGCCAGTAGCATCTGAATGTGAAAAGTCCTTCACAATCTTAGGTGCTGAATGCTTTGTCCTCCAGATGGTAGCGCTGTTTTAGGACAGTCGATAAACCTTAGGAGGTGGGTATGTGGTGCATTTTGTGTGTCATTTCTTAGAAAGCTGTAATCCTGTTATCTTTGCCTTTGTCATTAACTCTAAAGGCTCCATGCTAAATGATTACTTCCTTGGGCCTCATCACATAGAAACACTCTTCAGAAACACTCTGTGGACACTACTGCCCTTCCACTTGTGATGTCTCCCTGGACCTGGGTGGGGGAAATGAGTCACTGGTCCTCAGGCCTTTTCCTACTCTTTCCGTTTACTACACAACCTATGCTGAGAAGCTTCTTCCTTCATGCTCAATCCACTGTGACATTCTGCCTTACCTTTTGCTAAGAACAACAGAACCAAGGACGGTGGGCTGAAGCTTCTGAAATCGTGATCTGACGTTAATATTTCCTCCACCCAGTTGCTCCTACCAGATATTTGGTCACAGCAGTTGCAAAACTAGCACAGAAAATTGGTGCAGGAGTGGGGTCCAGCTAACTGTCAAGCATCTTTCTTATTGTCCGGGTAGAAAACATCTGGATTCTTTTTAGTAGACCTAGTATCTATAACAGCCACGTCTTCTTCACTAATTACTTGTCTTGCTTCCGTGGTGGACAGGAAGGCTGGTGAAAGTCAGGAAGGAAGGGTTCATTCTTGGCTCTGAGTTTGAAGATATGGTTTATCACGGTGGGGGACATCATGATGGCAGAGGCTTGAGGCAGCTGGTCATGTTGTAGCCAGTCAGGAATCAAGGAGCTCCGAGATCTTCCCACACCCATGGTCATGTGTGCTTGCGTGCTGTGCTCTGCTGAGCTGGCCCAGATCAGAGAACCAGCATCATTTCCTGGGTACCAGTGTTCTTCATCAGTTACTTCTGTGTAGCTATGGCCAAAACACTCCTGAGAACAGTGTCAAGGGAGGGGGAATTTGTTTCGGTTCCCTGTTTTAGATGGTTTGTTCCACAGTTTCTTGGGTCAATACACTTGGGCCGGACACAACGATGACAAGAATGTGTGGTGGAAATTGATGCTCCAGCCAGCGAGATGACTTAGCAGGTGAAGGTGCTTGCCTCCCTCCAAGCCTGGCAACCTGAGTTTGATACCTTGAACCCACAGGTTAGAAGAAGATAACTCTACTTTTTGTCCTCTGACTGCCACACATGTACTGTGGCATGCAAATATGCAGACTTAATAAATAAATGTTACAATTGTTTTCATCTTCCAACGGCAGGGTGGGGATGGAGTTGCCCCTCACCTCGTGGCAGACAGGAAAGACAGAAAGGAACAAGAAGGACTGTTCCTGAAGGACTCACAGCCAGGGACCTTCTCCCATCTGGACCCCACCTCCTGAAGTTCCCAGAATCTCCCAAAATAATATCACCAACTAAGGATATAGGTTTTTTAACATACGAGTCCGTCACAGCCACTTTCAATGGCTACAGGCACTACAGGGCACTTCAGTACCTGTCCCTATTGTGTGCTTAAGTCAGTTCACACAGCCTCATCCCCTCCAAACATGGAGAGCTCCACCTCCAACATCTTACTGTTGGCACCTCCTTACACATCTGCCAGCTTTTGCTTCGTGCCTTTGTGGGTGGGGAGAGAAGACAGTGTCTCACTATATAGATATGGCCAGCTTTGAGCCTTCTATGTAGACCACCTGCCTCTGCCTTCTGGGTGCTGAGACTGAGGGCTGTGCCACATGCCCAGCTCCTTTGTGACGTTTTGGAGCTCTATTTTGGGGTATTGGGGACCGACACAGCATTGTGGTAACTTCGTCCCTGCCACTCTGCAGTGTCTTTTTTCTGTCATGGCCTCTGAGTAAATTGGACTCAGAGTCAGTTTGGACCCTCCTTCTTTTGTCCTTTTAATGCTCTACTTTTGAAATATAGCACTCAGACACCAAAGGTCATTTTGGGTGTGATTTGTTTTCTTTATCGTATTGCTTATCTCCCCCTTCCTTCTGGCCCATTGAGTAATGACTCATTCTTGGCACTGAGGTAAAATATATGGGGCTCAATTTAAACCAAGTCTTGCTCACTGCTCTGGGAAATCGAGTCGCTCTGTTTTGTCCTTCAGTGGTTTCCCTGCTGATGTCCACTGTTGTGCCAATGACATTGGTAGCTTGTGACCAGTCACCTGCAAGTGACTTTCTACCTCCTCACCTGGGCAGGGTAAGAGCCTTGCAGCCTTGCCTGTTGCTCCATGGTCTTCGCCCTTCTTTTATGAAATTGTTTGTGTTGTTTTCCCTTTCATGTGTGAGCAATTGCACAACACACAGACATCAGTTTTTAAGCGGGTCTTTTGAAATCGCAATTGAATTGACAACTATTTGTAAGTGTCTCTGTCATGGTCCCCATGCACCAAGATGCCATGGTGAATAGGCGGCTTCTTCCCTTGCTTCTGGAGCGCACTGTTTGTACTTTGATTGTGACATTGTTTTAATGCTGTTTTTATTTGTTTGTCATTCTTCTGCTTTGGACAATAAGGTCCTTGAGAGACAAAGCAGTATCTGTTCATCCTGGAACTCAGCACAATGCCTGGTATTGGGCAGGAGTTCAGCAAATGTTGAGCCATCGCTCATTTCCTGACTGCCAAATGACTTACAGGGTGACAGAATGATGAGACCACAGAAACACAAACACCAAACACGGGTTTGGACCTGTCCCAGCAGACAGAGCGGGTAACGACACTTAGGTATATCTTCTCCCCTGTCTCCACCTGAACCATCAACCCCCTGTGCAAGATGTAGCAAGAGGGAAGCCAGCAGGGACCATCATAGTAGGCTCCAGTAACCTAACTATAAAATGTCCCCAACCGCAATGAGGCCTCCGGCAGTCCTGACTTTGGCCTCCTTCCAGACACTTCAGTGTGTAATGAGTCCAGAGCCCTTCGGCGTGTTTGCATTAGAATGAATGTGGCTGTAGGTGGGGTTCAGGGAAGGGGACTGGGTCACATCTGGCCCATGTTGTAGCCGCCCTGGAAAGTGACTCAGAGCCTCATGCTTGCTTCTGATCTCACTGGGGAAACTGAGGCAGCTTAGCATCTTTATCCAACACAAAGAATATTCTGGAACTCAACTAGTACACTGCCTGCTTAGCAATGTGGTTAGGATCCATGCTTTAAAACATGTCTCGGTGCTTGGCTGTTCTTTGCTGGTGGCTGAGTGAAGTGGCTGGGTGGCTCTGGGCTGGACAAGGCCAAGGCTGCTTACAATAGGCAACAATGTTCTCAACTCCTCTGAAACACGAGGATGTGGAAATATTTCTCTTCTGGCATTTTGAATCTGGAACAATTCTAGCATTATGGCTTTTTAGCACGCTTGGCTGACCTTCCTGTGATTTTTCTAAGCCTTGAAATGCTGAAATGGCTAGGAAAAATGCTCACAATGTGCTTTATTGAAAGTTTCTACATAAATAAATTAAAAACCAGGAATAATATTTTCCCCTTCTGCAGAGTTCTACCCTATCATAGAAGAGAACTCGTTTCACAGAGCGATCTTTAGGCAGGCACACAGTCTTGTTTGAAGGGTCCAGGGATGCATGTCCATGTGTCAAATGAAATGACATTCATCCCCTTTCCCTATTTATTTCCTAAGTGTGTGAGTTGGAATGAGGTGGGGTCTATCTCCCACTGCTGTGGTGAGAGACGCATGTAGCTCCATACCCCAAACAAGAAGATAGTGTGCACAGCATGGCCACCAATTTGTTCTAGATCTTTCTTCCTCCCCATATTCACACAGTTCAGCTATCAGTTCTCCACACTCTCCACCATAGAATCTTCATTTAGATACAGTGAGGCCACTGTGAGAGAGGTGCATCAACCTGTCCTGGCTCCCACAAGGCTATCTATCGCCCATAAAATGCCGCCTCACTGAGTGACATCCCTCTGAGACCCCTTTAGCCAATTATTTAAATGGGGAGGAGAAAAGACTACCATGGGAAGTGGCCAGACCCTCTGGGCTCTGATGAGAGCCTGGACAACTGGCTACAGTGAAGGAGACTGTCTGCATTGGTGGCAAGAAATTCCCTGAAGGAGTCTTGGATCTGATGAAAGGGCCAGTCTAGGTCCATCTGGGGCACGTGGCTGGGGAGAGCTGTGGTGTGATGGCAGGGAGAGGGGACCTCAGATTTAGGGGCTGTGGATAACCAGGAGTCCAGGAAACATTCAAGGGAAGTTGGCTAGCCTTGTTCCTTATAAAGCATCGTCTGGTTCCTCAGGACGGGCATCACAGATGTTCCAGAACATTGTGGACTGCCGGCTAAGACTCCCTCGATGCCTCCACCTTAGGAAGTTGTGTCAAGTCTTCTTTATAGAAAGAAGCGATCACTCTCAGAGAGCTTTCTATGTAACCAGTTTGAAAATGACTCCGAGAAAGTGAGGCAGGTATTGTCTGAGAAGTTTTATCAGCTCTTTCAGAATGATTGGGTACCATTTAGCAAATTACTACTCTGGGATATTTAATGACATCCCAGCACCTGAGGAAACTGATTCCATCTCATAATACATTGGGAAGTGTGTGTGTGTGTGTGTGTGTGTGTGTGTGAGAGAGAGAGAGAGAGAGAGAGAGAGAGAGAGAGAGAGAGAGAGAGAGAGAGAGAGAGAGAGGTGGGCAGGGGAGAGGGAGGGGGAGGGGAAGGGATGGAGAAAGTACAAGAGTGAATGCGTACTTGAGAAAATTACGCATAAACAGGATCGCCCATCTGTGCCTCTCAGATGCAGATCACTTGGACTCTTTTTGAGTGACCTGAATTAACAGCTAGTTCTCTTTCTGTCAGGAGAGTTATTAGCTATGATATTGTTAGAATGCTTCCTCAACCCCGCTGTAGCTCCTTTTAGACAGGCTCAGAACTGCAGCTTCCTCGTATAGGCTTCCAGGACAGGTAGACGTTGGCTACACAAAGGGGACCCTGAAGCCCCTTGGTAAGGAGCACTGTGATGTCTTTCATCTCTCCTTCCTATTCCTGTCATCCTGTCCCTCAAAGGTATTCTCAGGCCAGGCTGAAGAGGACGCTGGCAGAGTCCCGAGACCCCCATCTGGACTAACCACATCCCTGGATGCAGGCAGCCTTTCCCGTTGCTTCCAGGGTCAGAAACATAGAAGGGCCCTGATTGGCTCAACCCAGGTCACATGAGCATAACCAGACCACTTGTGTGGTTGGTAACAGGAATGCTCTTATTGGTTAGGTCTAGACCAATGGATTAGCAAGTAACCGGGCCTGGGGGACCTCCGTGACCAAAGTTTGGCTCTAATGGGGGAGGGGGCAGCAACAGTCACTCCCTGTCTTTTCAGCAACTGACAGATGCTGATGTGTCTCGGAATGACTAGTGTTCTACCACTGGGTCCTTTCTTGGGCCCAGTGAGGTCTCAGGGTGGGAGCTGCAGCTAGCTGCACCGGTGATGTATTCCAAAGCTTAGCTGCCTGCCTGCTGTCGGTGATGTCCAGCCTGACTCTCCTTCTTCATGCTGAGCCCGTCTGTCCCGGAAGTACCCTTCAAATTTGATTTCAAGAATTCTGAGAGAGACCTGGAAGTCATCTCTCAGATGCCTCCAAGCCATGACTTCTTAGTCTGCAGATCATATAATTGATTTGGTTAAAAATCTTGGCAATAGGAAAAGGTTGTTGGGTGCTCAATGACCACAAATCAATTTAATCGAGTGAAGGATGAGTCTGAGGCGTTTCTGGCAGTACTCACCCATGTTGGAGCACATGACTTCACTGCAGCCTTGCTCCCAAAGATACGGTGCATGCTCATGTCTCTGCCCATGCAATGCCAGCAACATAGCCTAAAACACCTTGGCTCAGCCTTCCGACAAGTGTATGCTGTGGATTTGGGTGTTTGTTTGTTTGTTTGTTTGTTTGTTTTCCACACACACACAGTTTTCTGCTCTTGCAGAAACATCATGGTTTAATTAAGGAAGGCAGTCTTCGAGTGTTTCCCTTCAGTCATTCCTCAGTAAGTAAGAATCAAATCTGTAAATCTTCAAATTGGGGTTGTATGGTTTAGAATGTGTGGTTTTAAAAATTGCTGTTTGAGCTCCTGGCTTGACTTTTATTTTAGAAGTTATTATGGCAATCTTCGTTGACAAAAGGGTGGGATTCAGAATCACCATGGAAACTCACTTTTGGCTGTGTCCGTGAATGTGTTTCCAGAAAGGTTTAACTGAGCAGAGAACAGTCTCCCCCGATGTGAGTGGAACATCCATCCCACGGCCTGGAGAATGAAAAGGAGTGAGTTTAACACCAGCATTCATTGCCCTCTGCATCCGCACTGAGGATGCTACATGGCTGTCCCTTCCTCCATACAACACGGCCACCCTTTCCTCCATGCCATCCATGTCAGTGTGGACTGTACCCTCAAAGTGTGATCTGAAGTAAGCCTCTTCCTTCCTTAACTGACATTTGTCACAGCAATAAGCAAAGAAACTAATACAGAAAATTGGACCAAGGAGTGGGGCCTTTGTGTTGGTGAAACTAGCCAAGAGGTTCTTAGGCTTTTGATAGAGTTTGGGGATGTTGGCCAGAGAATCTCCAGAATCAAATAACCAGTGGGTGCCCTGGGCTGAGGACCGAGTTTGCACAGCTCTGGACTCCCCACTGTGCACCCTCCTCATAGCAAGCACACAGTGCCAGCACCAAGTTCAACATTTGCAAATGTCAAGAGCCCTTCCCTGTCTGCTTCCTGGTGCTACCCATCACCTCACAGGCCATAAACTCCTACTGTCAGGTGTCCTTAGGCCCCTCAGCTCCTCAACCTCTGGGGCCCGGGCGATGCTGCAACAGGACACATTCAGGTGACTTGTGTTTTCTTGGAACCTCTAAGTGGTTTATACTTGATGATTCAAGATGCAAGTGCAGAATGCCCAACACTGCTGTATTTCCACATCTCCTGGCAGAGTTAGGAATTGCTAAGCCTTTCCTACAAGGGATGGTGATGTGCTACTCAGAGATTGAGGAAGGTCACACGTCACCTCCATGGCTAGCCAGGAACTCAAGTCGGACATCTGCCGACCCAACCCCACCATGCTCCTTCTAACCCAAAGCCCTGCTTCTCAGGAGCACAGCCCATGTTTGCAGGACCAGTGAGGAATTCCCAGAGCAGCCTCTGGCAGATGGAAAGATCTGATTGTCTTCTTAGAAACGTGGGTTTCCTCCAGCAAAAGTCCTGAATTCTTTTTAGAAAATAGGCCATTCGTAAGTGGTGAAAGTGTTCTTGGAAGCATGCTCACATGGCTGAGATGAGTGCTTCATGCTAACATCCAGCTGAAAATACACCCACCGGGCTTTCCTGTGCTTGTAATGGTGACATCCCCTGTAAGGAAACACTCAAGCTGCTGACATCTGATGGCTAGATTTTTCTATTTTAATTAAATATGTTGCAAGTTTCTTTTTTTTCAAGTCGTGAGAAAAATCATTAGAGTGAACAAATTTGGAGTTGTGGAAATGCCTAAAAGCTGTTTGAGATGCATCCTGTCACACAGCCAGCCCTTGATTTGGAGAGGCTTGGTAGTTTCATGGTTAGAGCAGACCCCTAGGTGCAGCTGTGCTTTCCCATGTCTGCCCTCGTGCCCTTGACATGCCACGTCAGTGTGACTTATGGGTTACCTACCCTTGGTCTCTAATAGGACCAGCTGATAGAGAAGTCACAACCACCCGCTGCCATAGCACCCTACACAGTGGTTGCTCTACTTTGAGCAACCCTGAGCTTGGCAAAAGTGCTGTTCCTATGTACACTTGAGGTCCATGCTCAGTTTGGACATGTGTGAGCAGGGGTGCTAGGACTGAGATCTTCTGTGTTCCCCGAAAGCCAGTGTATTCAAGGCTTGGCCACCACTTGATGTGACATATTTCAAGGTTGTAGAACCCCGTGAGCAATCTTAGGTCACTGGGGTGTACCCTTGAAGAGGCTGTGCAGGGTCCTGAGGAGGCAAAGGCTTCCTCGTGCTCACCAACACCCTTTGCTGTCTCTCCTCAGACTCCACAAGGACCCAACTCTTTGAAACCACAAGACAAACTAAATGATTGCCTCAGCTATTTTGTTACAAGTACAAAGAGCTGACTAATGCAGTGTGAACCAGTGTGTGTGTGTGGGGGGGGGGTAACAGTGCTGTTACAGTTCCCAGCTCAGTACTTGCTGGCGACTCTGAGCCAGAAAGTGTTTATTGGATGTCTGGGTTCCGAATGTGAGTTTCTAGTCTCATCCTGTGTACAACTTTAAAGACAAGGCTGAAAGGTTTCCTATAGAGTGGTGGCGTTCCTTTGTGTCATCTAGACATGGAGCTATGGTGGTTGAGCAGCTAAGGCAGTCTGGTTTTAAGCCAACATAGGCTCCGTTTTAGCCTTATGTCAGCATCTTGCAGTATTGTAAGACTTTGAAATAATTAAGCTGTGTGCAAGGTTGTCTATTTCTTGGAGATTTGAAAAAAACCTGTCCGAGGCCTCCAGAAAGACTGTGGAGTTTTGACCACCAGTGCGTACTAGGTGAGCACTGTGTCAGCTGAAGCGTTTTCACTCCCTCAGCTGAGTTACATTCAGCCATCATCTCTTTCTTTTCCAAGGCTGACCTGTTCTGTTGCTGCACACCTCTTCCATGGGTTTTAATCTTCGGTGATTAAATCTACCTTTTATTCTTACTAACCCTAATGTGTTCTCTCTCTCTCTCTCTCTCTCTCTCTCTCTCTCTCTCTCTCTCTCTCTCTCTCTCTCTCTCTGTGTGTGTGTGTGTGTGTGTGTGTGTGTGTGTGTGTCTGTCTGTCTCATTTCTTCCTCTTCTAAGTCATGCTGGTTAGAGATCTGTCTATTCCGACAGCTTGTATAGCAAACCCTCTTTTGAGTGTGTTGTTCTTTAGTTGATTATTTCTAAGGGTGATGCACATGAGCGACAAAGCTGTGTGTCCCTGCTCCCTGGGTACCAGGTAGACCGAGTGGGAATCGCCTTTCATGCTTGCTATGGGTTCCTGACCTAATGGCATCTAGCAGAGCCTTTCAGCCATCCAACCACTCTCACGGGGAGTCACCATTGTTGACTACACTTATCCTCATGAAAGTCTGAGGATGTGCCCTGGGTAATGGTAATTTCAAATGTTTTCAGTTAGGGTTCCAGAGGCCCGTGGAGTCGTGGGGTAGTGGTCTCAGAAGCCCTGGCCTGGCAGTTCCACAGCAGCTCTCTCACTTGCCAGCAGGGCCACTCTGACCCTGCCCTCTTCAAGCAGAATGAGGCTCCATCCCCTCTCATACCTCACCTTCAGCCTTTGCTCCCAGCCCTGGGCTCTTCTTACCTTCTGTGTTGCTCATGGGCCCTGGAGTCCCCATCTTGCCTTTGGCTGTGGTTTGTTCACTCTTGGTTTTGTCTTCGTCCTGTACTTGTCTGGAAACCTCAATCTCCATGTAACTGAAGAGATGGAAGGAAATAAGTGTTAGCCCAAGGTCACACATGGGTTAGTGAGGGACAAGGACTAAAACCCAGGCCTGCTGCCCACCTCATAGCATGGTTGTTACTGTCACGTGATTCACAGCTCTATGACAGGCACCCAGCAGTACAGCTTCAGCAGGTGTGGAAACTTTATATAAACTATGACGTAAATGCTCAGCAAATGAAGGCCTGTGGTTTATTAGAATCAAATAATTTGTGTTGTAATGGATGGTGAGTGTGTGATGTATGTCATATGTGGTCAGTACTTCTTATGTGTTTTATATGTACATATAGAAAAGTGGGGGTCCCTAGATTAACATATCAGAGGACCAGTGGAAAATATGGCCTCATAGTTTAAAAAAAAGAAAAAAAACTATAATGGGTAGAAGTGAGGGAAAATGTTATGTTTAAAGCCATGAGTGCTATCAGTGGCCAGGAACAAAGATCCCTTGGGTGGATTCTGGAAGGCTCCATGTGCAGTGATGCCCAATGTGCTCTGGGTATGGAGGCTGAGATGGAATCCTAAGGTGAACCTGCTGGATTCAGGACCAGCAGCCTGGACCTGGCTTCCACAAGCCAGCTAGAACCGGTGTGTAGATGCCTTCATCCCTCCAAATCCTAAAGGCAAAAAGTCAATGCCCAAGTCTCACTACTCCCTCACCATTCTTTCCTGTTTTTGTAGTGAGTTCCTCCTTGGGCTGCTCATGACAGAGGCGCCGGGATAGAGGAGAGCTTGGTAAGGCTTGTAGTGCACTGATGTCCTGATGCTGGGTGGTGTTGGAAGCTTTCGGCTGGCCATGGTAGCATCCTCTACACCATGGAAACTGACAACTTCAGGTAAGGGGTTTTCTTAACCCGACAGTGTGTTTGTGAGCAGCGATTGACACCCCGTAGCCCCAGTGTGATAGTCTTCTGGGATAATGATGCTTTGGTGAAGGTGTCTCTTCATCTTCCTATAAGGATATCATTTGTTTAAAAAATTAGAATTTAAAGGTTTTTATGTGTGTGAGTGCACTACTTGCTTATATATATAATATATATATATATATATATATATATATATATATATCATGCACATGCCTGATGCCTGAGGGGTTCAGAAGAGGGCATTGGATCCCCTGTAACTGGAGTTACAGGGCACTTATGAGTCACCATATGGATGCTGAGACCCAAACCCAGATTCTCTGCAAGAGCAACAAGTGCTTTTAACCACTGATCCCTATCTCTAGCCTCAAGGGTGCCATTCTTGTTGGGGGGGCATCACTCATGGCTCAACCATCTCCAGAAAGCCCCATCAAAATGGGGTTTGGGACTCCAAAAAATTGGATGTGGGGAGATCCAACTGTCTGTGTATCCCACCTGGCTTTGCAAGCTCGATCACAACAATGCAGTGTTTACATTTCTGTGGCCTCATTATCTGAAAGAAGAGCTAAAAGGGTGGAACTTTTTTTTTTTTTTTGGCTCATGGTTTTAGAGACTGCAGTCCATGGTTGCTCAGCCCCATGAACCTGGGCAGAGCATTGTGGTGGTGGCAGGAGTTGGTGGCAGGAGTTGGTTCTCTACCTAATGATGACCAGGAAAGGGGAGTTGGTTGTTAAGATAGCACCAAAGATCTGCCCTCCAACGATCTACTACTTCCTTCCTAAAGTTTCCAGAAAGTCCCAAATAGCACCATCAGCTAATAAGGACCAAGCCCTGAACATATGAGCCCGTAGGGGACATTTCATATTCAAACTGTAACAAGAGCTTAGCTGTACCACTGTAGCAGAATGCTTAGCTGTACACTGTAGCCGAATGCTTAGCTGTACACTGTAGTGGAATGTATTTCAGTATCTTAGTTAAACTATGGACAAACAATGCAACCACTCAGTAACAAGCTGTGGTAGTTAACTATCAACTTGGCAGGATCAATAATTGCCTAGGAGATTAGCCTCTTGAGGGGGTTTCTGGATTGAATTGAGTTGCAGTAGAAAGACTCACCTTAATGTGGGTGGCACCAGCCCATGTGTGTCCTGGGCTAAATGAGAAGGAGAAATCAAGCCTAACACCAGCATTCATCTCTCTTTCTCTCTCTCTCTCTGCTTCCTGACTGAGGATACAACTGACCTGCTGCCATTATTTCCCTTTGATGGTGGACTGTACCTCCAAACTGGGAGCTAAAGTAAAACCTGCCTCCATTGAGACCTTTTTTGCCAATATTTTGTGACCCACAATGAGAAAAGTAGCTAACACAGAGATAAACCAAAAACTACTTCAAATCTAAGAGGAAAAAGTTGATGCCCGAGAGAAAATTGCCAATTTCTTAGAACACATTTAAAATTTAAGTGAGGCTGTGGCCAGTATAGAACAACGGGATGCTGACGACCATTTCCTGAGCCAAAGTGGGGGGAAAAAAGTGCTAGGCTTGCACCAGAAAAAGAGAAGGGCAACAAACTTCATGTCAACACATGAAGTAAAGATCGGATGAATTTTGGCATTGCCAGTCTGATGGGAGATTGGGTGCTTAGTAAAAAGATATGAAAGCATGGCATATTTCTGAGATGGAAACAGTTAACAAGCATCCTTTACGTAGAAGAGTGAACTGACAAAGCCTGGGAACAGGTCGTGATTATAAACAAGCCAGTCTCAGTGGCTACCTGAAGCCTATATTCATATTCTCTTAACCTGCTAAGACCAGTGAAGGCAAAGGATGGTGGGCCGCTGCCAGGGCACACTCTTTCCTCTGCCCTGCCCCCTCCACACCTGCCTTGCAGTCAGTTGGCTCACTGTGAAAGCAGCCAAGGACTGCCTTGGATTTGGGGGGCAGGAAGAGCCCCAGAGGGTTATGGATTTTCCTCCATAGGAAGAGAAGGGCTGCTAGGAGCCTCAGTGACAAGGCCAAATGAGAAGCCAGTGTTCTCAGTTTCAGATCACATGACCTTCATTGTGCCAACCAGCAGCTGGAGATTAGAAGGAGGCTCTCTGATGATGCTGAGTAAGCCTGAAACCTCCCCCTGCACAGCCAGGGCTGTGGCTGCCACAGAACTTACAGGGAAGGTGAGACAAGGCCAGCAGGAAGGGTCAGACTTTCTCCTCTCATCTCCCTGCTGTCTAGGCACTCACCCACCTGTCCCTCCTTCCTTCAGAAACGTGCCCCGCATGGCATTTCCTCACACGTGTTGAGCTCAGGGAACTGACTTAAAGGTTCTTTTTAAGCATGAGAGCAGGAAAGTTAGTTTCCATGGTAAGCAGACACCTGCAAAGTCAAGAGCCCCTCTTTCTAGTTGAGTTCTGCACTCTGCACATGCAGGTCTTCAGAGAGCTGGTCACAGGCTTGTGGATGCTTCTAGATTGTGTCCCCTGTCAGTGCTGAGCAGAGGAGGCCATGGAACCATCTTGCAGTGAGACATCCTGCATGTTGAAATCCCCAGGACCTGCACTCTCTTTGAGAATTTGAAGCATCTCTTGGCACCCCAAAGGCCTCTTTGGGGGAAGTTCCCCAAAACAATGACATGCAGTGTTTTTAGGGGGCAGGTACAAGTGAGGAGCAGTTTTAAATGATGTTAGGATTGTGGGCTGAGAAGGTGCAGGGCTGGCCTTGAGCACACTAAGCTTGGCTCCATCCTCAGCACCTCCCATAATAGGTGTGGTGGTGCTGGCTGGAATCCCAGCACTCAGGATGTAGGAGCAAGAGAGCCAGGAGTTCAATGTTATCCTCGGTTACGTACCGAGTTTCGGGCTAGCCTCAAAGTCTCGTGGGAAACATGAGACTCTATCATAAATAAATAAGTAACAGTAGAACTGTAACATTTGGTGACAATATTTCTGGGATATATTAATGTCTCAGGAGCACAAGGCATGAAGAGACACAATTATGGCAGGAAATCAAGTAGGATTCACAGCGGATGCACACACACTCTGTAGCAGGGATTATCTGAATACTTGAATCAAGAAACTTAATTTCCCACACATGATTTCAGCTATCAGGGCAGCACTTGACCATGTGCATGGGAAGCAAGAGTATAACTTTTATTTTTAAGTTATTTTATCTTGTGCGTATGGGTGTTCTGCCTACATGTATGTAAGTACCTGCACTGATGCCTGCTGAGGCTGGAGACGGGCATTAGAAGGGCAGATGGTTATGAGCCGCCATGTTGGTGCTGGGAGTCAAAGCTGGGTCGTCTGGAAGAGCAGCCAGGGCTCTAAACCACTGAACTGTCTCTCCAGTTATAATTACCCTTTTAACCCCCTAACACTGCACTGATGTCATTGGCACTTGTGCTCTGAAAGGGACACACGTGTCTGTTTGTGTGTAAGACGACAGGAGAGAGGTGTTGTCCTAAAACCATAAGAGATCCTGCCTTCTCCAGTGAGTCTCAACAGGCCTGGCAAATACCCAGCACACTGCCCTGCCCTCTCCCATGGCAGACATCACTAACTGATCAGGGCATTGGGTCCTGCTGAGTGTGAATTTGGGTCAAATGACAGCCCTACTAATCAATGACACTAGGCATGCAGGATGAGCAATCTTTGCCTCCTCCTGCCCTGGATTGGTCCGTTGTGCTGTCCAGCAGCTCTGTCTGGGTTCACTTCACCATCTCATCAGTGGAGGCGTTTTAAAACCTACACAGCACTCGTGTCTATACCTTGAGAAATTGCAGGATTAACTGAAGTTCTGGGGCTATGGGTACCTGGCCCGAGGCCTGTCTCTTTTCACCTGTCCCTTCCCCATAGCACCTCTCTGACCCTGGGACTGCCTTTATTTCTGGCATGCTGTCTGGGTGTTGTGCCCCGCTGGCCATACACCGAACACCACCCGAAGCAAGTGGATCCTTGATGACTGGGGCTCTGCAGCCAGAGTCTTGTGCTGGGGTGGGGATGGAGCCTGGGCCTCTCCTCCGGGAGCCTGGATTTGGCGTCTTTTCCCACAGATGCAGCACTGCGCAGCTCTCCACACTGACTTCCACAGTTCAGCACCACAGAGAGTCACAGTGACACTCTCTGCGAATGGAACAAAACAAGGCTTTTATGGGCCGGCCTGGGAACCTAACCCCCACCCGATGGGAAAATGCGTGCTGCATTCTAACCAAAACGCCCACGGAAGCACTAGCAATGTGTAAGGATGGCTGGCGCTCAGGCACAGACATGAGGCATCACCCATGGGCGGAGGAGCTAGCTGACCGTGCCGCCTGCGTGAACTGCGGAGCGGAGAGGTACTAGAGCCTGGGTGATGAGAGGTGGAGGGCCACAAAGCTCTCATGACAGCACCTCAGGGCTCTTCCCCCAGTGTTTGAGCACATTCTGACCCTAAAGTTCAGCTTGAGGTCTAAGCTTCCATGATTCTCAAAGATGACAGAAACCTTTGGAAGCCAATTCCTTGACGACAGGGTGGACTTTAGTGATGTTTGAGGAGGACAGAGGAGGCAACAGTGCTACAGCTCTGCTCTGTGGAAACAGACTGGCCTGCCAGACCACTCTAGTGGAGTTTGCCTGTGCATGGTCATCCCTCAGCCTCTGCAGGGGTGGCATCAAGGTACCCCCAGTACACAGATGTTCACGTTCCCAGTGTCAAATGTGTGGAACTTTGTCTTGCACAGAGCCCTCGCACATCCTCTGTAGACTGCGAGTCATCTTTGGGCTCCTTACCACACTGAACATGCAAACGTTGAGTCAAGGCCTTTCTGCACATCTTGCTTAGGGAGGAATGAGAGAAATGAATTGCTTGGGTTCAGTGCCCATTCATCGTTTTATCATTTGTGTCTTTGTGTATGTGTGATGTCTGGCCAGCTCCAGAGCAGGGTGACTGTAGTGCAATGGCCTGACAGTTTGGTCCGTGGAGGACAGATGAAGGGGCATGCGTGGCCACACTGAAGCTGCACAGGGGCAACTTGGTGATGATGAGGTGCTGGTCTGCAGCAAGGGGCGAGGCCAGGGCAGTTTGGTGTCTGGATCTGTTTTGTGCCGCTTAGTCTGGACAAACTTTAAATCCACACCTGTATTATTTCACCGTTCTAGAGGCATGAGTCTGGGATCGAGGAGAGGCACCCAGGAAGCATTTGGTTCTCGAGTGGCAGGAAAGGAAGGGAAGGGGTCAAGCCCACCCTTTCCCCAGAAGCCCACTTCCACGGGAAGGCCATTGACCCATCTAGAAGGGCTGAGCTCACATGGCGTAGTCACCTTCTACAGGCCCCGCAGACTCTGGGGGATGAATTCAAACCATAGAGAATGAGCTTGTCCTGGAAACATCAGCCCAGAAAGGCTTCAGGATTGTGAGCATCGCCACTCCCACCTCAGGGCCCGTCAGCATAGCCCCTACTAACTCTATTTCAGAGCTTTGACCTAAACTGTCATTTTTCTCACCTGCTTTCTTCCTGGGCACAGCTATCTCACAGCCCAAGCAGCACTTGTCGTCTCTCTCGGCTTGAGATCTAAACAGTCTAATGAGCTAGAACGTGTCTGTACTGTATCAGGCTAAGAGCTGTGCAACATGGAGATGGGGGAACTCCGGGCTCTTTCCTCTCACTGAGCATGTGTGTGGACTTGTCTGCAGTCACCACAATCCTTAAGGGACTCCTCCAGACAAGCAAAAGCCTCCAGGCCCCAGGACCGGTTGCCTTAGAGTCTGGGCTAACATGGATGCCACTTCCCTTCATCACAGACACACATTGCTGTACGTGATGCTGCCTTGACTTTAAGAGGATAGGTTTTAGAGCACACACTGCAGCTCTGTTGATTAAACTGTCACTGACTGCAACCAGCCTGATCTATACTGAGAGTTCCTGGCCAACCAGGGCTACTTCAAGAGACCCTGTCTCAACAAAATGAAATAAAACAAAAACAAGCACACACACACACACACACACACACACACACACACACACACACACACACACACACACGCCACCGAGGTCAATTCAGATCAATTTTAAAAATAAAGAACACTTTACTCTCATTATGTAATTGGGTGGGTTGGTGATCTTCCTTGTGGACAGGCCAATTCAAGGGAAGTGGAAGAAGTGACTTGTTGACACTCTCTCAGCGTTGCCCTACATGGGCTCCCAAATTGGCTGTGGGAGGGGATGGGCATCCCCTGACTCCAAGCCACAGACTGATGACCTCAGTGAAATGGGGGATATTGCATCTGCATCTGTGTTCCTGGTATTTGGCAACAGCTCTGAGAAACGATACCCAGAGAGAGGAAACCATTACAAACTCCAGCACACAATGGGTGAGAGGCAACTCAGCTGTGGGTGACAGGTCCTGTTCCTTTTCCAGCAAACAGGGCCTGTGTGCTTGGAGTCCCAAAGTCGAGTATGGTGCAGAGAATGGAGCAAGCAGTCAAAGATTTATTGATAACAGTGACATCCTTAAATGGAAAAGCTAGGTAAGATGGGTACAAAGAGTGTTTCTGTGAGAATGGACACTCAGGATGCACATTCTGGAAGTGCAAATGGATATTTGGACTTGAGGTGGTTCAGACAGCCTTCATGGCCAACTCACACAGCAGAGCACAAGACCAAAAAGACTCAAGATGAGCCCCAAGCATAAAATTGTTTCCATTGCTACTTCATAACTGTAGCTCTGCTACTGTTGTGAATCATAACACGAATATCTCATATGCAGGATATCTGATATTTGACCCCCGTGAAAGGGTCATTCTACTCCCAAAGGGGTCGGACCCACAGATTGAGAACCACTGTTTTACAGCGTGTGTGTGTGTGTGTGTGTGTGTGTGTGTGTGTGTGTGTGTGTGTGTGTGTGTGTGAAATCTGCCTGCCGTATTCACAATGCACAGTCTAAGTGAGAGTATGACAATAGGGCACAGGTGGCTTTCAGCCCATGGCTCTGGAGACGTGAACCAGGTTTGCTTACCTCAGAACTGCCCTATAGTAACCCCGGCCCTTCCTGCCTGTGCAGAGACAGTTCCATTAGGCAATACCACACACACACACACGTGACTGCACAGGGCTCATTTTAAAACTGTTCTCCACGAAGCAGGAAAACAGAAGCGGAACCCTCGTGGGTGGCTTGAGGTTTGCTTTGTGTGTCTGCAGCAGTGAAAAGTAAAGTAAAATCTTGTCCCACCTAAAAGGGAGGGTCTCCTTCCCTTGGTGGCTTGCAGAGTCCTGGAATGGATAGCAGAGGTGATTTGCCACAGTGCAGTGTCCTGAGAAATAGCTAAGCCCAAGGTAAAATGATTTTTAGTAAAAGAAAAAAAAATTTAGTTGTTTCCTTGATCACTAACTAGATGTGGCCAGGGAAAGTATAAGTTGTGGGTCACAGTTGAGGCAGCAGTGCAAAGATCTGTGACTTCTATAAGTCAGTCAACAATACAGTGAGAGGTGCCCAGGAGGAAGGCACAGACAGACTTCAGTGGTCCTGTGAGAAAAAAAACTGAAGAGAGTGGGGAGAGAGGGGGCCCCCGAGGACTTGGTCCGTGGGATGAGGACCTTGTTCTTGGTATGGTATGGGTGAATCTAATCAAGTTAGATGTCTGGGGGTCCCTGACACAGGGGTGATGGCATCTGTAGGGAGCTGGTAAAGCAGCCTTCTGGATTGTTCCGTCCCTAGAAGGTCCAGAAACAGGTCCAGTGCCCTTCCAGAGAAATCTTCATTAACCCCTAGTCAGTTAATGAGGGGGTCCAATGAGTGCATCCCCTGTGACTATAGCCTTCTTAGCAGTTGGGTAGTGCAACTTTCAAATACTGACCCAAAGACCGTCTAGTCTAGTCCTGGCTAGCCTGCTGTCTTTTTCCCCTGTCTCCCAGCAGTTCCTCCCTGCTATCTGGACACCACACCCATGTGATGTCTACACTCCCCAGGCTGGGTGTGAGGCTCCCTCAATATCCTGTGACTTTTCAGATGCTGATTTTTGAGGTGATTTCAGTTCATATTGAAGGTTTAAGAAAGAGCAGTGGTACCAGCCATATAGCCTTTGACCGAGTTTCTTCAACAGTAACTTCTTGCCCAGTTGTAATATCATGTCACAATCAGGATATTGTTATTGACAACAGCCTAGAGACCGGAACACATCACCCTGAAGGAATTCCTCCTGTCACCCTTTTATAGTCACATTTTATAGTTCCATTTCCTTCTTAAGCCCAGTCCCTATCATGTCCCATCTGTGTGACACCTTCATTTCAAGAATGTTACAGCATGTACTCTTGGGGTTCACTTTTTCCCTGTGAATTCTCTGGAGATTCATTCAGTCTGTATCTTGTTTCTAGAGTTCTTGCTGCATTACGTATTCTTTGCCCCTCGGTGAACCGAAGGCTAACTCTTCAGTGTGAGCAACAGCTGGGCTGGTTCCAATTTCTGGTTATCACAAATAGACCTGCTTTAAGCATAGGGGCTTTGTGCAGATAGGCCCTTCCACATCTCTGTAGTGTAGAACTGGGCTGGGTCGTAATTGTATGAGCTTTTAAAGAGACAGCCAGGCTTTTCCAGAGTGGCTGCAATACTCACGTCTCCAGCAATGCCTGGGCAACAGGGTTTTCACATGCTCACACCTGTGGCTGTTGTCCTTGGAATCCCAGTGTTTTTTATTTCAGCATTTGGATAGGTGTAGACTGTTGTCCCATTACTTTTTTCCTGTGCATTCCTGGAGTGGTTAATGAGGTTGGATTTCTAGCCTGGTCAGTATCAGGCTACCT